>NC_135629.1:2405000-2705000 GCF_053574225.1 Canis aureus
GTTAGCATCATCACAAATTGGTACATCTTTCTGGAGGGCATTGGACACTGGGAGCAGGATCTGGGGATCTGCCAACAATTCTACTTCTATGACTACGACATACTTATAGGAGGAAGAGGAAAGTACTTAGGCTTCCCTGTTCTGTGCTTACAGCCTGTTTTAGGGTATCCACGGATTCCCATTCTTCCCATGTACATCTGAGAACTAACTGGCAAAGTTCTAGGAAAAGTCCTTGTGTGATATGGATTGGAATTGCATTGAACACCTGACTTGCTTTGGAGGGCCATGACATTTCATGCCCCCCCCCCAAGGCATTATTCATCTCTCCACTTGTTCCAGGCTTCTGTATTGTCCCTTCTAGGAATTTTGTCATCTGCTGCCTAAGCCCCATCTTTGGTTAGGTTTATTTCTGGGTATATCATAGGTTTGATTGCTATCATAAATGAAATTTTTTTTGAAAAGATTTTTTTCAATTTCTATTTGGTTATGACTGGTCTTTAGGAACAATGATCTTGTGACTTATTAGTGCTTTTCATGTGCAGGCACCATTCTAAGTTCCTCACATACACAAAGTTACTTAATAGTCTTAATGACCCTTTGAGGTCCAAAGAGTGTCTCTCATTTAAAGCTATGAAAAAGAGCCTAGAGAAAGGTTGTTTCTTTGTAGAATCTGTTAGATTTTCGAATAGATGACCATTGCCTATAAACAGCAACAGCTACCTCTCTCCCTTTCCAAAATGTATGCTTATTCTTTTTTCTTATGTACTTGCATTGGCTAGAGGTGGCATCGAGTACTTCCAGGAATAGCACACAGCCTTGCCTACCTTCTCACTTTCTTGGAAATTCTCCTCCTCTGGTAAGATATTTGCTGCAGATTTCTGTAAAAAGTTCTATTCAATTAAAGAAGATAGTATCTACACCTGGTTCACTAAGAATGTTTACTATGAATTAGCTTTGAATTTCATCAAATGCTTTTTTAGCATCTATTGAGATGAACAGATGGTTTTCTCCTTTAGTCTGCTAATGAAGTGAATAACATTGATGACTTTTCTAATGTTAAATTATCCTTAAATTCCTGGACTAAACCCTACTTGGCATTTTCTTTTAATGCACTGCTGGCTTTGACTTGCTAATATTTTATTTGGGATTATTTCCATCTGTTTATGTATGAGATTGGCTGTAACATAACTTTCTTATGGTGTCCTTGACTGGTTTTAAATCCGGTTTGTGCTTATTTTAGTAATGACTCAGCTGTAAGTAACAAATAAACAAATATAAAGCTTTCAACAGTGTCCATGACAAAAAGCGTAGAGAGTAGGTGACTGTTGACCTTCCTTCAGTTATTCAATTAGATATAAGCCTTCATTCTGCAGTCTCTTGGCTTTTCAGCCACGGCTGCAAGATGGCCATCTCAGCTCCAGGATTCCTGTCCATGGCAGGAAGCACAGGGATGGTGGTACCAGATGGCCTTCTCCATCTATCAAGAAAATAAGAACTTTCCCTAAGTCTCCCAGGAAATGTCTGTTGTGTTTCATTGGCCAAAACTGTCACATGGGAACCTCTAACTGCAAGGAAGACTGGGAAAGTGAGTATTTCATTTTTTTGGCCTCTCTTGGTAGAGTTTGGTGAGAGTGGAGGGACTGGGGACAAGTGTTCGGTTAGTCACTTGCCATCAGAATTGTTTACAGCCTACTGTGAATGGTGCCCGGTGTTCCACATTCCAAAGTAAGTTGCATGAAATGGCTTGGTTGAATTCATGCACAAATATTTTACACATTGATCTTGGCTCCAATTTTGGTTTATTTTAAGCTGATTGAGCTCTCCTAATTGTCTACTTTTTCTTGGGCTGATTTTTGATGATACAGATTTTCCTAGAGAGTTGTCCATTTCATTAAGGATTTAAAATGTAATGATAGTAATTTTTCATGACACATTCTTATGATTTTTTAAAAAAAATCTCTTTACCTGAAGTTAAACTCCATTTTTCTCCTGATGAGAATTTGCATCCCCCTCTGCATGCTCTCCCTCTTACAAAGATTGGCAATGGCCAGTTTTCTGAGTTTGTTGAAAGAATAAATTTTGGCTTTATAGATAAACACTAAGGCAATAAAAAGTACAAAAGTAATCTCTTTTATTAATTTTTTCCTTCCTTTTTTGGCTATTTGTTATTGTTGTTCCTATTCTAGAGTTTGGGGTTCATGCCTTCTTGCATCTATTTTCTTTTTTATTATGAAATGTCTGAAAACACTGAAAAGTGATGAGAACAAGATAATGAATATTCATCTACTTACCACTATAATTTGACAAATTTAACAAACTTAATATTATACCACAGTTAGAGATATTTTTTTAGAGATAAATTGGATCTTTTTTCTCCTCTAGAATCCTTTTCTCTCTGTCCCCCTCTGTTCTGCCATTCAAGTTCTTTCTTTTTTTATTATGGTAAAATACACATAGTATAAAGTTACCATCTTAACCATATTTAAGAGTGAAGCGCAGTGTCATTAAGTACATTTGCGTTGTTGTACAACTGTCCCCACCACCTGTCTCCAGAACCTTTTCATCTTCCTAAACTGAAGCTCTGTCCCCATTAAGCACTAACTCCCCATTGCCCCAGCCCCCAGGCCCCCATCATCCGCTTTCTGTCCCTGGGAATTTGACAATTCTAGGGACCTCGTGTAAGTGAGATCCAACAGTATTTATTTTTTGTGACTGGCTTATTTCACTTGGTATAATGTCCTCAAGGTTTATCCACATTGTTGCATGTGACAGAATTTCCTTCCTATTTAAGGCTGGATAATATTCCATTGTCCGGAGAGACCACATTTTGCTGATCTATTCATCCAACATGGACACATGGATTGCTTCCATGTTTTAGCTGTTGTGAAAATTGCTGCTGTGAACAAGGGTTGTACAAATATCTTTTCAAGACCCTGCTTTCAGTTCTTTTGTGTATATATCCAGAAGTGGAATTACTGGATCATATGATAATTCTATGTTTAGTATTTGGAGGAACAACCATACAGCTATCCACAGTGGCTGTACCATTTTATATTCCCACCAGTACTGTACAATGTTCCAATTTACTGTACAAGCGTTCCAATTTCTCCACATCCTCACCAACAATTAGTGTTTTTCCTTTTTTGATAAGTAGCCCTCCTAACAAGTGTGAGCTGGACTCTCGTAGCTTCGATTTGCATTTGCCTCATCATTAGTGATAATAAGCATCTTTTTTTAAAAGATTTTATTTATTTATGAGAGAGAGAGAGAGAGAGAGGCAGAGACACAGGCAGAGGGAGAAGCAGGCTCCATGCAGGGAGCCCGACGTGGGACTTGGTCCCGGGACCCCAGGATCACACCCTGGGCCGAAGGCAGGCGCCAAACTGCTGAGCCACCCAGGGATCCCCAGCTAAGCATCTTTTTATTTGCTTATTGACCATTCACTTATCTTCTTCAGAGAAAAGTCTATTCAAGCCCTTGATGTGTTTTTGAATTGGTGTTTTTGTGGTTGCTTTTTCTATATGTTTTCTATATGTTATTAGTTAATTAGTTAACTAATTAGTTATGGATATTAACTAATTATCAGATATATGATTCAGAAATATTTTCTTTCATTCTGTGGGCCACACAGTTTTATATTTCTACTAAATATGTTTGTATCCATAAACAATATGTAGAATTGTTTTGCATGTATTAAAATGCTATATCATCACACCATAAATTTTGTTTTGTAACTTGCTGTTTTCCACCAGCATTAGGTTTTTGAGATATGTCAATGTTATATACTTCATTTTCACTGTGATATGAAAATGCCACAATTTGTGATTTGTGTAATTTGTGTAGTCCCTCTCCTGTTGATGGACATTTAAGTTGCTCCCATTTCCTTACTGTAATTTCTTACCATTCTGAGTAGTGAACATCCTTGCATATGTGAGAGGTTCTCCAGGCTGATCCCTAGAAGTGGGACTTCTGGGTCACGGCAATGTGCACCTTCCACGTACTAGATAATGCCAAATTATTTTCTAAGGTGGCTATGCCAGTTTGTGCCCTCCACCCCCAGTGCCAGCAAAGTACAAAAGTTCCCATCACCCCACATTCCCACCAACAGTTATTTTTTTGCCATGCTTTATATTTTTCGCTAAGGTGATGGGTATGAGATAGCATCTCATTGTTGCTTTAATATGCATTTCCTGATTTGTAATGAGCTTTATTGTTTTCGTATTTGTCACCTAGATTTATTTTCCTCTGAATCGCCTGTTCATATTCTTTGCTCATGTTTCCATTCAGATATTTGTCCTTGTCTTACTGATTTGTAGGACTAGTTTTTATAAACTAGGTGAGAATTCTCCATGAGTCCTACGCATTGCACACATCTTTCCTTTTCTGTCTGTTTGCTTTGTTGGTGGTGTCTTTTTTATCATCTTAAAGCTTTAATTTTAATGGAATAAAATTCATCTGATTCTTTATGCTTTGTTTAAGAAGTTCTTCCCTAGCCCAACATCATTCCAGATATTTTCCAACATTTCTCCCTAATGTTAAATATGTTGCTTTTCAAATTTAGGCATTTAATACATTTGGAATTTATTCTTGTCCATGCTGTGACATAGAGGATTAATTTTAAAGCTTCCATGTAAACGACCAGTTTCTCTGCACTGATTCTGTGACAGTCTGTTGCTTCATCAAAAATTTGTTAGAGCCTGTGTTATACCAGTTTTCCTGTATGAGTTCAGGGCTATTTTGTACTGTTTATGCTATTTCACTGATTTTTTTTAAAACTACTCTTAAAGGCAGTACCAAACTGTCTTTAATTTACCTTAACTTTCTAATAAGTCTACATATTTGATAGAGAATGTCTGCCCCCCTCTTACTGACTTTCATGGACTTTTGCACTTCTGTAGGAATTTTTAGGTTTGTTTTTGTTATATGCTATCTAGCATTTTTGCTTTTATGATTGGAGACTTGTCTATTATTATATTTCCTTTCTGATCTCTGCTGATACTTAGAAAAGTTTCGGATTTTTGCTTATTGACTCTGGAACTGACCAACTTATTAAAAGTATTTTTCAAATCTTTCAATCTATTCTCATGGGGGTTTGAGTATGAGATAATATTACTGCAAATAATTATAATAGCAGCTAATAATTAGTGAATGCTAAAGACATGCCAGGAATCTTTCATTTAGGCCTCACAAGAACTCCAAAGCAGCTCCTGATACTGTCCCCATTTTACAGGTGAGGAAATGGAGGCAGAACACAGCTAACTGACTTTCCAAGTCACCAGTTAGTAAAACGGTGATGTTGGTAGTCAGCCTCTGGGCTTATGAGTCAAGCACCTATCTCACCGTCTCCCCTAAATTAGAGATTTGTTTCCTACTTTTAATATTTCTATTTTTTCTTATATTACTGAACCATGTTTTCTCTCAGTAAACCCCTTTATCTCTTATTTTGCAGAGAGAACAGACCCTCTTATATGCCCTCAAAGGTGTTTTTTTTTTTCCTACCACCAACTCTGACACCAACTGGTGTCCAATAATTCAATTCTGACACCAACCACCTGGAGTTGGCACCAGACTCCACAGGATGAAAGAGCAATCCCACTAGACTGCCATCCCTTCAAATGCCAGCTGCAAATGGAGTCCCAGGCCACCCGCACTCTTGCCTGGCTGACTATAAATTTCGGGGTTCCCGTGACCCACACCCTGAGGCTTGATAACTCCCTAGAATGACCCCCAGGACTCACAAAAGTGCTTTATTCCCTAGCTTATCCATTTTCCTAAAGAATATGACACAAAAGCAGCCAAATGGAAGAGATGCATAGAGCAAGGTAGGAGGGAGGTGCATAGATCTTCTATGACCTATCTGGGCACACTTCCTCACAGCACCTCCACAAACTCACTAGCACAGTGCTCCCCAAACCCCTTCACTTAGTTTTTTTATGGACATGCCACTACATAGGCATGACTGACTAAATCATTAGCCATGGATGATTAGCTCAATCTCTCACCCCTCTCCTCTCTCCAGAAGTCAGGGGCTGGGGCTGAGAGTTCCAACTCTCATAATGACTTGGTCTTTCTGGAGACCAGCCTCCATGCTGAGCCCTGCCAGGAATCAGCCCATTCACACACAGAGACATTCTTTGTTAAGAAGATCCCAAGGCACTTAGGAGCTCGATTCTGGCACTTGGGGACAAAGACCAAATGTTTATTTGTTATTTTACCACAGTCCTTCAATATCCCACTGACAGAATACTCAACTTCCCATGGTCCCATATTAAGTCCCCCTTTCCTCCTATTACAACAGGCAACTAAAGCCATGGAATGTACAGATATTTGGTCATCCATTATCCTGGATGTTTCTGTGAGAATGGTTTTATTTTATTTTATTTTATTTTATTTTATTTTATTTTATTTATTTATTGTTTATTTGTTTTAAAGATTTTATTTATTTATTCATGAGAGACACAGAGAGAGAGGCAGAAACACAGGCAGAGGTAGAAGCAGGCTTCATGCAGGGAGCCCGACGTGGGACTCGATCCTGGGTCTCCAGGATCACAGCCTGGGCTGAAGGCGGCGCTAAACTGCTGAGCCACCCAGGCTGCCCTGTGAGAATGGTTTTAGATGAGATTGACATTTTAATTGGTAGACCAGGTAAAGCAGATTTTTCTCCCTAATGTGGGTGGGCCACATACAATCAGTTATAGGCCTGACTAGACCAAAAAAGCTGATTCTCCCCCCAAAAAAGAGGGAATCTATCTTGACTGTTGGTCATTGAACTGGGATATCAACTTCTTACTGCCTTTGGACTTGAACCAAGACATTGTCTCTTCTTAGGGCTTAAGCCTGCCTGCCATTGGATGAAACTATCCCATCAGTACTCCTGGCTCTTAGGCTTTCAGACTCAAACTGGAACTAAACTATTGGCGCTCTATGTCTCCAGCTCACCAGCTCACCCTGCACATCCTGGGACTTACCAGCCTCCATAATCACATGAGCCAATCCCTTACACTAAATGTCTATCTGTATCCTATTACTTCTGTTTCTCTGGAGAACCCTAACTAGTACAGACACCATCCACTTCAACCTTCTTTAAACTGTATTCTATTTATTATCCTTTTCACTCTTGTTTTTGGCCCTGACCCTGCCACACACAATGATAGAACAGAAGGGGTGGAGAAGAGATGTCAAATTATGATATATATAATATATATGATACTATAATAAACTAAAACAGTTGAATAATTCAATCAAGAAATTTAAAATATATAGAGATCTATACTACAAATATATATACATTCTTTTTGAACACATACGAAACACTTACAAAGACTGACCACTTGCTAGCCAGCAATGGAAGCATCAGCTTGTTCTACTGAAGCCACCATCATAGAGATTTTGTTGGATAATAATAATTAGTAGTATCTGATAAGAGTAGTAGTATTATAAAATTACAATTTAATCATGAAAAGATACCTCCAAAAATACCCATGTGGCCAGAAACTAAATTATACATTATTAAATAGCCCTTGGCTTAAAAAAAGAAATCAGAAAAATATTTATATTAAATCTTTATGAATCAACCATATGAAAATTTTGTGGTGAAGAAGAATTTAGTGGGAAATTTATTGATTTTATATAAAATGACTAGGAACCAAAAAAGGTAGAAAAAGTGCACTAAACATTCAAATCAAGATATTAGAAAAAGAGTAATAAAACAAACCCAAAGCAACAAGGATGGAAATAATAAATATCAGAAATCAGTGAAGTACAAAACAAGACTGATAATACCAAAGGCAGAGAGGAGGAGGAGATATAAAAATATATACTTACAGAATAAAACTGTAACTTTGGGCACAACAGACTTTTTACAGTAATATAAAAGTATAGCGTGGATGATGTGAATAAATTTCTAGGAAAATATAAAATGCAAAGGTTGACATAAAAAGAGATGGAAAATTTGAATTAGCCAATGATTATTAAATAATTTAAAATATAAATTTTTTTTCCCAGTGAGCCCCCGTCCAGCCCATTTTATGGAAGATTTCTACAAAATTCTCAAGGGGTGGTTAATTCCTATCTTATATGAGTTGTTTCAGAATGTGGAAAATAAGTAAAACTGGCCCAGCTCACTTGAGGAGGCTGAGGTAAACTTGATTCCTAACCTGAATTTTGAAAAAAGAACAGAAAAGAAGCTCATATTACTTACAAATGTAAATGCAAATACCTAAATAGAATATTATCTCATAGAATGTAAGTGTATTAAAAAATATACATTAAACCAAGTAGGGAATGCAAGGATGGTTTAGGCATTAGAAAATACATTAATGATATTTGTGATTTATTAAAGGAGAAAATTCACATCATTATCTCAATTATCTCATCAGATGCAGAGAAATCATTGATAACATTTAACACCACTTATAATACTAATTACAGCAATAATAATAAGACTTCTGGACAAACTAGAAGAGAACTTCCTTACCTTGATAAACGTTATACAACAGAACACTCCATTTAACACAGGAACTTTTAGACATTCTCTCTCTTTCCCTCTCCCTTTTTTTAGAGAGAGAGAGAGGAGAGAGCACATGCAGGGGAGGGGAGCAGAGGGAGGGGGAAGGAGAGAATCTTAAGTAGACTCCACGCCCAGCAGGGAACATGGAGTGCGGCTCCATCTCGTGATCCTGAGATCATAATCTGCCCTGAAATCAAGAGTCGTGCAGTTAACTGGCTGAGCTACCTAGGCACCCCAGACACATTCTGTTAATGACATAGTATATATATGTATTGTATGTCATTCATATATATGACATTTTATACATATGTCACATTAAAAAAAACATCAAAATACAAACCTTGAAATCTAATAATTCACCCAGGTTGGTGGATACAAAACCCAGCAGCATTTCTCCACACCAGTGAAAAAATATAACAGATTAGATATTATTCATAAGAGCAACACAATGTATAGCATCTAGAAATTGCCTTAGTAAGGAATATATAAAATCCAAAAGGAAAAACATTGGAAGCAGAGTCTCAAAGAGATTGTTTGTATGCTGTGTTCAGAGCGGCATTATTCACAGGAGCCAGAAGGTGGAAGCAGCCCAAGTGTCCATTGACAAATGAGTGGGTAAACAAAATGTGGTCTATACAGACAATGGAATATTATTCTGCTTTTAAAAGGAAGGAAATTTTGTCACAGGCTACAACATGGATGAACCCTGAAGAACAGTGCTCAGTGAGATAAGCTGGTCACCAAAGGACAAGCATCATATGATCCCACATACATGAGGTACTTAGAGTTGTCAAATTCACAAGAGACAGGAGGTAGGACAGTGGGGAATCGTTTTATGTTATGTGTATCTTACCACAATAAAAAAAAAAAATTGAAGGGGGGAAAAAACCTCCATGTGGAAAATTTTAAGTGAGATGTTTTAGAAAGACATGGAAAATAAAGGAAAGACATTTAGTGTTCCTGAATGGAGGTGACTTGATATTATAAAGATGTTAAGTATCCCCCAATTAACCTACAAATAAAACTCTTGTAGATGGTAGCAGCAGGTATCTAGTCTTATTTTTCTCTGTATTCACTATATGCAGAGGTAGCTTCTGGAAGGATTAAGAACCTGAAAGTGAAAGAAATAAATGCGGGAGAGCTGTTGGAGTAGGGGTGGGGTGGGGAGGAGAGACAGGACTCCCTAAACACAACCCCCAAGGTAACAATCACAAGGCAGAATGAATGGATTTGTGCACATCGAAATCAAGGATTTCTGCTCAGCAAAGGACACTTGGGATTAAGTTAACAGGCAGGTGACAGACTGGAACAAGGCATTTGATTGTCTAAAATTGAAAAGGGACTAATATTTAGTATAAGATGTGCTGATAGAGATCTATCCCTGTAAGTCAACAAGGAAAAGACTGTAGCTCTATTAAGAAAGCAGGCAAAAGGATTAAAATAGGCAAAACGGAAAAGAAACTTCAAAGGTTCACAAACATGTGAGCAGAATGCCTTATTTATTGAAAAATGCAAAAATAAAACTACAGGGGCTCACTTTAGCCCGTCGGGTTG
Organism: Canis aureus; assembly: GCF_053574225.1. Taxonomy (NCBI): domain Eukaryota; kingdom Metazoa; phylum Chordata; class Mammalia; order Carnivora; family Canidae; genus Canis; species Canis aureus. The sequence goes on from NC_135629.1 coordinate 2,415,064, forward strand.
GCAAAATCAAAAGGTGTTGGCAGTGCCTCTTGGCTGGGATGATGCAGCTGTTGAAGACCAGGGGTGAGTTAATTGCACATCCACCCTGAAAACCCAGTGGTCCTGGACAAGAACTTCGACCACCATGTGGTGTGAGTTGCTGGAAGCAACCACAAGTCCATATGGAAATAAGTGGATAAGGAAACCAGCAGGTGCACACCTGAGGAATAGATCATTCATGAGCCAGGCACCGCTGCACCAGGAAGCATCCTAAAACAGCACACAGTAAAAAAATATCAACCCAAATGTGCTGGGGAGCTCATTACTCGGTGTAGACCTTAGACCAGAACCGGAAGCCTGGTTAGAAATGCAGAATCTCAAACCCCACCCAGACCCGCTGGATCAGACTCTACCTTCAAACAAGACCCCCGGGGTTAAGTGAAAACTCGAGGGCCCCATCTGACCAGATGGCACCACTTAACTAGAAAGCCACTGGGACCAGAGTTCTCTGGCATCAGTTCAGAAGGAAGGTCCCGAGTGGGCTGGGGCTGGGGGCACCCACACAGAAAGTCAATAAAACAAGGCACGGAAGAGACCTGTATTTGCTCCAAGATGCTGGGAAACTGGTTAAGTATCCAGAACACGGGCCTAGAGGCCTGCCTCTTGCCACACCCTAAGGACTGCTGGATGGATTAAAAGGTGGTTTTTCTTGCCCCAGATATTTAAGCCTCCTCCTCAGGGTTGGCAGGACTGCCCATGCTGGGAAAACAAGCAGTGACGCACCCTGTGCCTGGACCTATATGGTCAGCCTGTCAGGAGAGGCAGGGAGCGGGGCTGGGAAATGGCTGAGGTTCCTTCTGTCGCATCCTTCTCTTGCACGCGTGAGAGAGGACGCACTCCTAGTTTTGAGAAATCCCACACGTGACTTGCCCCTATGTTTAGGACTCTGGCACACAGCTAACAGTGCCCCCATGGGGCACTTCCCACCACACTGATGCCCTGTCTCTCCCTCCCTGGCACTGCTGGCAATCCTTCCAGAAGGGCTGAAGAATATCCTTTGCGTGTTCATCTCATTGTTGAGGGGACGTGTGTTTTTAGACTAAGTAAACTTTAAAACCATTTTGTTGAGACCCCTAAACAAACAACATCAGGTTTGCAAGTGGGTTGGTATTACGAGCATTTATTAATCTAGGGAGGACTCCTTTAATGATAAGGTGGCTTCCCAGCCTCTCCCTGTCCTTGGGTAGGGGGCATCCTGTCCCAACTCCCACCACTGCGCCCTTGACCTCTGCCCTTTAATGGCTGCCCAAGACCTCACCCCTCCCAGATCAGAGTGGAGCCCTGATCTGCTCCAGATCTGTCCAATTCCTATTGATGCATTCCCTCTGACAGCCCCCAGACCCCCTAATAACTCCTGCCAGCCCCCTCTCCCTTAGCCCAGGAGATGTTTTTAAAATGAAAAATCAGTCACCCCTGGGCAGAAAAACCTTCAAAGGCTTCCTGCTGCTCTCAGGATTCAATTCAGAGCTACCCCCTGGCCTTTTCCTGTGGGGGCAGGTGCCCCCAGGCCAGCCCTGGCTCAGGGTCAAGGTCTCAGCTCCAAGCCTCTGCAGGGCTGACTTCAACACAGTGCTCCCCTCCCTGATCCACTCCCCTCCGGCCTCCACTGGGATCCCTCTATCCCCCGCCTCCACCCTCTCACACCCCCCTGCTGGGCACTCCACACTCCCTTCCTTGCTCCTGCCTGGTGGGATCCACCCTCCCTCCACTGCTGCACCCCGTCCCCTGCAGGCCTCTGCAGCCCCCCCAGCAAAGCTGCTTTGCTCTCCTACTGGAAGAAGAGAGGCTGGGAAAGTCATCCACCCCTGAGCTCCAAAGGGAGGTGCTCCGCCAGGGCGTGTGGGAGTGGAGGCTGAGGATGTGACACACTGGCAGGAGAGCAGGGGCTAGGGGCTGGGCTTCCAGGAGGGCTTCCTGGGGCAGCAGCGACCCCTGTGGTGGCGGTGCTGTCAAAGGAAGCCCAGCCTCCCCAGCTCCTCCTGCCCTTTGAGCCCTCTGGCCTGTTCTCCATCCAGCTCCTTCCCTGCAGCCCTTCGGCCCCACACAGCCAGGACTTCTTGCCCTGAAGACCTAAGGCAAGGCCAGGGCCTGGGGAAGCCCCGCACCCCATCCACCAAAGCCAGCCTGACGGGGACTTGAGTGTTGGCAGTGGCAGTGCTGGCAATCACTGTGTGTGTACTCACTGCACAGGCCCTGGTTTTTGTTTTTGTCTTTAAAAAGAAATCTTCATCCAGGGTTTTATTTTATTTTATTTTATTCTATTTTATTTTATTTTATTTATTGTATATTATTTTTTTGGAGTTCGATTTGCCAACATATAGCATAACACCCAGTGCTCATCCCAAGTGCCCCCTCAGTGCCCGTCACCCAGTCCCCCTGTCCCCCCGCCCACCTTCCTTCCACTACCCCTTGTTCGTTTCCCAGAGTCAGGAGTCTCATGTTGTCACCCTCTCTACTATTTCCCACTCATTTTCTCTTCTTTCCCCTTTATTCCCTTTCACTATTTTTTATATTCCCTGAATGAATGAGACCATATAATGTTTGTCCTTCTCCGATTGACTTATTTCACTGAGCAAAATACCCTCCAGTTCCATCCATGTTGAAGCAAATGGTGGGTATTTGTCATTTCTAATGGCTGAGGAATATTCCATTGTATACATAAACCACATCTTCTTTATCCATTGATCTTTCGATGGACACCGAGGCTCCTTCCACAGTTTGGCTATTGTGGACATTGCTGCTAGAAACATCGGGGTGCAGGTGTCCTGGCATTTCATTGCATCTGTATCTTTGGGGTAAATCCCCAACAGTGCAATTGCTGGGTCGTAGGGCAGGTCTATTTTTAACTCTTTGAGGAACCTCCACACAGTTTTCCAGAGTGGCTGCACCAGGTCACATTCCCACCAACAGTGCAAGAGGGTTCCCTTTTCTCCGCATCCTCTCCAACATTTGTGGTTTCCTGCCTTGTTAATTTTCCCCATTCTCACTGGTGTGAGGTGGTATCTCATTGTGGTTTTGATTTGTGTTTCCCTGATGGCAAGTGATGCAGAGCATTTTCTCATGTGCATGTTGGCCATGTCTATGTCTTCCTCCGTGAGATTTCTCTTCATGTCTTTTGCCCATTTCATGATTGGATTGTTTGTTTCTTTGCTGTTGAGTTTGATAAGTTCTTTATAGATCTGATATGTCATTTGTGAATATCTTTTCCCATTCTGTAGGTTGTCTTTTAGCTTTGTTGACTGTTTCTTTTGCTGTGCAGAAGCTTTTTATCTTGATGAAGTCCTGATAGTTCATTTTTGCTTTTGTTTCCCTTGCCTTTAAAGATGGTATCTTGCAAGACGTTGCTGTGGCCAAGTTCAAAAAGTGGTTGCCTGTGTTCTCCTCTAGGATTTTGATGAATTCTTGTCTCGCATTTAGATCTTTCAACCATTTTGAGTTTATCTTTGTGTATGATGTAAGACAATGGTCCAGTTTCATTCTTCTGCATGTGGCTGTCCAATTTTCCCAGCACCATTTATTGAAGAGACTGTCCTTTTTCCAGTGGATAGTATTTCCTGCTTTGTCGAATATTAGTTGACCATAGAGTTGAGGGTCCATTTCTGGGTTCTCTCTTCTGTTCTATTAATCCATGTGTCTGTTTTTGTGCCAGTACACTATCTTGATGATCACAGCTTTGTAGTACAACTTGGATTCTAGCCTTGTGATGCCCCCGGCTCTGGTTTTCTTTTTCAATATTCCCCTGGCTATTCGGGGTCTTTTCTGATTCCACACAAATCTTAAGATGATTTGTTCCAACTCTCTGAAGAAATTCCATGGTTTTTTGATAGGGATTCTACTAAAGCTGTTCCAAAAGATAGAAAGGAATGGAGTATTTCCAAACTCATTCTATGAGGCCAGCATCACCTTAATTCCAAAACCAGACAAAGACCCCACCAAAAAGGAGAATTCTAGATTAATATCCCTGATGAATACAGATGCAAAAGTTCTCAACAAGATACTATCCAATAGGATCCAACAGTACATTAAGATTATTCACCATACCAAGTGGGATTTATCTCTGAGATGCAAGGCTTGTTCAACACTCATAAAGCAATCAACGTGATTCATCATATCAACAAGAGAAAAAACAAGAACCATATGATCCTCTCAATAGATGCAGAGAAAGTATTTGATAAAATTCAGCGTCTGTTCCTGATCAAAACTCTTCAGAGTGTAGGGATAGAGGGAACATTCCTCAGCATCTTAAAAGCCATCTATGAAAAGCCCACAGCAAATATCATTCTCAATGGGGAAGCACTGGGAGCCTTTCCCCTAAGATCAGGAACAAGACAGGGATGTCCACTCTCACCACTGCTATTCAACATAGTACTGGAAGTCCTAGCCTCAGCAATCAGACAACAAAAAGACATTAAAGGCATTCAAATTGGCAAAGAAGAAGTCAAACTCTCCCTCTTCGCATATGACATGATACTGTACAAAGAAAACCCAGAAGACTCCACCCCAAGATTGCTAGAACTCATACAGCAATTCGGCAGTGTGGCAGGATACAAATCAATGCCCAGAAATCAGTGGCATTTCTATACACTAACAATGAGACTGAAGAAAGAGAAATTAAGGAGTCAATCCCATCTACAATTGCACCCAAAAGCATAAAATACCTAGGAATAAACCTAACCAAAGAGGTAAAGGATCTATACCCTAAACACTACAGAACACTTTTGAAAGAAATGGAGGAAGACACAAAGAGATGGAAAAATATTCCATTCTCATGGATTGGCAGAATTAATATAGTGAAAATGTCGGTGCTACCTAGGGCAATGTACACATTCAATGCAATCCATTCAGGGTTTTAAAAACAAAAGTAGTACAGGCTTATTGTGAAACCATACGGGTAGTTATATATGAGGCAAAGAATGGGGAGTTGCTCCCTTCCCTCATTGTCTATCTTTAGAAGCGACCACACGTAGCACTTGGATGTGTGTCCTTCCAGTCTTCTCTGAATAGCTGAATCGAGGTAGGACTTATGGACTCCAGAGGTCCCCCTTCACGACATCCTTCATGTGTTTTCCGAGTTGGGCAAACATCGCAGGCCCTGTTTTCCAGTGGGAACTGGCTTGCTACATCCTCATACAAGGAAACCAGAGTCTCCAGTCCAAGCAGTGACACCAGGGTTGCCACTGCTGGGGCACCTGGACCCAGACAGGCGGTTTCCCCTTGAGCCATAAAGCACCACCTATACAGTTAAGGCAGGGCCCACCCAGAAGGAATTAGCCACCTGCCCTCACCTGGAAAAGGGAGTCTAGACTCACTCTTACCCCCACCCTCACCCTGGGATCTGCCAGGGGTGTCAATGGCAGCCTCCACGGCACAGGCTCAGCCCTCTGGGAGAAATCCTGCTGCTGTCACTGAAGCTGGCTGCCTTCTGAGAGCTCCAACGATGCGAGGCAGGCAGGTGGAGTTCCCGTGGTCAGAAGTGGAGGGAATAATGGGTCTATAGCTGGGATGGTTCTTTTGCCTAGGATGCAGAGCCACCCACAGGGCCACTAGCCGATGTCACCTCCAACTTGCTTCTGCTTTCTCCAGCCCAGCTCCTCCTCCTCCTGCCTCCCTTGGTCCCTGGGAAACGTCTGGACCTCCTCTGGAGAAGTCAGCCCAGCTGCTGGCCCTGGATCCAGAAGGAGCCAGCATCTCCTCTGCCCACTCCATCCACTCTGCTCCTCACCCCTTCCCCAACATTAGCTCTCTTCTGGTGGTATTTGAGGATCCCATCTGCCACCCCTAGGTCCTCCCTGCCCTGTCCCCCGGGATGTGGGCTCGAAGCTCTCCCGCTCACAGCCAAGCCCCAGCCACACAGCGCCTGATGATCTCTGTTCCCTGTGGGGGATGGGGCTCAGGGGGCCCTGGGGCGGGTTTGCAACCCACCCACCTGCTCTATTCTCCCCTAATAAATCTCCCAGGACCAACCTCTATCACAAAGATACCTCCCACTGGAGTCCAAATTGCCTTTTTCAGTTAACAATTTACCTTCAACACGGAAGCAGAACAGCTGGGTCAGAGGAATAGACATCTTAAATTTGAGAGCAATTTCCAAATTGCACTTCCCTAAAGGTTATACCCATTTAGCGCCCCCAACCATGCCTGTGAACGCATTTTTCTCCACAGCCTTGGAATCCCACCTGTCAAACCCTTTAATCTGACAATCAGACAGATGAAAAATATCACATTTTTACTTTTTTTTTTTTTTAATGTCTCCAATTACTCTCGAAGTTAACAGGATTCCCATTTGTCCTCTGGCCTTTGAAAGTCTTCTGGGTGACTTGGCTGCACTCAGTCTTTTTCTTTTCTGTTTCTGGCTTTTTCTTTCTTTTTGTTTTTGCTTTTGTTTTTGTTTTTTGTTTTTTGGCATAGAGATTTTTTTTAAGTTTTTTGTTTTTGTTTTTTGTTTGTTTCTTTTTTGTTGTTGTTGTTGTTTTTGTCATCACATCAATTTACCATTAGTGGTTTCGGTGACATTGCCAAGAAAGCCTTCCCATCGTGCACGGGGAATTTCTGTTTCAGATTGTTTTGGGGTCGGTTTTGCATAAAGCTTCATCTCAGTGAATTCTGAACCTGTCGTGGGTCCATTCTTCATAGGCACTTAGATTTGAGGATTATTCTGTTTCCTGGTTCCTTCACCCCAAGTCACCAGCCAGTCCTATCACCTCTAACTCTGAAATAATCCTCAATCCAGCAGCCTTCACCTCCTGACACTGCCTGGGCAGGGCTTGCACGGTCACCTGGGAGCTCCTCTCCCCAGAATCCCCTGGCTTATCTCCTGGGGGGGGGGGGCTCATCTCCTCCCCCTCCTACACACAACGCACGTCTTCTCCCTCCTCTCCACCCCCTTCTCTGCTGTCCTTAGCCTCAGGTGAGGCATGCTTCCAGGCTCAGGGCCTTTGGCCTTACTCTGTCCCTGTCTGGAGCACCTTCCTTCAGGACTCCAGCCCTTGCAGACCTCCTTCAGCACGTGTGCACTCCTCAATCCTCCCAAATGGCTCTCTGGCTCCTGCCCACCACACTCACTCCTACCCTCACTCGGGAACTCCTACCACACTGGTTTTTGTTTCAGTGCAGTGTCTGTGTTCATTTCTTGGGGGTTGAGGCTTGTTTCTTCTGTCCAAGCTTCGTTCTGAAGCTTGGGACTGTGAGCCACACAAGCTGGGGCATCAGTCCACAGGTTGTTTGTTAAGCAATGGATCACACAGCCATGGTGGCCCCCTGCAAGCTCTCCTGTAACCTGCAGACCTCCAGTGGCCCCACTGCCCTCAGCCAGCTCCACTTTGCAGCCTGGTCCCTCAACGTTGCTGCCTTGCCAGCCCCTGTGAGCCACTTCTGGTTCTTATACCGTATGCTGCTTGCCCCAGGGACTTTGCACAAGAAGTTCCCGCTACCTGGAACATTCCTTGCCCTCCCTCTGCCATCAAGGCCTCACATTAGATACTACCTGCCACAGGGAGCCTTCCCTGATCCCTCACACCCAGCCCCTTTGCTGTCTCAGAGAAGACACATGATGCACATTGGACTAGTAAGCCTTGTAAGCCTCAGTTTCCTCACCGAGTGCCAGCATACTTACAGAAGTGAGACAACGTGCATAAGCTGAGATACTCCCAGGGCACTGCCCTCCTCCTCTCCCTGCTGACTCCAGGGTGTAGTAGAAGGTTCTGGAACCTCCCTGAAGATGCCCAGGGTTCTCCTGGCCCCTGAGTACCTGCCCCTGAGCAGGCCCTTATTCTTCTTCACTTTCTCACCTCCTGCTCACCCCATGAGAATCTGGATGGGGTGTGTTCTCTGCAGCTGAAATGCCATTTGGAGCTAGGCCCATGAGGACACAGGCCTCTGATTTGCTCCAGTCACCCAGCTCCCATCCTTGGGCTTCCAGGGGGTCTACTTCGGCAGCAGGCCTCAGGTGTGGACCAGCCTTCAGGCTCCTTGGTCTTTGGGGCTGATTTCCAAGTGCAACTTCCGCGCCCTGAGGCTGCTACCTCCTGACAGATCATGTGCAACAATCTCAGCCTTTCTCCCTGGATGGGCATCCAACCTCCAACCGGCTCAGGCCCTGGGACTTCAAGGAAACCAGCCTCTGGGTAATTTATTCCAGCACAGCACTTCCCCACCCAGTCCCTGAGCCTAGTAATCTGGCATCAGGTGACTCCCTCCAGCCCAGAACTCTTACCTGTACCCCAGCCCCTAGACAACCCCAACACCAGGTCCACTCTTCCTGCCATCCCCGAAGGCGTGCCGTTGCCTCTGTGAGGTTGATGGAGCCTCCAGGCATGCCCCTGCCAATATTCAAGGATGGGAATTCTGGTGAAGACCCGGGGGAGAGTCCCCCCAGAGTTCTGAAAGGGACATGCTCTCGTACCAGAAAGAGGAAGAGGACATGGGTCCCCAGGAAGAGGAAAGAAGGACATGTAGGTTTCAAAGGGTGAATTTGCCCCCTTGCTGTTCCCACTACGTGGAATGCCTTTCCTCTCTCTACACATCTGGCCTGTCTAACCTTCTAGAATCTACTTAGGAATTCCCCCTAAGAAACCTCCCCTCATCTCTCCTGGTCTGGCCATCTCTTGCTGGCCATTTGGAACCTCAGTGTTTTGTTCTGAATAATGACAGTCACCTCAGGAACTACCCCCAGGATTAAGTGAGAGACCCAAATAAGAGAAAGTTTATAGTGTACATGATGAGGTTGTCTATTACCTTATACAAAAATGGCCTGATAGGTTTTCCTATTCAAACTCAGAGGGCATAATCAGGGTAGTGTGAGTGAAAAAGCTGTGAGGCTCATACATGCCTCGTTCAACTGGGGCTCATTGGGCGCTGATCTCTGGGATCAGAATCACTAGTGATGGTAAGGGGGAGGGAGGGAGCAAGAGGCCCAGGTTCGCATCTGGGATGGGGGAGGGGAGCGGGGAAGGTGGGGGCTACTCTATCTCTTGGTCTACCTGGTGATTGTTGTGAAGACTCTTTTCTCAAACTCAGCCTGTGAAAGCTGAACTCAGAATATCCCCTCAATATCTGCCCCTCCCTGGGTTGTGCACGCTACCTCCCCCAGCCTGGAGTTGCCCTTCGTGCTCCCATGCCCCCCACATCCAGTCTAACCGCTAGTCTCCTTGTACCTCTTCTGAAAGTATATCTGCCACGTGTCTCTTACTCCCCTCCAGCCAGCAGGAGCAGAAAGCAAACCCATGTCATGACAGACATGGAGGTGGGGTGGGGGCGGGAGTGCAGAGGGCCTGGCCAGCAGGGCGTGGGGGAGGTGACAGTAGGCCTCATCACAGCTTTCCTTGTCAACCAATGTAAGAGGTGCCCATCTCCACAGGGAGAAGATAAAAATGTTTATCTGTCGGTGATACCACAGCAGAGCCAGCTAATTGTCCCCCAATATCTCTTCTCTCCTGCTTTCACAGTAATCAAATCTTGCATTTTTAGCTGGGCATGTGGCCACCTTGGGAAAAGACTGCTCTGCCCTCCTGCCTTGCAGCAGGTGTGGTTGTGTGGGCCTGGCCAGTGGCAGCTTTCAGGAACCTTACTTGCAGACACGCCCTTCTTCCTTTCCTTCTTCTCAGTCCGCAGCCCAGCGCTGCCTTGGTGGCTGGAGCTGCCCACTGCGGAGAGGCATGCAAGGGCCATGCCCGGTGAGGGTGAAGGGGAGCTGGGAGGGACGAGGTGATGTGTGGAGAGCTGCACCATGGTCTGCTCCTTGGGGCTCTTATTTCAGGGGTTCTCATTCTGTGTCTGTCCAGTCACTGTCTCATCTGATCCTGAGACAGAGAATCAGGTGAAAAGCTACTCATAATTAATCGAGGGTCCTTGTGTAAGTTGCTGAGCATAATAGAAAACATCAAAATTGTCTTCCTATAGAAGCTAGATATCAGTTAAATGTCATCTTTTTTAAGATTTATTTATTTATTTATTTATTTATTTATTTATTTATTAATGAGAGAGAGAGAGAGAGGCAGAGACACAGGCTCCACACAGGGAGCCCGACGTGGGACTCGATCCCGGGTCTCCAGGATCAGGCCCTGAGCTGAAGGCGGCACTAAACCGCTGAGCCACCCCGGCTGCCCAGATGTCATCTTTGATGGCGACCACATTCGCATTTGCTATAGAAAATATAATGTGCCATCGGGACATTTGATCATAAGTGACGCTAGCGGCCATGGAGCCACTTCTGGTTCTCACGATGGGCTGAGAGCACACTGTCACTCTGTTTCCCACAGCAAATCCACAAAGTGATTTAAACAGCCATGAAAATCATCTAACAAATACATGCTCCAAACCAAGAACTCTCGGTGAGCCAGAAAATGTGCTGATTCCTGGGAAGCAAGAGAAAAACTGGATCGGGTTGAAGATGGAACCACCCCTTAGGCAGGTATGACCTAGAACATTCCACAGTGAAGACACTCACTCAGGAGAGCTGTCACCATGGAAGATAACAGATGAAACTAATGTGAGAACTTTTCCTGAAGAGCCCAAGTTAACTGATCAATCAGGACAGGAATTATTTTATGATGTTGGAAAATCAGTATCTTTAGAGATAAGGAAGAATAGCACTGTGAAAATAAGAACTAGCAGTAATGAAAAAGAACTAATTAGGGATTTTAGAAGTGAAAATAGCTGATCACTGACTAGGGTGGGGCTTACCCATGGGCCACACAGCCAAGCAGAGGGCACTGGAGAACAAGTCTGTGTGTGGCCGCAGGTGGGACGCCAGTTTGGGCAAAGGCCCCAGTGTCATGCCCGTCAACGGCATCCACCTTCTGCCTTTGGTCTTGAGCTGTGGGTCAGCCAGGGAGTTGGCTGGTGTGCAACAGAAGCCAGCTCCAGCGGACTTAAGCAAAAAGGGAGTTTAGCGAAGTCCCTGCAGTACTGGGTAGCCAGGCGTGGGAAGTGGGCAGACCTGAGTCTGCTTCTCCATGAGATCCAGCCGGGTCCTTAACCCTTTCTCTTTCACAAAGGAAAGCGGTCCTCCCCCAGACTAAACTCTTTCCTCTCTTCATTAGGATGTGGGATGAGTGAGTCACTCCCTCCTGCCCTTCCCCACTCCTGTTGGCTTCTTCTTGACAGGAGAAACACACCTAAGTCCCTTTCCTTGCAAAAATCAATCTGCCTCCACCACCTTCTTAACTTCGAGTGTTACTCTCCTGCCCACAGCTCATCAGCCTGAAAGCATCACTAGAGCCAGTACGGAGGACTCACCTCCCTGTCCATCTCTAGAGGTGGCCTTCTCTGCTAGACTGGTGCCCGGAGCCCAGACTCACCTGCTTTGTTGCTCCTGTGGAGGCACACAGAGAGAAATAACCCCCTTTCCCAGGAACCCGTGCACCTGCTCCTCTTATGGAACAGAGTATCTTGAACACAGAAGAGGCAATGCTGGCGCAAAGCATTATTCTGATAGATTTGGCTTCTCAAGAGGCTGTACCAGTTGATGTCCTATGTGTATGTATGTATGTGTGTGTGTATATATCTCAACACCCATTTTTGAACTTTGCACACCTAATCGATGCAAATGTTAGACCAACTCTCTTTCTATTTAAATTTTAAAATTATCAGTGAAGTGAAACATGTTGTCATATGTGTCATATGTCCATTGGTTATCTTTCTTACATGTTATTCAGTGCATATAGGTAGAGGATCTTAAGATCTTTTCAGTGAATTATTTCTTTTCCTTTTTTTTTTAAAGATTTTTTGTTTATTTATTCATGAGAGACAGAGAGAGAGAGAGAGAGAGACACAGGTAGAGGGAGAAGCAGGCTCCATGCAGGGAGCCCAATGTGGGACTCAATCCCAGGTCTCCAGGATCACACCCTGGGCTGAAGGCGGCGCTAAACCGCTGGGCCACCCGGGCTGCCCGAATTGTTCCTTTCCTTAACGTGCACTGATCCTCATTAACCCTAATAATGCTCTATTGGCTTAAAGTCTATTTTTATTGATGTAAAAATAGTTATACTTTGGATCAGGTTCTAGGTGTGGAACTCAGACCTTGGTGTCCTTAGAGCTCCCAGGTGATTTCAGGATGCAGCCGGGGAGTCCGTGTCCCTCCCACCCCACTCTCACTCCTGCTAATGAAGCCACCTCTGTGTCCTGCCTACATGGTGTCTCAGGGTAGACTTCCCCAAGGCTCCCAGGTGCACAGCGGACTCAGCTGAGCCCCCGCATTGTCTGAGTCTTTTGATGAATACGCATTAATCACTCACTGGAAGGATGCTTCTCCATTCACCTGCTACCTTCTCCCCACACTATTCCCAGACCCTGACAATATTATCCTTCCTTCCTCCTCCTCTTCTCTGTTACAAATTCTGTTTCCACACATGAACCTCTTCATGCATGTAGCTCCCTCCTATCTATACATCACTTCTCAGCTTTGCTTTTCTATCTCTCCCATCATAACTAGGCCCTTCATATTACTGGCAAATGATAATGTTTACTGGGCATGTACACTGGGCTGAGCATTTCACAAACATCACTCACTGGATTCTCACCCTCAGAAGTAAGTACTGTCCATCTTTTACAGGTAAGGAAATTGAGACCCTCTCCCCACAGAGGCAAGTTGTTTAAATCCACCCCCTTCCCCCACACACACACCCTGCCACAGCTTGTAAAGGGAGCATTGCCTCTCCATCAGGCTCTGGCCCCTCCACATCTGATGTGGTCACCCCCACCTCATTCAGTGTGATACCTTCTAAAGGAGGGACCCAGGCCAGGGAAAAAGAAAAGGACTTCAGGTGAGTGTGAAGTAGTCTGCTCAAGAAGCCACAGTAAAATAGCAGAGACATTTGTTTTCTCACGGGTCTGGAAGCTGGAAGTCCCAGATCACGGTGTCAACATGCTTGGGTTCTGGTGAGATCTTTCCCTTTGGGTTGCAGATGGCCAGTCACCTTCTTGCTGTGCCTTCACCTGACCTTTCTTTGTGCCCAGGTGGGGAGGGAGTGAGCTCTCTAGCGTCTCTTCTTAGGGACCTACCTATATGTTCTCTTTTAACATACTTACTTCCTTAGAGGTCCCATCTCCAAACACAGGGAGTTAGGGCTTCCATGTATGAATTTAGGGGACAGAGACGTTTGGGCCATAGCAGTGTGTACACAAGCCCATGCATTTCGGGACAGAAGGCCTGTTTGGCCTACCTGGCAGGTGGCCATGCCCTCCCAGATGCTGAGAAAAAGTTCTTGGCTCCTGCGACAAGCAATAGTTTCTGGGCCTATGGCACTCGCCAAGTATAGCTAAAGTGTTCAAGCAGTGAGCTCATCTGCTCAGCCTAGCCTAGCCTAACACCCATTTGACCTTTGGGGGCTTTGGCTGCCCACCTGTACTTCTACCTAGGTGTCCTTTCTAGCCCTCTGGGTGAGCGGTGACCTGCTTCTGGCCATGACCCTGTCTTCACCTCACCCAGGTACAATGACCCACTCAGGCCTAGTCAGGCTCCAGATGGCACTGCCTTTGCAGCCAGGACACCTGGCCCTGAGCCCTCTGCCCCTCCAAGATGATGCCAGCCTAGCCCTGCTCCAACAGCAAGTCTCCCAGACACACTTTTGTATCACCAGCTAGTCATGTGTCTGCCTGGTGCTTTGCCTTTCTGAGCCCCAATCTCTCCACCAGGAAAATGGGGGGCAACTGCATCAGCCCTGCAGAGCCATGCCCAGGGTTCTGAGCTTATGCCTGAGGAGTGCTCGGGGCTGGAGCACGGGCTCTTCCCTTATTAACCAGGCTGGCTCTCATCTCCGGCCTCACTTCTCCTCAGGATGAAGGGTCCTCCGGGGCCTGCGGGTTTCTGTTGCACAGAAGCGGCCCCGGCCTGCTGAGGAAGCCCGGAACAGGGCTCTGTCAGGGGAAGCTAATGAGTCTGAGCAAGCAATTATTTTTAATGAGTCCAACCTTCCCACAGGCTGTGAGGCCTGGGCAGGGGTCCTGCAGCCACAGGAAAGGGGACCCACCGGGGATTCCTGAAAATGGGCCAGCACCCACTGGCCCCCACCCCCTTCTCTCTCTCCTGGCATTTTGGAAGAAAACTTTATATGACTAATATTAATAGAAGTAAATTATCAACTGCTACAGGTAAAAAGGAACCCTAAAAACAGTATGAATGTTATGACAACAAAGCTGAGCTCTGGACAAGCCGGCATCTGGGCTACACCGTGGCTGATGTCTGCCCTCTACCAGCCTTGGGTATAGTCCTGGGTAAGACCTGAGGCTCCATTATCCAATTTACTCTGAGCTTAGGTTTTCCTCTCATTGCTCCTAAAGGGTGACTCACAAGTTTTAGGCAGATGGGATGGCAGCCCGCTGAGCCCTGCTCCTGGGTGTAGTAGAAAAGCCACTTTCTCTAACAGGAAAGGTCACTATCACTCAGTGCAGAAGCTATGATCCCCCTAACTCTGCTTGGTATCTCCCTGGGGGTTTGAACCCTACAGGGATGAGGCAGGGATACGTGCATTGTGGAGGGGCTTAGGATGTGATAATTCTGGTGGGGAATCTGGCAGTGTTTGGAAGGTACCACAGATGGGCTTTAGAGAATGAAGAGGATTTCTGAGCTAGGAGCCAGAGAAGCATCCCAGAAAGGAACACAACTGAAGATGTAAGGCAGAGGAGGCAGATGGTCTCCCTGGAGCTAGGTGGGGGGCCTTGGGGCCTGAAGAGGCTGCATTTGGTACAGGTGAAAGGCTGGGCCCTCCAGGAAGTACAGCCACATCCAGAAGGGCCCATTGATGGAGCCTGAGCAGAGGGAGTTGACACCCCGGAGATGTCATAATGGGCTGCTGTGAATGGGGGTACAAGGGTCCAGGGGCACGGGGTGGGAAAGCAGGATGGAGCTGCCCTAGGGACTCCTTTTCTTTCTCTTTGCTGACAGCCTTTGCCCTGTCTAGCTCCAAATCCTCCCTGGGGGCTTCCTGGCTGGCCCTGCTACAAACCAGCTCCTCCTGCAGGCACACTCCCATGCCACTGGTCTCTTTTTCCCTTCCTCTTGCTCCTTCCAGGACCTTCCTTCACACCTGGGGACACTGGGGAGGCAAGGAGGGAGTGATGGGCCAGGAAGAGGGTTTGGTCCCTTCTGGAAGTGGTTCAGCCTCTCAAGGGGAGCTGGCTACCCACTGACTCCTGACCCAAGCCGTACACTGACACTTGACTCAGCCACATAGTGACTCCTGAACCCAGATTCTGACTTCTAACCCTAGTTACACTGTGACTGACACCAGCCACACACTGGTCTCTGGCAGTCATGTTCTGACCCTTGACTCCAGCCCACATCGACACTTTAACTTACCACACTGACCCTTGACGTTAGGCAGTCCCTGATGGCCAAACTTGGCCCTAGGCTAAAACCACACCCTGCCTGATCTGACTCTGACTGGGCATGCTATAGCCAGCAAACCTCTTACTCACAGGCAGGGCACTGTTAGAGGAATAGCCACAGAAGAGAGAAGGCTGAGGCCACTACTCCCTGTGCATTGGGCTCCAGATAGAGGTGGCCAAGGACCCTTGGGTTAGAGATGGAATTTTGCTCACCACAGAGTTGATAGGTGAACTTGGGCAGGCAGTGTTTCCACCTCTGGAGTTCAATTTGTTCAAGTGCAAAAACCAGAGTCCCATGAATTCTAAAGACTCTTACAAGAAAACAAGTGCTAAGGGAGCTGCACTGTGCGGATCAATTGAGATAATGTGTTTAAAATGCTCAGCAGAGTGCCAAGTACATCATAAGCATTCAATAAATGCTAGTTATTAATGTTACTATTAATAACCTCCGCCTGCCCTCTTCACTGAGCGGACAGAGGATCAGATGAGCTGCAGAGTGCAGAAAGGTGCTGACCATGGGGCAAGAGGACATTTTAATGAGAGGATTCGGGAGAGGAGGGTGGCGTGGGGAAGAAGTTGTGTTCAAGCCTGAGAGTCTGGACCATGCAGGGGCAGGCAGGTGTGGGGTCCTGGGGAGGGAAGAGGAGCAGACACTTATGTCAAGAGTGCCAAAGCCAAAAATAAATTAATTAATTAATTTAAAAAAGGGTGCCAAACCCAGGTCCTCTTGGATGAAGATGGTGAAAACTCCTCCTTCCTCAAGGCTGGTTACAATTAGCCATCAGAGTGGCCTTTTTTGGGAATAAAGACACCTGGAAATGCTGGATTTGATCATGTCTACATGACTAGCCCTGAGCCAAGTTTGTGTTCAAGTCTGCAGGACCTTGAATGCCAAGCCCACTCACTCCAACACAATGCTGGCAATTAGGGAGGTAGGTGGGAGGGAAGAATGGCAGCTCATGTGTTGGGAGAAGGACAGGAAACAAGTTCTTCTTTCCTGGCAGCCTGGCTCTGAGTAGGGAGTCAGTGAGAGGTCCTTAGCTGATTCTCAGTCTCTGTTGGCTGAGGTCATTCCTGCTATTCCATACTTGAGATTTCACCTACACAGCAGGAGCCACCTGACCTTCCCCACCCCCTTCCCCAAATTACTCCCTGCATCCCACAGGCCACAGTTTGGGCATCTGAAAAAAGGATAACCTCACTTAGTGTTCCTGGGAGGACTGGAGGTAGCCAGTGTTTATAGATGCCAGGAAGATGCTGAGCCCTTAACATGCACCCTTTTTTTTCCCCCATGCATTTTCCTGTTTCATTTGTACCTTCTGTAGGTTTTTCCAAGAGGTGGTAGAGTTACCACTTGTGGCACATGAGATGATATTATATAGGCATGAGTCAGGGGTTGAGTAACAGACCAGAATTATAAAGTTTTAGAAAGTATGTTAGAGCCAGGATGCCCTAAAGAGGGGACGAGGCAGGGGGTAGGGCTGGAGAAGCCCGTGGAGGTCAGTTCATGCAGGTTCCTTTATAGGCCCTTCAGGAAGAGCAGTGGATACCATCCAATACTTTTATTAAGAAGGGGAACAATTTGATATTCTATATGTTTTAGAAAGTGCATTCACTCAAAAGCTGGAGAAGATTAGAAGAGGGCACAGCCATGGGAAGGAAGGGAAGTTAGAGGAGAGTAGTCATAAATGAGAGGCAGCTAACAGTAACCTGAATGGGGGCGCATTTGGTGAATGAGCAGTAAGAAAGGAGAAAAGAAGACAGATATAATAGTTTTCGGTGGTGGAATGTAGTGGGTGTTGATAACTAGAGAAGGGGAAGAGGGGAATTATGTCAAGTTTCCTGGGTGGACAGGAGAGGCATTGATGGACACAGAGAATGCTACATGTAAAGGAGCTTTGTGGAACAATGATGTGTTCATCTTTGAAGGAGTTTCTGTGTGATGTTCTGGAGAAATCTTACACAGTCCGCGGGATATATGGCTCTGAGTCAGGGGGAGGGCTACAATGAAAGTAAGTTGAGGAATTGTCATCCTCACTGAAGTTATGCCCCTGAAGAGATCACCCAGAGAAAATGGTGAAGAGGATTCTATTTATGCATTCTCCTTAAAATCAGACAAAAGACAAGAATACTCAAAGCCACTACTCTGATTCCATAACATTAAAAATCTTAGACCATGAAATAAGATAAGAAAAAGTAACCAAAGCACATGGATTGGAAAAAAAGAAATTAATCTTTTGGGAGTGAGCAGATGATATGATTTTTTATTCAGGAAAGTCAAAATGAGTCTACAGGAAAATTGCTAGCAATAATTAGAGAGTTTTAGCCATGTAGCCAAATGTGAAATCCATGTACAAACTACATAAAGTATCAATTGCATTTATATACACCATCAGGAAACTTTAAAATGTTGCTACCATTTATGTAGCAGAAAAAACCACAAACATGACTGGAAATAAATCTAACAAAAGTTGTAATCATCTGTATGCAGAAACTTGTTAAAAATTTCCTGAAATATATTAAAGAGAGCCTGAATAAATGAAGATACTTCCTATGTTTATGAATTGGAAGATTTGATATTATAATGTAATCTCCCCAGATTTAACTTATAATTTAATACAACTCCAATCAAAACTTAACAAGATCTCTTGTGGAACTTGACAATTTGCTCCTAAAGTCAAAATGAAGGAACAAAAGGCCAAAAACATCTAAGACAGTTTAAAGAAGGAAGGTAGGCTGCTCTGCCAGATATCAAGATTTATTACAGAGCTTTAGGCAGGGACACTATGTAGTATTAGTGCAGCGTAAGCACATTGACCATTGAAACAAACAAAGGATCCTCAAATCAAATCAATCATACAAAGATCCATGTACATATGGAATTTCTATGTGTGACAAAAGTCACAAACCAGCAAAGAAGGGAATGACTTTTCAATAAATGTACTTGGGATAATTGTGTACCCATATGGAAAAAATTAAATTATATAATAAAATCCATTCTAGTCAGATTAAGAACTTGGGTCAAAGTAAATGTAAAATTTTAATGTTTTAGAAGAAAATAAAGGTGAAAATTTCTGATTTCAAGATAGGAAAGGATTTCTTAAAGTACAAAAAATGCTCATGCAAAAGATAAAGACTGATGTATTTGAATACACTGTGATTAAGAACTTCTATAAATCAAAAGAATTCAAATGAATTAAAAACAAAGTGTGAGGGTGTATTTGCAAAACATATTACTGACAAAGAATTGGTAACAAGATGAAATAGAGAACACCTCAAATCAGAGAAAAAAGATGGAAAAAACCCAGTGGACAAGACATTTAAAACCAAAGCAAACCAAAACAATAAAACAAAAAGCAGCTATTTTACAGAACAGAAAAGACCTGTTGAGATCCTATGTAACACCAGTGATTTGGACATGCAATACAAACCACAAGATTGTTTCATTGGCCAAAAATAAGAAATCTGACAATCCTGAGTATTGGAACTAATATGTATTAACTTACACATAGCTAAAGGGAATGGAATTTAGGAAGAACTCGGGCATAATGTTACATTTTGGAGCATTTGCATGCCCCATGACCCAGAATTTCCACTCTTTGATGCACCTCCAAGACAAGAACTTGCACACATCTACCAGAAAATATGTACAAAAAAGTTCATGACAGCACTGTTCATAATAAGAAAGAAGCTAGAAATAATTGAAAAGCCACCTCCAGGACAATGGATAAATAAACTGAGGTATAATCACATATTGGATATTACATAGCAATAAAAATTAATGTTCTACAGCTATGCCTATAAGTGAGTACAGAAATCATGTTGGAAGTAGATCAGAGTCATCAACAAACAACTGATGCCACGTGGGTCACAGATGAACTGTCCAGCACACTTTCCTGCATCCTTGATATACAACATTGTGAGTGAAATAAAATGGTGGTTCTGAGATACTAAGTTTCAGGGCAGTTTGTTAAGCAGCACTAGATAAACAGCCTTGCATTATTTCTATCCTTTCCATCACCTGTACAAAAACATCCACTTACTTTTTTCTTCATACTTCTGCATGCTGTTCCTTCTAATAAAGTGATTTGGTATGCTGCACCCCACAGCATAAAGCCAGAGCCCTGAAAAACTTAAAGCATATTATTTATGCCATAAACAACAAGCATAAAGATTAAATGGTGGAAGCACTAAGAACCATGTGGCTTGCTAGACAAAATAGAACCACCTTGCCCCATTTAAATAATCATGGTAGGAATATTAGGTAATATTTTTGGAGTGTTCATCATGTCCTAGGCATAATTCCAAGCACCTAAAATTTGTTAATTAATTTGATAGTCCCGTGAAGCTGGTGCTCTTATATGTCTATATAATTGCTGGGAAAGCTGAGATCCAGAGAGGTTAAGGAACTTGCCTATAGTTGCACAGCTTGTAAGTGATGGTGCCAGGATTGGAACCTGAGCAGTCTGGCCCCAGAAACTTGCCTTTACTTTTTCTTCTGTACTGCCCAGGCAGGCCCATGTATGAAATAGAAGGCAAGGAAGAAAAGATGATGGCCAGGTGCAAGGGCTAAGAGGGAAGTGAAAGTAGAGTGGAGGGCATGTAGGCTCATGCACCAGCAGCTCTGACCAGTTAGGGTCCCCACAGATTAAAGGCTTGAGTATTGCTACACACACAAAGAAAATAGATGGAGCACTTGGTCCATAGAAGGTAAATAATTGAAGCTGAGAAGGTTCCAAAAAGCCAGGACTTCTACAACTCCAGTAGAGAGAAAAATGAATAAACCTCATACCTGTGCCCTAAAAATGGAAGCCTGACTCTACCATGATTGTGTGAGGGGCATAATACTAAATGAAAAAATGAAAGCCCAGGGATTTCCCTTCCTAAACACCTGGAATCTGGGCTTTAACTCTCGCTCTTGGTGTGGTGTTCAGAGACTGAGAAACTAGCACAGAATCTGTTCCAAGAGTGGGACACCCATCCCACCCCCAATACCTGGCATAAGCTAAAATAAAGACACCATAAAATGTCACTTTAACAATCCAGATACCATAAGGCTCCTACAGCAAATATAAATTTTGCTTGGGATCCCCTAAATATGTTCACTCACATTCAAGTACATGGATACCCATAAAGAAATGATTCCATTACAAGTGAAATTACACTGGCAAAACAAAACAAAACATAAAAGCCAGGAAGGTTTGTTCCTGTTAATTAACTGAAAAAAATCAGAAATTAAAAAACAACAATATTCAAAATGATTTAAAAAATAAAATAAACCTTATAAAAATCAGAGTGAATAACCCTCCTCACAGTAGATTTAGAAAAGAGCAAAATAAATTACTAGATTATTAGTAATTGTACCAGTAATTACTTGCTAGTAATTACTAGATTACTAGAAATGGATTACTAGATTACTAGAAATCAATTAAATCAAAATTAAAGAATGGGCTGAATAAGCAGAAGCATGGTGAAACAGAAAACACATCTGGGGAAATCAACCAGGAGTTAATACAGAGTATGGTGCAGTTACAAGACACATAAATGAGAATGTCATGACTCTATACACCACAAGGGATTCTAGAAGGAGGAAAAAAAAGTGATAAGAGCTTAATTTCCGCCCCCCCTTTTTAAAAATTAAATATAGTCTCCAATAGAAGACTCTTAATGAGTGAAGAAAAATATTTTTTAAATGTCTGTAATGGACATCTCTAAGGGAAACTTCAGGAACTAAAGACTAAGAGGAAATTGTGAAGGAATCCAGAGAAGGACAGGAGTTTACCTCCAAAGAACAACATTTGGACTACAGAAAGCTTCTGAACAGCAAGAATGGCCTAAAACAAAGAAAATATCTTCAAAGTCCTGAGAGAAAATCAGGGACAAACTAAGGTTTTATATCCAGCTAAGCTGTTATTCAAGAGTGATCATAAAGACATTTCAGGAGCACCTGGGTAGCTCAGTGGTTGAGCATCTGCCTTTGGCTCAGATCGTGGTCCTGGGGTCCTGGGATTGAGTTCCGCATCAGGCTCCCTGCAGGGAGTCTGCTTCTCCCTCCCTGTGTCTCTCCCTCTCTATGTGTGTCTCTCATCAATCAATCAATAAAATCATTTTTAAAAATACATTTCATACAGGTTGAGAGAACAGCCTTTTGGTGAAAATCTCTAGAGAGGGTACTTGAGGAAGAAGGAAACTGAACTCTGGGCAAAGGAGGAAGGCATGAAAAGACAGATTGGTGAAATGTGGAAATATAGTGAAGTAAGTATTGATAGTAGGCATTAATTGTGTTGATGATTATTCTGGTGATGGCACAGTGGAACTGAAAGTTGACAATAAGACCAGGTAAAACGGAAATAGTAGAGATCAGAATAAATGTATTTGAAGGTCCTTATTGGATTCAAGGGAAGGGTAGAAAGTGACTAACTTTTGACTTTGTTAATTTAAGTGTGTGTTAAAATTTTGAGTAGCCATTAAATGAATAGTATTGCACTGAACCATATGAAGTTACTAATGTTTGACCAGCCTTGACCAACATGATAGCAATTTCATGTGGTTCAACCTATTATATTGTGTAACTTCTTTTTTTTAAATTTTTATTTATTTATGATAGTCACACAGAGAGAGAGAGAGAGAGAGAGAGAAGCAGAGACACAGGCAGAGGGAGAAGCAGGCTCCATGCACCGGGAGCCCGACATGGGATTCGATTCCGGGTCTCCAGGATCACGCCCTGGGCCAAAGGCAGGCACTAAACCGCTGCGCCACCCAGGGATCCCTATATTGTGTAACTTCTGAATGAGAAAAGATAGGGTGGAGAAAATTCAATCATCCAATGAAGGGACGGAAAGGTAGTGGGGACAGAAGCAAGGGAAAGCAACTTGTTAGAAAAGTGAGCTCAGTGGTGAGGATAGGCCTATGCACATAGACACACACGTGTGTGTATGTATATAATCCTATAAATCTTACACAAATTACTGTGCACACACACATATATGTATGGGTTGTTCGTATATGCATGTATACATGGTAATAAATATCCCCAAGCTCTGTGGTTGGCCATACATACAAGTTTCAGTTTAAAAACCATCAGACCTCAGCTATAAAATAACACATTTTTGTTTAAAATCATTAAAATTATACTTTTCTGCAGCATTTAGACATGCACATTCATCACATTTAAGCAAATGCCCCAAAAGAAGATGACAGAAATCAATCTAAGACTAAACTATCAAATTAAAAGACAAATTCTCAGATTAGATAAATTGTTTTTTTTTTTAACAAGCTAATTATAAAAACAAATTGACCTAAAGTTTGGAAGCAACAAATTGACCTAGTTTGGAAGCAAAAGGATGGAAAAAGAGATAAACTAAGCAATTATTACATTTAGGATGTTGCTGTATTAAAAGATGTCAAAATAGACTAAGCAAAAAAATACTATTAAGGGTAAGGGTAGCAAGCACATAGTAAAAGAAAAAAATCACCTGGAATTAGTCAGAATGATATAAGAAATCTAAACTCTGATGCCTCAGTAACTAGCTTCTAAATTGCTAAAAAGAAAAAATTGACCAAATGTATAAAAGAAAAATGAACAAATCCCTAATAATAGTGGGAAAATGTAGTATACACCTCTCAGTGATAGATAAGAAGAATAAATTAAGAAATAAGAAATGAGTTAAAGATATAGAACATATAAATAATGCAAATAAAAACTTGATACAATGTATGTACACATATAAGGTATGGCTTCATCTAATTAATAGTACCTTCTGAGGGAAGTAAAATTGTCATTTTCAGATGGTGGTATTTTGGGTAAGGAATGAGAGTGAGAATTCAGGAAGAAACAGGATAGGAAATAATCATTTGAAGAGATGCCCAACATCACTAGTCAACAGGCAAATGCAAGATGATAATCTAACGGAATACCAACAGGCTGATAACACCAAGTATTGTTGAAGGCCACGGGGACTGAGACATATGTGCTGGTGGGGTGGTCAATGGGCACACCCATCTAGAAGGGTAGACTGGATGTACATAGAAAAGCTGTAGATGCACTTTTATCAGAAATTTTACTTTGAGGGCATCCACACTACAGAAAATCTCTTTCAAGTACATCAAGATATGTTAGAGTATGTGTATAACCACACTGCCATTTTTTTTAAAAAGGAAAATTGTTCTTTTTAGTAAATAAGGCTGTGGACACTTAGACCTGTGTTAATTCATAGACTGTAATTTTCAGTATGAATTACAGGTATCCCCTGTTTTTAGATCATTTGTGTTGCAGCGCATCACTTTTACAGAAGACCCACATTCGGACCTGTTTTCTCTAGCTGAAAGAAATCTGAAGAGGGTTTATGCTTTTACATAAAAAGTCAAAAGCAAAACTAGCGTTCAGTGTCTGTTTTGCAGCAAATCATTAGAGAGGCAGCATGAACGAGAGTGGCACTCCCAAGCCCCTTCCCTGAAAACTACACTCAGCGTATCAGCCTCAAGCTGCCATCGCTTTGAGCTCTGTCTGTGAGCATCCATGTTTTACCTTGATTTATTTTATGCATCTGTTAGTAAGATTTGTCCCAAGGTATCAGAAAACCCTAAGAGAGGTTACGTTTGGGGTATGGGAATGCTCAAAAGCTTTTCCATATAAATTAATGGTAATTGCTTCTTCATTTTACCCATTTTGGCTCACAAAAGTTTTCATAATGCCCTACTTTCAGATAGTGGGGGAAGCCTATAATATCAAGGACATAATGGTGAGTGAAAAATGAGTCAGTCCACAGATACGGATTTCTGGATACCTCACTATAGATAGAAAGACTCAACATTATAAAAGTGTGAGGGGTTGGGTTTTTTTTTTTTTAAGATTTTATGTATTTATTTGAGAGAGAGCAGGAGGAAGGGCAGAGGGAGAGGGAGGAGCAGGCTCCCCACTGAGCAGGGAGCCTGATGCCAGACTCAATCTCAAGACTCTGGGACCATGACCTGAGCCCAAGGCAGACACTTAACCAACTGAGCCACCCAGGAGTGCCAAAAGTGCATTTTTCTTAAATAAGTTGATCAACAAACCCACTTCTACTCAAAATATCAATGGTGGTTTTTACCTGACAAATGGTTTGTGATGGGATACTTTTTTCAAAGTATTAACAGATGTTTACTTTCCCTGCAATTTATTTTAGTCATGTTGGAGACCGCTATTTGCTACCTCATATCTGCTCTCCCTTTCTTCCTTAGGACAGACCCTGATCTTATTTGGAATAACAAATAGCTCGGCTAAAAGGTTTCATTTCTCCTCTTCCCTTGCAACTAGGTATAACCATGTAAGAAAGTTCAGGCTAATGAGATATATAAGGGGAAGAGGGTGGGCTGGACTTCCAGGAAGGCTGATTTAAGGGGGCAGAGTCAGGGTTTGTTTTTTGTTTCTAACTAGTTCCCACTTCTTGAAACTAGGACATGATATCTGGCCCTCCAGCAGCCATTTTGGGTAGGGAAGTAATTATGTACCCAGAAGCCACACCCTGGAATGTGAGATTCAAGATTAAAGACTCTGAAGTCACCATATAAGATCTAGATGGCATAGCTCCTAGCTTCTTCCATGTGAGAGATAAATAAGCCTCTGTTTTGTTTTAGCCAGTGTTATGAGCCTCTGTATCTGATCCCAATTTTTACCCTAGTTGTTCTCCCAACATTCTGGAGCCACTAAGAGCATGCTACACTCAGTCAATTGGTGGGGCAGGGTTGCTACATGATTCCAAATACAAAAAAAAAAAAAAAGGGAAGAAGAAGGAGAAGAGAAGAGGAAGAAAAGGAAGAAAAGAAGAAAGAAGAAGAAGAAGAAAAAGAAGAAAGAAAGAGAAGAAAGAAAGAAAGAAAGAAAGAAAGAAAGAAAGAAAGAAAGAAAAGAAAGAAAGAAAGAAGAAAGAAAAAGAAAAAAGAAAGGAAATGATTTTCTGTTGCTTGTTGTGCATTTTTTTGGATTACTTTCAGAATACACCCTTGAGATCCATAGCTGAGAATAATATTGAGTCCTAAAATACTAATTTTTGATTATCAAAGTCAAGAACATCAAAGCATACTGGGGAGAAAGTTTTACTACATAGAAGAGGCATCAAAGCATCTTTGAGCATTCTGGACCACTTTCCCCACCCTGCCAGGCCAGGTGAGATCCTGTGAATTGGAGGAGAAGGAGGGGCAGAGGTGGAAAAGGCAGCAGGAGGGTTGCCTTTGGGTGGGACTTGACCCTCCGTGGCCAGCGGTGGGTGGAGGTGGAAGGGAAAGGACATATCAGAGAAAAACAGGGAAAATGAGTCATGAGCTAACATTCCTGCCATCTGTGAGTCGAGAGTGGAATGAAAATGGGCTCAGAGACATCTTGTCTAGGGGATGGAAGTTGAGTGCGAATGGGATTCCCCACCTGCCTGAGGGCAGAGGGGCATCCACATTTCTGCTGTGTAGACTTGAACCATCTGGATGAAGATCAGATGGCTCAGTGACAGGAGTAGGCAGGAGAAAGATCTCAGAGGTGGGGGTCCAGATGGACAGGGTCTCCTAGTGTTCCTTACAGCACTGATACCATTTTGACAAGGGCACTTCCAGGTCCTGAAAGATGTCCTTGTTATCAGATGACTTTCAGGTACAGAACAGGCTTTTTGATTCCTTGTTTAACATGAAGGTGCAAAGATGCGTATCCCCTGGTGATAGCAGCGAGTAGATTTTAATATATATTAGATATATATTTAATAGAGAGAGAGACCAGTGGCCTTCAAGTTTTAGGATAAACATCCATTGATAGAAGCATAGTGACTGGGGTGGTCTTGTAATGATCAAGAAAACAATTTCCACACTCTGCAATGGGGCCACCTACTGAGACCAATGTGACTCTAGCGGGTTGGGGGTTGATGAGCAGAGCCCACTGCAGGAACCAAGGAGCAGTCTGGGGCTGGGACACAAGGAAGGTGGGCTATGAGCTGAGGCTGGACACAGGCAGACACAAGACAGCCTCAGCAAGTCAGAAGAGGAATGTTGGAATGGGAAAAATATCTCCAGGACACACAAAAAATATCACTATTTCTAACATATAGGAAGTTCCTACAAATTGATAAGAAAAAGATTTAAAACCCAATAGAAAATCATGCAAAGGCCATATATTGGTTATTAATAGAGAAAGAAATAAAAATGGCCAATAAATCCATAAAAAGGTACTAAACCTTATTAGTAGTCATGACAATTCAAATTATAACAATAATGGCATATTTTTATTTAAAAGATTGGCAAAAATTATAGAGTGCTGACATTCATTGCTGGTAAGACTGTGGGGAAATTGGTGCCCTCATATATTGCTGGTGGGAAGTGCAACTGATATAACCAAATTTGAATGTACTTTCTTAATATCTACCAAAATAAAATATGGCCGTTTGACATAGGAATCTCACTTTGAGAATTCATTTTATAAAATCAGAAGAATAGATCCTTAAGACTCCATGTGCAAATGTTCAGCCAAGCATCTCAGTGGTAGAAACACCCTGGAATGGGATCCATCAGAGGAGGATCAGTGTGCAATGTCAAGTTTGTACATTTTTCAGAGAGATACTCAGCTACTGGGGAGGTGGTGACACATGAGTTGACCAGAAGCTGTGCCAGGGCAAAAGTTGGCACACAGGAGACATACCACTGGCAAGGCACGAAGCAGCTCCCACCACAGACATGCTTGTAGTGGTCTGTGCAGTGCTTCCACACCAAGGCACCAACACCTGCTTCAGGTGGAGAATGGGCTCCAATGAGGTGCTGACCCGCAGCCCCCACCACACCTGCCACACCTGTATTACCTGCCTGGACCCTTTAGCCACTTCTGTTGAGACCCTGGGTGGATAATACATCCCATTTTTGTAAAGTCAAACCACAACGAAGCCTTTTAATGTATACACTACTGTTTGTATAGACTTGTATGATTAAGGAAAAAGAACAATAAGAAAGAAAAGGAAGACATTTTTTCTTTGTCTTTTTGTGTGTTTCTTTTTCCAGTGATGGTAAACTCTTCTTATAATGGGAAAATGAAAACTGAAATTTTAATAAAAGAATCATAGTACAATAAAAGCCAAAGAGAAGGGTTTATTTAAGAGGATGGTTGAGTACACAAGAAAAAATCGCTCATGGGAAAAATTCTCTTCATTTTCCTTGGACATTTTCTCTTACAAATGAGTCTTAAAATCAACCAGTCAAAGCCTACTTAATAAAATACCAAATCCAATTCATAATAAACCTTTTATCAAACTCTGAGAGGATGAGAATGATCTCAACCTGATCAGGCATATCTATGAGAAACCTACAGGAAATGCCCTGCTTAATGTAAAAACATTTAAAATATTCCCACTGAAGCCAGGAACACACAGGAGGCTGCCATCAAGTTACTTATTTCTTACTTAGCATTTCAAATGTGTCATGCTTTCTCTTTGTTTCTAGTAACCCCCTATGCCTTTTGTTTGATTCACCAAATTTTCTTTGATCCACTTTCTCCTCAATCTGTTTGAAATGTTGCATTCTAGTTCAGTTCATTTAGTTCTTACCAAGGAGTTCACATACTTTAAATTGTTTTGAGTTCCATTGCTTCTTCATACTCAGCATCTATAAAATCTCCAGAAACTAGACAAGAATTTTAGTACTTTTTAGCTCCTCCTTATCTCCCCCACCCCCAATTTCTATGCGAATGTCTTCTAGAATTTTAATTCCAGGTTGTTCATCTTTCTTCCAGAATCATACTTATTTAAACTCAATAATACGATTTACTATTTTCGTTGCTTACTGATCCTTTTTGCATCCCACATCTTAGTTGTTGTTTTTGTTTTGTTTTGTTTCATTTTAATCCTGGTTGAAACATCTGTGCTTTCACTGCAGGTAATAGAAAACTCAACTCAAACTGGCTTTATTTGCCTGTGGGCAATAAGTTCAGAAGAAGCTCATGCTTCAGGTCCAGTTTGATTAGTGTTCAGTCTTGTTTTCTCATTGCTCTACGCTCCTCCCATCCCCTCAACCTCCAGAGCTGGTGAATTGGCTGCAGGAGTTCCAAAACTTCCTCTCTATGCACCACCTGGTCCTGAGCCCAAGAGCATCTCTGACTGGTTATAGAACTCGAGACTCAGCTATTTCCTTGCCATGCTTTGAGGATGTTGCCCCGTTGCTGTCTGAGCTCTCTCAACTGCTAAGGAAAGTCTGCTGTCAGACTGACTCTGCTCCCCGTGTAGGTCTCAACTCACAGGTGGTTTTTGGAACTTTCTCTGCACCATACTTCATCCAGGTGTGTGATGGTTGCATTCTGCTCAGGATTCATGTCTTCAGTGTGGGGAAATTAGCCAAATTTCATATATGGCCATTGTCCAAGTGTGCTATGCCTCTTGGTAGAACTCCTGTGTTAGACATCCCAGCTTCGAGAGTTACTGTTGGTATGAAGTAGCCTTCAAACCTTTCACCCTTGTTTTGCCACATTCTGGAGGCTCTCTCTGTCCAAAGATCTAATTTACTGATGTGTTCCTCAGTCCTGGCCATTCTGTGATTCAAATCACATAATCTTGTATTCCAACAACCTTATGCTTCATCTCAAGCTTTCCTAATTAGCTTTTTATGTGACGTACATGCTATTGTGTCAGAGATATCCTATCATCCCATATCTCTCTGCAAATATTAATTATACTCTTTAATACTCTTTTTCTGAATGTTCCATTGGCTCTTATTTCCTTGGACCTGACTTCTCTTTTTTTGTTCCTTCACTGTGTCCTCTTTTCTAAAACATTCTGTGGTTATACATCGCAAGATTGGAGAAATGATAGTTGTGGGAGCATACAATAGACTGAATGTGTCTTCCCAAAATTCATATGTTGAAATTCTGACCCCCAGTATGATGGTATTAGGAGGTAGAGCCCTCATGAATGGGATTAGTGCCCTCACCCCTAGAGGGGAGAGGCTAGAGAGCTCCCTCACCCCTCCAGCCATGTGAGGACATGAGATAGCTATCTATAAACTAGAAAGTGGGTTCTCACAAAGAATCTTCCAGCCTCCAGAACTGTGAGATACAAATGTCTGTTGTTTATAACTACCCAGACTGTGCTATTTATTATAGCAGCCTGAACAGACTGAGACAGAGAAGGACAAGAAGAGATTACAGATTTATTTCAGTAAGTATTGAGGGACTAAAGGCATCTACATCTTTGAAAAAACAAAAGGAAGAGACAACAAGTGGCATGGGCAGCATACCTGTGACCTGGGTCTGGATAACATGAGGTGGAGGTGAGAAGTGGGAACAGTGGGTGGGGACAGAAATAGGGACTTGGGTTTGGGCAGGGAGAAACATCCAGGTCAGACACAGGGGCTGGTGGCAAGTGATAGAGCTCAGTATGCGATGTGGGTGAAAAATTCTGGGACCCCGAACACAAAGGTACCACAGGGAGTCTGTGTGAAGAGCAAGGCTGAGCCCTCCAAGGGTCTGAACCCTAGGCAGGCATAGACGGATGAAGTTGGGGAATTTGTGAGAACCCAATACCCAGAGGCATTGGGCACTGCCTGCAGTCCTGTACCAGGCTGGACTGAATGGGAGCCAGGGCCTTGCAGCCCATCTCCATGAACTGATGTTGCTTCAGTAAAAGGGAAGGATGGGGTCTGCCTGGCTTCTGGTTCCACATGGTGGCTTGGCTCTTCACGGTGATCTGGATCCACATGCAGACCTGGTCGCAGCATGCGTCTTGGCCTCACCTGGAGATCAGGGTCTCTGCGAAGGTCTGTCCCCCTGAGGTGGCCTCTTCCTGCCTGATGACTTCTTCCCCCATGGCGGCCTTGGCCTCTCTCTCCAAGATGAGCCATGAATCCTCGGGTCTCACATCTCATGGGTTTCACATAAACAATGGGTTTTGCAGGGCCATCAACTTTCATGGTGCCTTCATTTTCCATACCAAAGTGGCCTGGCTCCTGAGAATGCACATCTGAGGTGAAACAGAAAAGCAGAAAGTGGGAAGAAGAAATCAGAGCTTTTCTAGGAAGCTTTGGGGCCAGGAGAATGGGAGGGAGGGTATGAGGTGCTCCAGGAGATCCCCATCTGCCAAGGACCTGTAATGTATAGCACTTCCCCCTGGTCATGTAATTTGGTCCTCCCCACCACCTGTCCAGATAGGTAATTGCCATTCCCCATTTCACTGATGGGTAAACTGACTCTAGATTCATTTGAATTCACTAGATTCAATTTTAATCAAAGTGACAGTCCTTGCCCTCACCAAGCTTAAACTTCAATAGAGAAGACCATCAGAACAAAACAAAAAAATATAATGTCGGTAATAGGTGACAGGTTGGAAAGTAAAATAATTAGGATATAACAAGCAAGGTGGTTTTGAACCCAGAGTGCCTGGAATTTTATCTTTTTTTAAAGGTATTTATTATTTTTAAGTAATCTCTACACTGAACATGGAACTAGAACTCACAACACTGAGATCAGGAGTTGCACACTCCACCAATTGAGCCAGCCATTCACCCCATGGAATTTTATCTTAACTTACCTGTGATGGGCCTCAACTTCCACTTTCATGAATTGATATGATACAAATTGATATGTAATACATTGATATGTGTTACAAAAACTTGGTTACTAAGACCAAGTACTTACATTAGTGTCATCTTATCATGTACTTGGGGGTGGGAGGAGTTAACAAAAAGCTATAGGTCAGGACCCCAGGAATGAGCAATATTTAGCAAGGCCAGGGCAGAGTGGGGAGGGAGAGGATTCCCATGGGGGCAGAGACTGGGCAGGCTTCCAAAACTGAAAGAAGCCTGGACCAGCTATAGGATAGCACAGCAGGAGGGAGAAGCTCACAAGGACCCCTTTAAGCTAAGCCAAGTTTTAGTTTATCCTAAGATCTAAGGAGAGCCACTGAAATGTTTTAAGGCAGGGAGCAAGTCATCATGTTTGGACTTTGGAAAGTGAAGTGTGGACATAGAAGGCACGAAAGGCTGGGGAGAGTGAAGAGGGAGGTAAGCAAAGGCAACAGGAACACAGGGATATCCCGAAGGCAGGCTGGATGAAAGGGAGCATCTGGGGCCCCAACTTCCCTGTTTGTCTGCAGGGCACTTTCCTGATTATCTGTTAAGCACACTCCTGCTGCCATTTTCCTTCCTCCAACAGAGAGAGATGAAGCTGTTTCCCCAAGGTAGAACTCAAGGGAGAAGATGCAATTTTGGATGGCAAAAATGTGTTCAGTATTAGGCTTATGATGATGAGGTGTTTGTGCTACCCAAGTGGAGATGTGCGGCTCAGTGGAGGGCTTGGCTGGAGCTGGATCTGAGTCATCTACAGAGTTGGTCACCACCACCATGGGAATCGACAGGATCAGCATGAGAGAATGGAGGAGCAGAGAATATCTCTGATAGAACCCTAAAGTCCATTACTAACTTCTAAGGGAAAGATAGAGCAAAATCACCTTTCAGGGTCACTGATGCAGAGGGAGATTGGGAGGGTGCACCCAGATCCAAGGTGGAGACAACAGATCGGGGAGCAGTAGACTTCCCATGATACTGGCTATGCAGAACAGAGCAAGTCTATGATGTGGCCATTCTTGTTGGCCACCTAGAATGGGTGAGAACAACCTCAGGACAGTGGTGGGGGCAGAGGTCAGCTTTCAGGGAAATGTGGTAGGGAAGATAGCAGGAGAGTGATGATAGTGAGCAGGAGACAGTAGGGGTGGGGCTTTTCCCAGGGTGGTTGAATCACAGTTGGGAGGCAGTACTGGGATGCAAAGACCTAAGAATTAACAGCTTCAGGAATAAAAAACAACTCCAACAGACCCACTACAATGGAACAAACTGAGAGTGTTTCAATAAATGCCCTCTTTCTCCACAATCATCATCCCAAAATAAAGAAAGCCAGGATCAGATCATCTTATAGGTGAATTTTTTTCTAATGCTTGCCTAGAAAAGCTCAAACTCATATTAATACCTTAAATCAATCTCGGAATGGTCAGAGGAGCAGCACTGGGAGAGAGGAGGTGCATGCTCTGAGGCATGGCCACAGCACTGTTGCTGGTTCTTTTGAGCACATCTTCTCTGCACTTGGGAGTTGGCGATAAACAGAAAGAAAGGGACACTATGGGAGAGTTTTGGAACTAAAGGCAGATATAATAGTTAAAAACATTTGAGGTTTGGGTTTTTGAGCATCAGAAATCAAAGTCCTGGGAAATCCAGGCACATCAAGTCTGCTTTATTCAACATTCTTAAATGACTTATGTGGGTCCTGCAAAGCCATTTACATCTGCTCTCCCAAGCTCAGGCTCAGAGCTCAGTGTGGCTCCAGAGTCAAAGAATGGCCTGGGTAAGCTATAGGAGGGCTGGTGGATTGGCAGGGGCCTTGCAGATAAGACGTAGAGGACTTAGAGTGAACTGCATGGACTGATGGCCAGACACCAGTAGAAACAGAAGCAAAGCCTGGCGGTGTGGACCAAGGACCAGAGCACTCTTTCCAATCATGTGATAGTATGTAAACTATGTTCCCCTTTGTTGACCTACACTTAACTCCAGTAGAAGTGGGGGCGGGGGACTGGGGTGAGAGATCCTTAACTGACTAAAGAAAGTCTGAATTGATAGATCCCCAAAATCCGAGAACACTTAAAAATCATTAAGATAAACAACCAAATAGAGGGAAATAGCAAAAAGCAATCATAGGCAATCCATAAAAGAGGAAGAGCAAATGGCCCCTATATATATATAGGATGCTGAATCTCACTTACAATGAAGCAATGCAAATTCAAGGAAATATTTGCCATTGTTATACATCTATCAGACTGGCAAAGACGAAAAGATTTAGGACGTTTAATGTATGGAGGGAAATGTTATAGTGAACAATTTCACAATAGGTATAAAACTTTAATGCCCTCCAGAAAGAGAACATGATAGAGGTATGTGGTTTATCATAGATCATGAAGTAGCATCCAGCTAAAGGAATGAAGATAGTGTGGTGTTCGAACAGAGATGAATGACTGAGCAATAGAATGGAATAGACATCCCAGACTGAATACACATCTATGGAAATGTGCCTGAAGACAGTACTGGCATTGAAGATCATCTGAAGATTCTTTCCTGGGAACCTGTGTGGTCTAAGAGAAAAGTCCTAAGAAACTGACACACTGGGGTTCCCCAATTTGGGGAACCTAGCCTAGCCATATAAATTCTGTGGAACCCACAGTTAACAGACCTCATTTGTTAGCTCAGAGCTGCTGTTCAGTTTCCCGGGGTCCCCTTTTCAATACAGGCAGCCAACCAAGGCTCATCAAATATCAGAGGAAAGACTAACATGAAATAGGAGACCAATAAACAGAAAGAAAACAACTTGTAGGAAATAGCTCATGACATAGGTGAAAAGTTCACAAAAATATATCACTAATATATTTTCTTTTAAGATTTTATTTATTCATTGGAGACACACACAGAGAGACAGAGACAGAGACATAGGCAGAGGCAGAAGCAGGCTTCCTGCGTGGAGCCCGATGTGGGACTCAATCCCAGAACCCCAAGATCACGACCTGAGTCAAAGGCAGATGCTCAACCACTGAGCCACGCAAGTGCCCCATCACTAATATCTTTAGAGAGAAAAGGGATGATTCCCATGAATCAGTTACAAGATGTTTTTTAAATGAACATTCATAAAAACAAAAATAAAAGAGCCCTTTGAAATAAAAATTATGAGAGCAGACATTAAAATCTCCATGGATATTTTGAAAGATAAAGTTGAGTAAATCTCCCAGAAAAGATGATATAAGTGAAAAATAAGAGATGTAAAATATGAGAAAATTAGAGGCATAGTATAACAAAAGCTAAATCTAAAATAAAAAATAAAAAAATTCTGAGTTCTGGAAACAAAAAGATCCTAAAAACTTCCAGAGAAAGACAGAGACCAAGAGAAACAGAGAGAGAAGGAAGAAGTGCCTTCAAAATTCTGAGGGAAAAGGATTTCTCATCTAAAATTCAATACCCAACCAAACTATCACAAATAAGGAAGGGTAGAATAAAGACACTTTTAAATATGCAAGATTTCAAATAATTTTTTTGGAAGCATGTTTCTCTGGGAATCCTACTAAACCAAGAAAGAAAAAATAAACTAGACTAACAGGATATAAGATTCCAGAGTGGGGAAGGAATTCCCTAGATGATGGTGAAGGGACATCCCAGGATAGTGACTTGGAGTTGTCTGAGAGCAGCCAGTTTAATTAGAGCAGATTAGAAGTTGGTGGCAGTAATTCCACCAGAAGGTGAAATTGATAGATACTTGGTTGAGTTTGAATTTATTTTTTATAAGTAATTTCACTTTTTTTTTTATAGATTTTATTTTTTCATGAGAGACACAAAGAGAGAGGCAGAGACACAGGCAGAGGGAGAAGAAGGCTCCATGCAGGGAGCCCGATGTGGGACTTGATCCCGGAACTCCCGGATCACGACCCGAGCGGAAGGCAGATGCTCAACCCGCTGAGCCACCCAGACGACCTGGTTGAGTTTGAATTTAAACAACTGGGAAAGAGTCTGAGAATGGACTAGTGATCAATAAGCAAACAATAGCCCAAGTATTAAGTCTTGGAAAATTCGAAAGTTATGCAAGAGGGAAAGTGATCCTGGGTGACTTGATGGCCACATTTTGAAAAGTGAATCCTGCTGGGAAGTGGGAGGCTGGAGGTGTGTGTGAGTGGGAGTAGGTGGGCAGGAATGATGGTAGTGAGTGCTGACCCCCGTGAGGAATGCAGGAACTACAGCTCCTCTCCCATAGAGGGAAGACCATAAAGAAAGTCTAAAATGGAAAAACAAATTAGTGGCAGTGTAAGCGTGGTATTTAGAGAACAGAGAGTAATGCTAAAAGAAACTGAGCAGATGAAAACAGTTGTCCCTAAGGTGTGAGAAGTTGAGAAGGAGCAGGGGCTGCCATTTTTCATAGTATGCCTCATGGGGATCTCTAGGTTACATAAGACAATACCAAAAGTAAAATAAAAACCAGGAAAATGTTAAAGAGAAAGTGACTAGCATTTGACAGTACCTTGATTAGGGGCCATTGAGGGAAGAAGGCTCTTGGGAAGTTCTTGCTTCTCCATGATTAATCTGCCCAAAAGGTAAAATCAGGTGAGTCAGGGCTCAAACCGCACCCACATTTCCCAAGCATCAAGCAGCAACCCAGTCTCCCCAGCATCAATACTGGTGGGCACTGCTGCCCTGGGACCCACCCTGCCTCCAAAGTGCCTGGCTGCCCAGGCAAGGAGTATGCTGGGCTGGCAGCTCAGGAAGATGCAGTGTGGAGAAGGAAGTTTAGGGAGTGGGACTGGGGAAGTTTAGTTGAGTGAGACTCAACATGTTCAAACAGCTTTCAAAGCGGAGCCAGTAGGGACTGGCCTAGAGGTATGCTCGCTAATTTATCCCAAATCCTCTAGGTAAAAGTCAAGGAAATGAAAAACTTTAGCCAAGTGGAAGAATTATCCCTCCCTTGGTGGGGAAGAGGGGAAAAATTCGGGAGCAGAGTGGGAAATGTAGGGGCAATTAGTGAAGTTGTCCCTGGCTGCTCTAGGACACTGGAGAGTCTGTCCTCACTTTAACAATCCAAAATCTAGACATCCGCCAGGGGCACCGGACACGTACCTGACCTCTTGCTGTTGAATTCTTTGCAGCTGGCTCTGGAAGCCTGGAGAGTCGGATTCCCTTCCAAGAAGAGAGGCCCAAGGGTTTGGGGGTCCACAGGTCACAACTGTACCTCAGACCTCAGCATTCACCCTTCCTTTCTACTTGTCTCTGTTTTTTGTTCATCCTAGTTCCCTTATATAAGACGGTAGATGTCACCCTGGCATGTGATTGGATAGAAGTGGGTGGGAGGGCAAAGCCAAGGTGGGCGGGTCTGGCTTCACTTGGGAGGAGTTTATTGGACTAGAGTTTTCCATTTGCCAAATAGGCCTGCCATGATTAAATTGTTCGTAGATGTATACACCTAATTAGTTGATCTAATCATTACAGAAAGAATGCA
Organism: Canis aureus; assembly: GCF_053574225.1. Classification (NCBI taxonomy): domain Eukaryota; kingdom Metazoa; phylum Chordata; class Mammalia; order Carnivora; family Canidae; genus Canis; species Canis aureus. The sequence goes on from NC_135629.1 coordinate 2,451,428, forward strand.
TAGTTACAGTTGTGTTAAGTGCCATGAGAGTAATAGCACTGATAAGGTCTGGGGCTGAGTGTCAAAGAGAAGGATAGTTGAGCTGAAATTGGAAGGACTGGTAAGACTAAAGCAGATTGAGTAGGGAAGTGGGGGAGAACAGTTGGGTAAGAGCCCCTGAGAAGTAGAAGGTTGCCCAGCCCATTCCAGGAATAGAGAGGAGGCTCGCCCAGACTGGGGGTGGTGGGAGATGAGGCGGGAAGACCATCCAGGTGTTACTTTCGTTTTAAGGGAAACAGAAAACCACAGGAGAGTTTCATGCAGAGGAGATCCCCATAATAAGATTAACATTTCATAAGAGATTACCCTGGTTGTCAAGTGGAGAGCCACCGAGAGTGCCAAGATTAAATCAGGAGAGGCAAGGAAGCCACTGCAGACTAATGAGACAGTGTCCTATTAGACTAGGGCAGTGGGCAGTAGAAAAGGGAAACATTCCATGGTTAGAGAGAAATTTACAGGGCAAGAACCAAAGTTGTGATGGTCTTGGACACAGCCTGGAGGGGAAGGAGACTGCAAAATTGATAGCACTGTTTATAAAGATGGAAGATTTGCCAGGAACCTTCTCTACTGGGAGGATTTTGATCTTGGTTTGCATATGTTGGATTGTAGGAGCTTTTGAGCAACCAAGTGTGAGAGGTCAAGAGGCAATTTTGGGGTCTAGAGTCAGAGAAGAGTTGGGGGCTAGAGATCTGTGCATGAGACATATGTCATTGGCGTTTAAGACTATGAGTATGAACACAATGGTCTAGGAAAATAGACACGCCAGGACACAAGATAGGAGCCATAGTGTTGGTTTAAAGATTCTTCTAAAAATAGTCGATAAATAATGTAATTCCACTAAGACTCTCAATGTTATTTTTTTGTTTTTTTCTCTCTTCTTTAAAAAATCAACTTTATTGATGTATAATCAATACACAATAAACTGCATCCGTTTTAAGCACACAGTACAATGAGTTTTGACAAATGCTCACATTTTGGGCAACCACCGCCTCAGAAAGTTCCCTTGGCCTTTTTGCAGTCAATCCCCCTCCCCCAGCATCACCCCAGGTAACCACTGATCTGCCATCACTGCAGATTAATTTTGTCTAGTCTAGAATTTCATATAAATGTAATCCTACACAGGACACCTGGGTGGCTCAGTGGTTAAGCATCTGCCTTCAGGTCAGGTCGTGATCCCAGGGTTCTGGGATCGAGTCCCGCTTCAGACTCCCCAAAAGGAGCCTGCTTCTCCCTCTGCCTGTGTCTCTGCCTCTCTCTCTCTCTCTGTGTCCCTCATGAATAAATAAATGAAATCTTTTTAAAAAAATTAATAATAAATGGAATCATACATAAGTATTTTTAAAAGGATTTTGTTTATTTCAGAGAAAGAAAGAGAGCAGCAGGAGGGGCAGAGGGAAAGGGAGAGAGAGTACCTCCAACAGATTCCCTGCTGAGCATGGGCTAGACACAAGGCTAGATCCCAAGACCCCGAGATCACAACCTTAGCTGAAATCAAGAGTTGGACGTTCAATCCCCTGAGCCACCTGGGTGCCCCACACTTATGTATTTTTATGTCTGATTTCTTTTGCTCAGTATAATGCTGTCGAGCTCCCTCTATGTTGTAGGATGTATGCGTAATCCTTTCCTCTCAACCACTGCATAGCGTCCCATTGCCTGAATATACCACAGTATGTTATCCATTCACAAGTTGATGGATATTTGGGCTGTTTCCAGTTTGGAGGTATCATGAATAAAGCCTCTGTGAAGATCCAAGTGCAAGTCTTTAGATGGATATATGTTTTCATTCTACGTGGTTGAATATAAGTGAGATTTCTGGGTCAAATATCAAGTTTGTTTAACTTTATAAAACCTTATGAAATCCACCAAACTGTTCTTCTAAAGTGGCTGTACCATTTTATATTCCCTCCAGCAGTGTATGAAAGATCTAGTTGTTCCACGTCCTTGCAGCTCTTTGTATTGTCCATCTTGTTAATTTTAGCCATTTTGTGTCTGTGGAATTGGGTCTTATTGTAGCTCTGATTTGCATTTCCTTGATGACCAGTGATGTGCTTATTTTTTTAAGTAAATGTTTTTATTTTAGAATAGTTTAGACTTATAAAAAAAGCCATGGAGATAGTACAGAGCTGCCATATACCTAATATCCAGGTTCCCTTCTTATTAACATTTTACATTGTATTACATTTGTCACAATGAATGGACCAATATTGGTACATTATTATTAACTAAAGTCTGTATTTGATTCAGCTTTGCCTAATTTTTACCCAATGTACTTTTTCTATCTGAAGATCCCATCCAGGATACCGTTGTGATTAGCCATGGCTTCACTTGGCTGTGACAGTTTCTCACACTCTCTGTTCTTGTTGACTTTGACAATTTTAAAGAGTAGGAGTCAGGTGTCCTCTACTGGAATTTGTCTTTTTTTTTTTTGTCTAATTTGTCTAATGAATATGTCTAATGTTAAACTGTGATTACGTACTTTCGTGAGAAAGACCACAGAGATAAAGTATTATTCTCATAACATCATATCTAGGGTACACACTATCAACAGGTTTGTCACTGTGGGTGTTGACCTTGACCTTGGCTGAGGTCATGTTCATCAGGTGTCTCCCATGAGAAGTTACTCTTTTCCTCCTTTCCACACTATTCTCTTTGGAAGGAAGTCACTGCGTACAGACCACACTTAAGGAGAGATGAGTTATGCTCCATTTCTTTGGGGCAGAAGAGTATCTACATAAATGATTTGAATTTCTTCTGTATGGGATATTTGTCTATTCTCATCTATTTAATCAATCATTTATTTATATTGATATGAACCTGTGGATGTTTATTTTCTGCTTTGAATTACAAATCAGTACTATGTTGATTATTTTGTTACATTGAGGTTTCAGCTTTGGCCACTGGGAGCTCTTTCAGTTGGTACCTGTGTCCTTTGGATATGCCTTCATCATTGTGATTTTTGTTTAGTTTTGTTTCATTTTGGTTTTGAATGCCTCCTTACTTTTTCTATACCCCAAGATGTTCCACACTCATCTTACAAATTCCCCATCCATATTGGGTTTTCTCGTGCTTATTGACCATACCTAGAAATCTTTTTGTGAAGAACCTATTCAAAAATTTTACCGTTTTATATTTTTCCTTTTTTAAAATTTTATTTTATTTAAATTCAAATAGCTAACATATAGTATATCATTAGCTTCAGAGGTGGAGTTCAGTTATTCAGTTATTCATAACACCCAGTGCTCATTCTATCACATGCCCTCCTTAATGCCCATCACCCAGTTACCCCATCCCCTCACCCACCTCCCCTCCAGCAATCCTCAGTTTATTCCCATAGTTAAGAGTCTCTTATGGTTTGTCTCCCTCTCTGATTTTGTCTTATTTTTCTCTCCTTTCGCCTGTGATCCTCTGTTTTTTTTTTCTTAAATTCCACATATGAGTGAAATCATATGATAAGTTCTTTCTCTGATTGACTTATTTTGCTTAGCATAATACCCTCTAGTTTCATCCACATCATTGCAAATGGTAAGATTTCTACCATTTTATTTTTGAGTTGACTTTTTGTTATTGAGTTGTAAGAATTCTCTATGTGTTATGGATATAAGTCCTTTGGTGGTTATATGTATTGTGAATATATTCTCCCAGTCTGTGGTTTGCCTTTTCATTGTCTTAACAGTGTCTACCAAAGAACAGAATATTTTAATTTTAATGAAGCCCAACGTTCTCAAGTTGAGATTTCCAGGGAGCTGAATTTGAAATGGAAATTAGAGCTCAGGAGGTTGATGAGGGGTGCCTTTTAAGGGGTGTGGCAGGGAAGGAAGCAGGACCAGCCAGTTTCAACATTATGCTTCCACTGACCCATTGGAACCCACAGCTGTCTGAGGGGGTTGAAAGCTGGCTGCTGGATGCAATTCTAGCAGCTGAGCTCATAAATCCTCTATTTCAGAGGAAGCACCTGGGCAGCAAATCACAGTGCCCACCACATAAAACGTATCAATATTTTCTCGTATCATTCATAGTTTTTTGATGTCCCATCTAGGAGATCTTTGCCCACTCCAACGTCATGAAGAGTTTTTCTATATTTTCTTCTAAAAGTTTTATAGTATTAGTTTTTGCCTTTAGGTCAATGACCCATTTGTGCTCATTTTTGTTCAGGATGTGAGGTAAAGGTCAAGTTTTGCACTATTCCATATAAATATCCAGTTTGTCCCAACACTATTGTTGAAATCAATGCTGTTTTTCTTTTTCTTTCATGAAACAGAATGAAATTATTTTAAATTTTGTATGAAGGATTAAATTCAGGAAAAAGAAGTCATGAACATTTATGAGAAAGAACCTTTCCCAACTATCAAAATAGTGTGGCACGATCAAATGAGTGGGTGGAATAGATCAGAAATACCTAGCAGCTAACAATGGTAACCAACGTTTATTGAATGCTTGCTATGTGCCAGGCATTATTACAGCACTTGTCATATATTCATATATTCAGCCCTCCCAAAACACATTAGCATGTAGGTGCTACTATTTTTTTTAAAGATTTATTTATTTATTTTGAGAGACAGAGATTACAAGCGGGGGGAGGGGCAAACGGAGAGAATCCCAAACAGACTCCCTGCTGAGCATGGAGTCTGGTGCCAGCTCAAACCCACAACCCTGAGATCACAACTGAGCAGAAATCAAGGGTTAGACGCCCAACTGACTGAGCCATTCAGCTGCTCCTGTAGGTGCTACTGTTATTCTTATCTTACAATGAAGAAACTGAGGCACAGGACAATTAAGTAGCTTGTCTAGTGTGGATAGATCAGGATTTGAACCTGACTCTTGTTCAAGGCCCAAAGTCACCTCTTTGTTATATTGTTGACATCTGTAAGGGAAATTAATATCAAACTAAGATCATATTTTGATTCAATTAGAAAATGTGTGTATTAGTTTCCAATTGCTGCTATAACAAATTACTACAAACTTAGTGACTTAAAGTAACACAAATGTATTGTCTTTGCGCTGTTGTGAAATTTTATTTTATTTTATATGCTCACCCATCCTCTATAAATCTGCCCACTTTGGATTGTGGTGCCTGTGTGTCTGCCTGCCTGGTCTCCAGTTGATGAAATTACCTTTTGTATATTGCTAATTCTGAGCATCTTTGAACTTAGCATCATGTGGCTTCATTCCAGCTTTTGTTGTAGGTCTCTAATTTGTTGATTGTATTTAACTATAGAGTTCTGTTGTGATGCTTACCGTATTATGAAGCCCCTAGGTCATATGATGGGTGTCTATAAATCAATAAATGATGCCTTAAAGGCTGGGGGAAAATGTCTGAGGGCCAGAAGTCCAAAGTAGGTCTCATTGAATTAAAACCAAGGTGTCAATGGGGTTTTATACCTTCTGGAGGCTCTATGGGAGAAACTGTTTCCTTGCCTTTTCCAGCTTCCAGAAGCTGTCTGCATTCTTTGGCTTATGGCCATGCCATCCATCTTCAAAGCTAACAGTGTAACAAAAAATACTCTAGGAGTCCCCCATGCTGATTAACTGGAGAGTGGGTGAAATGAGGAAGAACTGGAGGATATGTGTCTTTCACCAGTTGCAAAAACACGTATTTTCTTCTCTCATTTTTTTTTAATTTTTATTTATTTGTGATAGTCACAGAGAGAGAGAGAGAATGAGGCAGAGACACAGGCAGAGGGAGAAGCAGGCTCCATGCACTGGGAGCCCGACGTGGGATTCGATCCCGGGTCTCCAGGATCGCGCCCTGGGCCAAAGGCAGGCGCCAAACCGCTGCGCCACCCAGGGATCCCTCTTCTCTCATTTTTGAAAAATAATTTCATAAAAGGTTTTTCTGATTTTATGAGTTTCTTCTTTTATACACATTTTAAGGAAAATTGAAAAAATGAAAATATCCAAATATATCTACAGAAAAATAGATAAGAGGATATGATGAGGTCCCCTATGTGACCATCATATCACAGCATCAATAGTTACCAACACATGGCCAAGCCTGCTTCATTTCTACCCTGCTACTCATCAATGCTGGACTTTTTTGAAGCAAATCCCAGGCACCATGCCATCTAAATCATAAATATTTCATTATGTATCTCTAAAAGGTAAGAGCTCTTTTCATAAAACATAGCCATGGTAAGGATGTTTCAATAAAATAAAAGAAATGAAGAGGATCCAGTTAAGAGAAGGGAATTGAAAATACAAGAGACAAATGAAATAATCAGAATCTGAAACTGAAGTGAGTGTGTTTATTTGCCACTGGAGTTGTCACCTACTCGTTTCTATTTTCTCTGTGCAGGTAGAAGCATTCCAGAAACTGAGGGAGATGCTGGGAAAGAAATAGATTAGGGTAATTAGCATGAGCTGTCACAACAGAAATTCCCCTCCTCAAATCCAGTGGTTTTACTCAGTCAAGGTTTATCTCATGTGAAGGTCAATGTGAGTTGGGTAGCCTTCCCACCCAAAACACATGGTCTCCATTTAACTTCTACTCCTATGTCACTGGCCATTACCAGTCACATGGCTCAAACTAAGTGCTATAGTGGCAAGGAGGACCTGGAGATTGAGTGTGGACCAACTTGCTATCCCATTGGAGGTTTGTCCTGAAAGATCATCTTGGAATTGTTAGTCACTTTAGTAATACACATGCACACACACACACACACACACTTTTTTAAAAGATTTTATTTAGTTATTCATGAGTCACACACACAGATGCACACACACACACACACACACACAGATGCAGAGACACAGGCAGAAGGAGAAGCAGGCTCTCTGCGGGAGCCCAATGCGGGACTTGATCCTGGAATTCCAGGATCACACCCTGAGCTGAAGGCAGGCGCTTAACCGCTGAGCCACCTGCGCGTCCCCCCACACACTCTTTTAAAAACAAGTGTGTCAGGACGCCCAGGTGGCTCAACGGTTGAGCGTCTGCCTTCAGCCCAGGGCGTGATCCTGCAGACGCAGACCCAGGACCAAGTCCTGGGTTGGGCTCCCTGTGTGGAGCCTGCTTCTCCCTCTGCCTGTCTCTGCCTCTCTCTCTGTGTGTCTCTCATGAATAAATAAATAAAATCAGAAAGAAAGAAAGAAAGAAAGAAAGAAAGAAAGAAAGAAAGAAAGAAAGAAAGAAAGAGAAAGAAAGAAAGAAGGAAGGAAGGAAGGAAGGAAGGAAGGAAGGAAGGAAGGAAGAAAGAAAGAAAGAAAGAAAGAAAGAAAGAAAGAAAGAAAGAAAGAAAGAAAGAAAAAAGAAAGAAAGAACAAGTGTGTCATTTAGAGAGGTGCTATAGGGTAGAGGTTAACTGGAGTGGTTGTGCCTATGTTCCAGTTCCAACTGTACTACAGATGACTGTGGTTGAATCATCTAACTGCTCTAAGCCTTAATGTATCCATTTGCACAATAGAGATTAGTAATGATATCCACTTTACAGAGATTTTTCTGACGATTATTTGAAATAATAGATGAAGTAATGGAACACTAATGGATAATATTGTTTGTAGGAAAACAAATATTATTATTTTTATTAGCATATTCAAGTGATGTTGTCTAAGAAACCCAATAAGAAAATTAAGAAAAGTCCTTAGTTACAAATTTAAATGGAAAAAGCTCAATTATTTTCTATATATCCTTAATAACCAACAACATGGAGAACAAGCTAATGTGGACACTGCTCTCCATACACATACAGACAGAATACAAATGTTAGAAAATGTATAAATACAGAGCTGTCATTGAAAGACAAAACAGGGAATTCCTGTGTGTTGTGAATAAAATATTTGATGTCATGGTGACCCTGATAAATATTGGTTCAGAAATAAATCTTAGGGGACAAAGGTAGAGAGGGTTTTAATGCTCTCTCTGGAATGGAGACTTGTCCTTGCTCCTCCACATTTGAGACCCAGAGGGAAAGCTTCAGTTGAGACCTAGGATCCTGGAAAAACTGTCCTTTGGTGATGGGGGAGCTAAAGTAAATCTTTCCCACAGCCCAGGGAAGCAACAAAGAAGCCTAGGTCTACCTAGGCTTTAGATAAATTCTAGAGCCCTAATCATGGTGTGAGGTTTCAATTTATAATAAATACGTGTTATGGAAATCCCAAAGACAAGATATTAATTAAAAAAATAATCTAAAAAAATAAATAAAATAAAATAAAATAAAATAAAATAAAATAAAATAAAATAAAATAGGGGATCCCTAGGTGGCGCAGCGGTTTGGCGTCTGCCTTTGGCCCAGGGAGTGATCCTGGAGACCCAGGATCGAATCCCACATCAGGCTCCCGGTGCATGGAGCCTGCTTCTCCCTCTGCCTGTGTCTCTGCCTCTCTCTCTCTCTCTGTGTGACTATCATAAATAAATAAAAATTAAAAAAATAAAATAAAATAAAGAATCTTATCCAGTAGTCATGAGATTAATGAGGCTAACTGAATTAAACATTTGCTTTATAGTAATACTTCTGCAATATAGAACATGAGAATTCCCCAAAGACAAAAATAATAATTCTTGGTCAAGATAAGCTCATAAGTGAAAACTACAAATCATAAGGCCAAACTTACTTCTGTATCCATGCTCTCTTCCCCAACACCCGATTCCCATGAAGCAAACTGTAGACATCATGCAATCTCAATAATAAATATTCCTATGTATAGTTCTAAAAGATAAGAACTCTATCTAAAAGATAGTGAAGTGAGTCTCTGAGTGGAGGATTCAGCTGGAAAAAAAAAGAAAGAAAGATTAGCATACCAAGAAATTGAAATAACAAATTGGTCAGAAGTATAGAGTAATATGCTTAAAATTATTGAGATAAAATCAAGAATAGAACACTTTAACAAAAATAGGGAAATATGAAACAAACAAAAACATAGAGATTTAAAAATGAAGCAAATGCAACTTCAAGAAATAAGTATAGTCATTGGAACTTAAAATTAGGTAACTAAGGCAGAGTTTAAAAGTACAGAATTCAAGCATACTCCAGATGGAGAGGTAGAGAAGTGGAAAAATATGAAAGAGGTTAAGAGATGTGAAGGAGGATGGAAAGCACCCAACATACACCTGAGAGAAGGCAGAAGAGGCAAATTCAGAGAGAGGACAGAGCTGAAGAATCTCTCAAATGGAGTAAGACTAGGATGCTCAAAGGGAAGAATCAGAAATTGCAAGCAGGATAAAAAAACAAAATGAGAAACTTGAGTGAAACTGCCAGAAACAAAAGGCAAAGAGAAAAAGTAGAAAAGTAACCAGACCAAGAAAAAGGAAACATATCCTCTAAAAACAACTAATCGACTGACAAAGACTTCTTATTGGCAGCAGGGAGAAAAGAAGGCAATGTAATAATACCTTCAGAGCACTGAGAGAAGATAACTGTCAACTCAGACTCCCCTACCCAGCCAAACCATCCGTTGAGAAGCTAAAATAAAGAATTTTAAAGAAAAAATATGCAGAAAATTTATAGCTACATCCAGACTCTTGCTAAAAGAAGGTCTAAAGGATGCTGTCATGAAAAAAAAAAAAAAAAAAGAACTCCAAAGGAAAGCATGAGATTCAAGAAACAATGATGAATAAGTAATTGATAACTAAATGAAATACCCACATAAGCCTTCAGCATTAAAAATAAATGAATAATATTGGGGAGGGGCACTTATAAATCAGAGTTAAACTCATGAGCATAATGTTATGGCAGATATGATGGTGGGAGTAGAGGGGGCTAAAGCCCTGCGAGGCTGGGTTTTTAAAATTTTGCTGTATTATCACTCGAGAAGTATTTTAAATGCCCGGTGCCCAGGCTGCGTTCTATACCAACTGGAGCTTCTGGAAGTGGAAACCACGACATACAATCTTTTATCATCTCCTGGGTGATGCAATATGCAACTTGCCAACCTTAGCTATCTGCTTGTCAACCTTAGCTATCCTGGAAATCACCTGAAGAGTTTGTAAACCACTGATGCCTGAGTCCCACCCCCAAAGATCTGGATGGAACATGGCCATGGGAAACCCCCACAAGGAAAACACAAGTTCCACTTCCTAGTGGAAGGGTTTTTTTCTCAAATATAATGAGTCACGGGAGCACCCAAGACATAGGAGATAGAGTTTGGATTATTTCTTAACCATTCAGATTTAAATCTTTCAAATCCACAGCCCATGGTGCAAAAGCAATGAAGTTGTTGCTGTGACACTGGGTTCTGTTTAATGTTACAGGCATCATGCAAGGGCTGCTGAGTAGTAATTTGGTCTGCCACCAACCAAGAAAATGATAAGGACTTGGAGGAAACAAGAAGAGCAGCTTTCAGCTGCTAGATGTGGCAAACACAATAATTATATGTTTTCCCTAAAAAAACACTTTAATATACTTTCAATACACATATATAAAAAATACTTAAATGTTTTTCGCCCAATTTTTTTTCTCTGTAAAATTGGCATGTGGCACACTGTCTTCTGCCTCTAGAAAAGATGTCAAATTAGCATGAGCCCTCTTCTCCTAAAAATAGCCTTGGAGATGCCACAAACGGCAGATGGGAGGTCAATAGATTTGTCAAACCAATGCTAGAACTGTGAGAACCCTTGACCCCCACCCCAGAGCAACTGGCTGTGACTCGTCCTAGTGAATGGGGGAGGGGGAGATCGGGCAGTGGGACTCCTGAGGGAAAGAGGGCTGCACTCCTTGCATGGAGGGAGGTGGGGAGGTAACTCTAGTCCTACCACATTGTCTTGAATAAACCATAGTCTGCTGATCCCTACAGTAAGGCAGAAGGATAGCACTCAGCCAAAAGGGCTAATCTGGAATATACATGAGACTCTTGCAAAACAGGGAGAAAAAGGCAGGAAATCCAAGAGAACAATGAGCCAAAAATATGAGGAACTATCCATTGAAGGGGAACAGAGAACAAGAGGGAGTGGTGTTCGATGCTTCCAGTTCTTAAATTAAAACATCACATTAATGAGATGCAACTCCATACCCATCAGATTGCAAAAGTGAGAAAATTTGATAATACATATGCTGGAGAGAAGAACAAGCTGGAAGAATTTAGTAAAATTAAGTATGAGTAGCTCTGTGACACTGCAACCCACTCTCCGGTGTATTAACCCTGGTGAAAATCATGCATGAATGAAAAACAGGAAGAAGGTTCTTCCACCAAGGTATTATTTATAGGGCTGGGAAAGTTGAGGCAACTCATATGTTCATATCTAGGGAAGTGGATAAATAAACATAACGCTGTGTACTATGGAACGCAACAATCCAACACATTAGACTACAAGTGTGGAGAGCGATATGGACAGATCTTAAAATACATCCTGTTGGGTTAGAAAAGGGGAAAACACAATTAGACCTGTTGAACATGACCATTTATGCAAGTCAAAAATACATACTTAAAGCAATATTGCCTGTTTTTCAAAAGTACTTGCATTTCTCAACACATAAACCAGACACATGGCATTGGGTGCCTCTGGGAGAGAAGAAGGGGGAAGTAATCAAGGATGAAGGGAAAGCAAAGTCACGCCAGACAGAGCCTTGCAGAGAATGATGACCAGAGCAGGCTATGACCTGAGGAAGGCGACTACCTTAACCTCTGCTCCTCAGGTCAAATTTTTTTAATTAAATAAAACAGATCATTCTTGTCCTGTGCCTGGTACATCTGTCAGTATGGCAATCTTTTTCTTTTTTGGCTTATCAGAATGGCCACTTTTATAGAATTTATATCCTCCTGAGTCTCTTTCTAGGTCAAGCATTCCATTTCATCAGTTTGTTTTTGCAGCGGAACCACCACATTCTTTTTAAGTTTGTGGCATTGTGTGTTTTAATAGGAGTTTTATGAATTCACCCCTTGATGATATTTTCCAAAGTTACTTAGTTATTCCTCCTCTTTCATCCACATTGCTTTGTGATCAGTTTTTCATTGTGGAAAAAAATCCTATTGGGGATTTTGAATTATGTTAAAATTAATAAATTGGCTAAGGAAGAGTTGACATGTATTTTTAAATAAACTTTTTACTTTAGAGCAGTTTTAGATTTACAGAAAAATTGCCAACATGGTACAGAGAAATCTCCTATATCACATACCCAGTTCCCCAATACTAACTTCTCACCTTAGTTACAATTAATGTACATTTATTATAATGAGTGAAATAATAATGATACATTATTATTATTAACTAATGTCCATACTTGATTGGAATTTCCTTCGTTTTTACCTAATAGTTTTTCTGTCCTAGGATGCCATGTTAACAGTTAGTTGTCATGTTTCCTCGGTCTCCTCTTGGCTGGTGCTTTCTCTCAGACTTTCCTTGTTTTTAAGACCTTGACAGTTTGGAGGAACACCAATCAGTGATTTTATAGGATGTCCCTCAATTGAGATTAGTCTGATGTTTTTCTCATTATTAGACTGGGGTTATATTGTCAGGAAGACATGAGAGGTAAAGTGCCACTTTTATCATATCTTATCAAGGGTGCACATGATCAACATGAAATATCACTGATAATATTGACCTTGATCACCTGGCTAAGGTCATGTTTCAGATTTTAGCCATTCTGATGGGTGTGTAATGGTATCTTGTTTTAATATGCATTTCTCTAATGACATAGGATGTTTAGCATCTTTTTATATGCTTGTTTGTTGCAACATTGAAAAAATATACTAGATGTTCTTATCTAGAAATAGAGTTCTCCATTGATTTTTTTTCAGCAAAATATAGTAAATTTATTTATAACATTCTTCAAATTTTTTTTGGTAAATGTTATTTTCAAACGTTTTAATATTTACTATCCCTATAGTGATGTGATCTCTTTGATGGCACTATCCAACTGATTTCTCCATGTAGGAGAATCATGTCTCTTATTTATGGTTCATATGTAATTTCAGTAGCCAGAAACTACTGCAAATAGTTTTTTAACTATTAAATGTTAAATAAAAACGGAAATGATGTTCTATTATGTTAAATGTAAATAAAAATGTTAAATAAATGTTAAATAAAAATGATGGACGTTATTTTCCACATTTTACTCCTAACTTCTATTAGACTTTAGTGCGATGGCTGCTGATTTAAGGTTGAGTTTCTAAGGCTGGATAAAAAAGAATCCTTCGAAAGACCCAGTTTCTCCTGGGGAATTAAGTAAATTACTCAATCAGGCATTGACAACGAAATCGCAGAAATATTTATATGGAAAAATGTCCACAATGTGTTAGGTCAAATGCAAGGTCCAAAAACAGGTAGGGTACAATATGACCGTGTGAGGCGGAGGGATATGCATGCCCAGTATAGTGTGGGCCTGCGCTCCACCAGCCACAGTAGGGGACAGCTCCATTACTCTCCCATCACTGCCCAATATGTGGTCCTCAGGTCTCCCTCCCCACCCCCGGGCCATATCTGGTCACTTTCAGGAATGAGAGGAGTCTCATCTTTAAGTATGAAAAGCTCAGTCAATCTGAATCAAAACTTTAATCTCATACACAACTTAAAGCTACTTTCTTACCCACCCATTTAGGCATGGTGCTCTGCTCAGGACTTGTGACAGGCGGAGGGAGGACATAGTCTGTTCTTTCACTCTCCTCCCCACTACCTCTTCCTTTTCTATGGGTCCTCTAGAGACAAGAAAGGGGGCAAAGACTTTGTCATTTGCTGGTGCTGTTTATAATTCTCTCTGGACTGCCATAGGCCAGTCCTTTGTGGGGTCTTCTAAGACACCCCACAGGGTCCTTCCCATTGCTTCCTTGACATGAGCAGTGCACATCCCTCTTGCCTCACCTGTGCTCTCAATAACTGTCCTCCAGCGACACATCCACAGTTCCTTGGGATGGAAAGGACACTCCTGCCTGGCAGGCAGTTTTCTGGGTAGGGTGTCTCTGAGGAGGGTCATGACCAGATCTACTCCCTAGTGACCACTGACATGGAAGACATCAAATGTCCTTGCCTTGACAAGCTGCACCTGCAGGTTGCTTTCATGATTCCCTGCCCCTGCCCACCTTTGGAACTATAGCCAGTCAACATCCTGGTAAGAGTCATGTGCCCAAGAATCATCTGATGCTTCAATCCAAGAGCTGTGCGAGCTTCCATAGTCAGGCAAGCATCTAGCCATGGAGGAAGACCCTCATCTCCCCCTATTGCACACCACCTCAATTTCTATAGTGGCCCTCTTGGGGTACCTTCACACTTGCCTCCTTGGCTATGGGGAGTAGAGAGATAGAGGATGCCAAGCCCTCTACACTGAAGCATTTCCTGCAAATCACCTTTTATTCTACTGAACTGCTAGCCCTCATCCAAGTGGTGGTGCTGGATGTCCATGATGGACCCAGCTTGGCCCTTATTAAATCCTGCATGGACGGGTCTTGCACCAGTCTTTTGAATAAAGAAGCACTTCTCTGAAACAACAGAAAGTGTCATCACAATCCTATAACCAGATCACAAAAACCACACACAAAAATACCTCTGAGAAGCAGGATACAGGCGACTTTCATTTTATTCCTTATGCCTCTCTCTTACCTGTGGTCTGCCACAATTGGGAATGCCTTCCCTCTCTGACAGCAAAGTGCCCTGATTCTTCCCCTTGCCATGAAACAGAAATCACAGGACACCAAGAGGCAGAAACCAGCCAGAGGCATGTACTCCCCTTTGCTGCCTTTGGTATTTCAAATCATCTCACTAAGCAAGCTTGACTCAGGAAGGGGCAGACAGAAAGCGAGATCATCCTTTCACACCTCCACCCTTATCCTCTCTTCCATGAAATCACAGGCAGGTTTCACAGTCTTTCTTGTCCCAAAGAAGGAAAGCCCTGGTCCAGAACTCCAGGCTCTCATCTTACTTAAAACTTGTGCTCCTCCAGCTTTAATCTCAGTTGGGCCTTTGGAGGTGGAAGGAAGGGTGGTTACTCTGTTCTTCCTTTCTCCTCCTCTCTGCATGCTAGGTCCTGTGTCTCCAGAGGTCACTGTGGTTGAGGAAGGCAGCGGGATAAAGGGTGTCAGGGCTCCCTGTTATCACCTGCCTCATGTTGGCTCTTTCTTTCAGGGAGCTTCTTCCATTTCCCTAGACATTCTCCCCTAGGGGCCTCCATCCACAGCTTCCTGAACGAGCTAGTTTATCTGTGGGGATCTCTCCATCCTCTGTATCTGCTCTCTCCTGGCCCTCCAGCCCACTCAAACTGTCAGGCTACCCACATCTGCAGGGGATCTATTTGGACAGAATCTCTCTCAAGGTGACCCAGGAGATCCCCTCCTCTGGGCACTTTCCTGGCCTTCAGGATACATGGTCATGATGGGAGATAAGGTGGGAGAATGCTCAGGCCCAGGTGGCTAAGGAGCCAGTCTCTTGGTTCTGCCTCTGGGGCCACCAGCACATCCCACCTTTCCCCTGGAGATGGGGGTGTCAGGTAGGAGTCAGCTCAATCCCTGTCCTCAGTTTGGGGAGGGGACTTGCCAATCTCCCCGAGTTGTTCTCTTGAAGTCCCTCACTGGGTAAGGGGGCTCATAAGCAGAACACACAGGAAAGCTCATCACAAGGACATGGAGTCAACAGCAAGGAAAGTTTATTCAAGAGGCAGACAAATGAGGAGATGGGAGGCTGGCGAAATCTGTCTCACCAACTGAGGTCAAAACAAGTTTGTACAATCGTAGGGGTTGGGATTACGTACATATTGATGAAAAGGGAGGGGAAACATGACTCTCCACGAGGAAGGATGGAGCATGCGCATTGAGCAAACATCTATGTCACATACATCCCATGTTCACTTTGGGATGCAGACAACATTAAGGTGATGTAGAATTCAACCCCTATCCCCCCAGAGGCCATCTGCAGGACAAGGAGAGGGTTCTGAACTGGATGAGGTCTTGGGCTGGTTATCTCAGGGATGGAGTGCAGGGCCTGGCTTGTTCGCAGGCTGGAGCCCCATCAGTGGTCATTAGTCCGGGTCTCCTCAGAGACAGCTAGTGGCTAGTGGGTTTGCTGGTGGGCTCTGAAAAGATACAAGAGCTGATTGAGGTGAAACTGGTTTCTGAAAAACAAGCTTTAAATTTCCTGTTAGTCTTCACCTCATTAATCCTGTGGGGCACGGCTTCTCCTGTGGGGGGAGAGAAAGCAGCGTTGTGCCCACCTACACCCTCCCCACCTTGCCACCCTGCCACCCTGCTCTCTGGAGTCACATCCCAGAGCCTGTTCCCAGCTTGCCCAGCTACTGCCTTTGCAAGTCTAGCACAGATATGTGTTTTTTTTTTAAGAAATATGACTTTTCTGTATTTCTCCCCAAACAGTGGCCTGAATAAATTACAAACTTATTTTGCTTTCACCCAATAAAATCAGAGGATGGGAATTTGGAGCTGGCCTGGTGCCTCCATGAGTATCCCCCTCTGCCTCTCTCAAGATCTGACCCATACTCTCACATCCTCAGGACAGTCGCCAGACCCCTGGTTTTCATACTTGTATTTCAAGCAGGAAATGGAAGAAAGGGACAGGCTAGAGGAATCAGCCTCCCTATACTCCCCTTAGTTTTGATCATGTGGCATGTCCACTACACTGCAAGGACCGCGGGGAAGTGCTTTCAGGGCTCGTTCCCTCAGCACTCTAGGTAAAGTGGGAAGAAAGGACAGTGACCCTCCGGAAGGAACCATGTGTCTCTGCCACAAGTTATCTAGCACTTAGCCTGAGGGTGGCCAGAGAGCACTAAGGCCTCCAGCCTTAAGTCAGGGAAAGCCTCCTTTCACAGCCTGTTTTAACACCGAGGCTGATGCTTGCCGCACTAATCCCAGCCACTCTCTGAAAGATAGGACTCCTCCAAGGCCTCAACTCTCACAGCCCACTTCGATGAGGAGAGGACAACCGATGTCTTCTCTAGACTTGTGGCTGAGGCTTCTTCATAAGCTCCACCAGGGGTTGAAGGTGGACATCCATGGAGAAAGGCAAGCGGCGAGGGTTGCCATGCTCTATCCCTTTTTGTTTTCTCTTGAGACATAAAATAAGGACTCAAGCCAACATTTAATCAAAGTATATTTTGTTACCTTAATCAGGATACCAGTAACCAAAATTTCCTTTAACTTTTAAACACACCAAACGAAAAACCAAGAAAAATTAGATAAAAGCTTCTGGGATACTGCACAATTATAAAACAAAGAGGGTGAACTGCAGGAAGATCCCAGCCCTGTACACATGGGGCAGAGCCAGCCAAGAGGCAGGGAGAGGCCAGAGCTGTCGTTCTGAGCAGCCCACTCGAGGATGGTTCCCAGTCTTCAGGAGGATGCTCAGCTTGGGGAACGCAAACCCTCATCCTGCTCCTTTTCGATTGAGAGCATTTTAGGATTGGACCAAAAGAAAGACTGTATTCCTTCGATGAAACCTCACAGGCCCTGAGCAGACACCTGCGGCTCCTCAGGGAAAGATGTTAACCTCTGCATTCATATCCAAAGCCTTCTTAATGGGATCTCATTCCCTTGTACTGTGGATCACCCAATGCCAGAAGAGAAATTTTTGAAATACGAAAATTACTTTTCGGCCTCAGAAAGGCTGTCTTTGAAAAGAGAACTGAGCTGATATAGGGGCCGGAGACCCAGAACTGCTTTTACTCAAAACCAGATTGAAGTGTTGGAAAATGTCTTTAGAGTAAACTGCTATCCCGGCATTGATATCAGAGAAGACTTAGCTTGGAAATTGAATCTAGAGGAAGACACAATCCAGATCTGATTCCAAAATCGGCATGCAAAGCTGAAAAGGTCCCACAGAGAATCACAGTTTCTAATGGTGAAAAAAAATTTCAACTCAAATCTCCTGGAAGAGATAGAAAACTAAACGTGTGAGATTATCTTACAATTGCAGAACATGAAGAATCGGTGGAAATACCAGGTTTTAAGAATGTGATGTTTCTTTTCTGCATTATACTGAATGCTGTCATTTTTTTCTTAAAATATATTGTAAATATTTGCTATTATAACGTGTTACCTATTATACTTGGGTACTTTAGTTATAATAAAGGCCTTTCCTATATATTTTAATAAGCATTTTCAGAAAAAGCCAGCTATTTTTTAAGTGAGCAAATTTAATCTAATAAATTAGTTCGCTAGAAAAAAATTATAAACCAAAGTAATAAGCTCTTTGCACAAAAGCCCTTTGGTCTCTGCAGACCTTTCCTTCTTCCCCACAGAAAGCCACTTGGGCTGGGCTGACACTATTCCATGGAACGTGGTCCCTGCCTAATCAGTCCACATGCCTACCATGGAAAGGAAAACTCCTTGGAAAGAAGATTGTCTCCAAAGACTTTTCTCTTGCCTACCCCCCCCCACCCATTTTTTTTAAGAATCAAGATTTATTCTGATTTCTAGGCATTTATCTTTTGTCCTCTAAAAGTAAAAATGTTTTCTCAAAATAATTTCCTTGAGCATAGGAATTCAATAAACATCTAAAAAATTTTTTGAATACTCTGATGCACTTTAATATTCTTTATTATTATTATTATGTTAAGAACACTTTTTTTGAAGATTTTATTTATTTATTCATGAGAGGCAGAGAGAGAGGCAGAGACACAGGCTGAGAGAGAAGCAGGTTCCATGCAGGGAGCCTGACACAGGACTCAATCCCGGGTCTCCAGGATCACACCCTGGACTGAAGGCGGCACTAAACCACTGAGCCACCTGGGGCCACCCCTATGTTAAGAACACTTAACATGAGATCTACCATCTTGACAAATTTTTAAGCACACAATATTATTGACTGTAGGTGCCATTTGTACAGCAGACCTCTGCAACTGGGGCTTTCATGGCTCCTCTCACCTCCTCATAAATAACAGTGTATTCCTTTTGTATTCACACATTTTTAGGAGAAAATGGTTTACAAGGATTCTATTATGAAAAGTTTGCACTCAGAGTCAGAGTGAGGGCACCACCGGTCTGCTCTCCAGCCAAGAGTACAGTTCCACTGGGGAGACTTCCCCACCAGCCCACCAGCCCTGCCCAGGATAGAAGGGGAATCAATAGAGTCTGGACCACAGAAGATGATAAATCCAGACTAAACAAGGAAAGAAATAATTCCTGCAGCCAGCCTCAATGAGAGGTTTTACTGGACATTTATACAGATGAGAATTTACCCATTTTCTCAAAGTCTGAAAAAAAAATTCATACATATCAAACTTCAGAGCTGTCACGGAAAGTCATTTTTTTCTTTTATTGCAATTTATCATCTTTGTTCACGGTTCTTGGTGTATTCCATCTTTCTGCCTTGTCTTGAGTCAGTTTTGATCATTTGTAATTTTTTAATGAAATCTTCCAGTTTTTCAAGGTTTCAAATCTATCAGGCTAGAGTTTGATGTGGTGTGCATTTATGACACACGTAGTGCCTCTGTTGGTTGAAATAATGTCTTTCTCATTCCAATGTAAAAATTATCTCTCTCATGGCTTAATTATCTATACTGCTAGCAGGCCACAGTCGATAATTTAGGGGGTTCCGTTTCTGTTGTATTGATCACTGGTCTCACAAGGCTTTGTCCATGAGCTGACCTATGTGTAGACTACACATCAGTGTTTCCTTGACCCTGTACATCTACTGCCATTACTACTCAATATTTTTTTTAGATCCACTTACTTTTTTTAAAACTTTACAAACTTGGTAGTTTTCACTTCTGCTCTGTTTCAGCCCCAAGTGAGTGTACTGCAATATGATCCTAGCACCAACTACCCTGAGTTAGTTGCCGGCCCCACAGGTAAAGGCAAGGTCCTCCACAAGCCTGACCCACTTCACATGCCACCCGGACTTCTGGTCAATCATCTAAAAATTCAAGGCTTCCCATGAACCTCTCAGTTTCAATAATTTGTTAAAACCACTCAGTAATTCATGGAAAAGGCTATCCTTGGGGCCACAGCTTCATTATAAAAGGGGACAGACCGGGAGCAGCCAAATGAAGAGATGCATAGTTCAAGGCAGAGGGATGAAAGGGGGACACAGATCTTCTGTGCCCTCTCCTCTTGGAACTCTCCCAGCACATTGCATCAGTTCAGCAACCAGGAGGACCCATCTAGCCACAGGGCAGGGTTTTTATCAGAGTCTCATTATGTAGGCACTAGTGATTAGATCATTGACCACATGATTGAACTATGTCTCCAGTCCCTCTCCCCTCCCAGAGGTTGGGCAGGGAAGGTCCAATCTTCTAATTGAGTGCTTGGCCTTTCTGATGACCAGCCCACATCCTGAAGCTATCAAGGGCCCACTAGGAATCACACATTAGCATAACAAAGACACTCCTAATCACTCAGGAAACTGGAAGTGATTTTGAGACTCTGTGCCAGAAACTGGGGATAAAGACTAGCTATATTTAGTATCCTACAACTTAATTTCTTATCCAAGCAAATCATATATTTGGTATTAACAAATATTTATTGAGCACCTACAACATACCAGACATTGTTCGAGGCCTTGAGAATACACCAGTGAACAGAACCAACAAGAAGCCTTGCTTTCATGGAGTTTACGTTCTCACATGTAAGAGCCAAGGAACAAATAAGACATGCAAGTAAAAACACAGAGTATGCTAAGTACTACAAAGAAAATTAATCTGATAAATCTTCATAGGGAGATACAGAACTTTTAGAAAGTGTGGTTTAGGAAGACCATGAAATCTTAAGGGTATGCTGCTTTGGGGTGGGGGTAGGCAATATGACTGCTCTGTGTAAATGCTTCTGTGATTTTTAAAGTAATAATGGTGAATGATAAAAGGGGACAGCAATATGTAAAAGATTATGTTCTATCATGAGTGGTGAGGGCAAAAGGAATGATATAATTTTGACCAAAAGCCACTGTAAAAATAACTTTATCAGTGACACATAGATATTTCTAATTACCCACTCATACCTGTTAAAAATATCCTTATTATTAAAATTTTTGTCAGAAAAATAATTTTGTCACTGAGAATCTGTAAATCTCTAGGTTCCATCCCCTTTGCACCTACTGGGAAGGAGCAACTCTTCCTAAAATCAGGTTTTCTCAAATTGCATAGTGACATTCTCATGTTAATTTCTTTTTAACTTTTTGTTTTGTTTTGTTTCACTTTGATTGGTGTGGTCAGAGGTTTGAATTATTTTTCTAGTATATTTAAATAACTAGGTTTTGCCCAACTAAATGCTGCCTGTGAGAAGTCTTCATTAAATTTAAAGACATAGAGAGGATAAAAGCAAAAGGATAGAAAAGGTATATCATGAAAGCAAAGTACTAATCAAAACCTGGTGTGGTCAACTAATATTCAACAAAGCAGGAAAGACTCTCCACTGGAAAAAGGACAGTCTCTTCAATAAATGGTGCTGGGAAAATCGGACAACCACATGCAGAAGAATGAAACAGGACCATTCTTTTACACCAGACACAAAGATAAACTCAAAATGGTTGGAATATCTAAATGTGAGACAAGAATCCATCAAAGTCCTAGAGGAGAACACAGGCAGCACCCTTTTTGAACTTGACCATAGCAACTTCTTGCAAGATACATCTATGAAGGCAAGGGAAACAAAAGCAAAAATGAACTATTGGGACTTCATCAAGATAAAAAGCTTCTGCACAGCAAAAGAAACAGTCAACAAAACTAAAAAACAACTTACAGAATGGGAGAAGGTATTTGCAAATGACATATCAGATAAAGGGCTAGTCTCCAAGATCTATAAAGAACTTATTAAACTCAATACCCAAGAAGCAAACAGTTCAGTCATGAAATGGACAGAAGACATGGAACAGACATTTCTCCAAGGAAGACATACACATGGCCAACAAGCACATGAGAAAATGCTCCACATCACTGGCCATCAGGGAAATACAAATCAAAACCACAATGAGATACCACCTCACACCACTGAGAATGGGGAAAATTAACAAGACAGGAAACAGCAAATGTTGGAGAGGATGTGGAGGAAGGGGAACCCTCTTGCACTGCTGGTGGGAATGTGAACTGGTGCAGCCACTCTGGAAAACACTGTGGAGGTTCCTCAAGAAGTTAAAAATAGACCTGCCCTATGACCTAGCAATTGCACTGCTGGGGATTTACCCCAAAGATACAGATGCAGTGAACTCCCTGGACACCTGCACCCCAAAGTTCACAGCAACAATGTCCAAAATAGCCAAACTGTGGAAGGAGCCACAATTTCCTTCAACAGATGAATGGATACAGAAGATGTGGTCTCAGCCATCAGAAAAGATGAATACCCATCATTTGCTTCAATGTGGATGGAACTGGAAGGTAATATACTGAGTGAAGTAAGTCAATCAGAGAAGGACAATCATATGGTTTCATATAAGTGATAGTGAAAGGAATTATAAGGGAAAGGAGGGGAACTGAGTGGGAAAAATTAGAGAGGGAGACAAACTATGAGAGACTCCTAACTCTGGGAAACAAAGGATTGTAGAAGGGGAGGTGGGTGAGGGGATGGGGTAACTGGGTGACAGGCACTAAGGAGGGCACCTGATGGGATGAGCACTGGGTGTTATACTATGTTGGCAAACTGAATTTAAATAAAAATAAAATAATTTTTTTTAAAAGCTGGCATGGCTACACTAATATAAGACAATGTGTAGGCTTTGAAGAAAACAAAAGAAGAATATTATTAGTAGATAAAGGAACATTCTGCAAGATAAATGTCTCTAAGAAGACATTAACAACCCTAAACATATATGTACCTAACAACAGAACTTTAAAACACACAGAGATGCTATTATTACTTGAATTTGTTCATCAATTCTTCTGTTTTTTAAATCCCGGCAGAATTTAAACTTAAATTTCTGTTTTCAAAATTCTGCTCTTAATACCATTATTTCATTCTTTTTATTTTCTTTAGCTTTTTTTTTTTTTTTAAGACTTTAAATTGAATTCTTAGTCTTGATCTTGGGTGTTTTTTTTTTCTTATTATTCTTGAAAGTATTTAAGACCTTGAATATTCCTCTGAATATAGCTTTAGTTGCCTCCATTAATTTAAATATGTGGTATTTTCATTATTGTTATTTTGGAAACAAATTTTAAAGTCTTACTTTTCTTTGGGAAAACACTTTTTTTTTTTTTTCAAAAGACTGCAAATACTAGTCAAAGGAAAAAAATTTAAGGCAATGATAGACAATTTAAAAAGTAAACACGAGAAGAAAAATCATTCCCTGAACGCAAAGCCTAAGTAGTTCAAATATACTAATTCTTCTTAAGTTGTTGTAATATTTAATTCAAATCTGACAGAGTAGCTCCAAAGCTTATATGAAATAATACATGTAGAGGAATGATAAGGGCAAGTTTGCATTCCTAGATAAAGCAAAAGCATTGAAAGGCATAATCAAATGGTGCCATACTGCCACCAGTATAGCTGAGCAGATAAACAGAAAAGGACAATTGTCCCAGAAACAGACCCCTGTACGTATAATAATTGTATAGATGATATGGGTGACATGGAATTGAGGAACAAAGAAAATTCAGAGAAAAGCTAAGATGTCAGAGAAAAAGGCTGGACTTTTCAGTAAATGCTACTGGGACATAAACTTCGGACAAAGTAAATTACAGATGGATTAAAGATTTCAATGAATAAGGCAAACCTTTGAAAGAAGAAATAATAATTATAATTTACCTTATAGCAGTATGAAAAGGAACTCCTAAAAGGAAGTTTATAGTTTTAATCAAAGTAATACATATTCTATGTAAAAATTATATGCATAATTAAAATAAAAATTGCCCACAGTTTTCTTAATGTAAATCCTTTTGGATATCATATATGACTATTTATATAGTGCTATGCTATATCCCTTTTTACATTAGCCCATGTACAGCATAGGAGGGTCACTCTACAAGCATTTTTGTGACCCATTTCCATCCTTCATCCCTACCCATTCTGGGAGGGGCAGGACTTCACAGATTTGAGCCCCTTAGCTTGGCCAGCCCCAAATCCTTTTTCAGTTGTCCCATATGCCATAGAACCCAGACTGTGGGGCCAGCAAACTATCCATCCCTTTTTTGGATTAACCCTGGAGTGTGATGGGGCTCACAGCACAGATCTCTCCAAAGTAATCCCATTCAGTGTGTTTTTCAAAAGCCAAGTATTATCACTCTTATAACACCAGTATAGATGGAGTTAAGAGCCATATAAATGTGTTTTACACTTCCACCTCAAACTGCTCATACTTCAATGTGTTATTGAACCACCTGAGGGTCTTGTTAGAATCCAGATTCCGAGTTTCTGTGTTTTAGCAGTTCCTTGGTCACATTCATTGCTTTGGGCCACATTGCACAGTAAAGGGCCCCAGGTCTTGGTTCTCAAGCTCTCTGGGGAGATTTAACCAGCACTGGAGCCCAGAGCCAGCCTGGCACTCGGGCATCATTGGCCTCAGTGTGGCCAGGCTTCAGGAATTTTGATAGCCCTCAGGTGACTCTGTTGCAGCAACCAGAGCAGGAGCATGGTGCAACACACACACACACACACACACCCCTCCAAAGTAGGGAATGCAACCTAGCCTTTACAGAGACCTGGTCTTTACAGAGCTTCATCCTTCCTGGGCTGCCAGGAAACCGGCTGTGGTTTTGCAGCATTGGTTTCCTGTCCTGAGGCTTTTAGGGTTTTGCTTATTGAGAAAAAGAAAAAAAAGGAACTTAGTTGTTACTCTAGAAGAAGAGAAAGAAATATAAGAAGATTTTAAATCTCAAGTGACTGACTTTCCCTGGAAATGACTAGATCAAAGTGACTGACACCCTAAGAAGGAGCAAATCAAGGTAGAATTTAGTAGAGACGTATACAAATGTAAAAGGCTACAACTGCTTGTCTACCAGAATACTCAAAATATCACATCTTCTGGAATTACGTCACTAAAGTAATAGACACGTGTCACACCCATAATATAAAATATCAGGTAGGCTTTAAAAATGCACTTTCAAAGAATATGTGGTAATGTGTCAGGGAAATGTTTTTTTTTTTTTTTTAAGATTTTATTTATTTATTTATTCATGAAAGACTGAGAGACAGAGAGAGAGAGAGAGCCAGAGGGAGAAGCAGGCTCCATGCACCGGGAGCCCGACGTGGGATTCGATCCCGGGTCTCCAGGATCGCGCCCTGGGCCGAAGGCAGGCGCCAAACCGCTGCGCCACCCAGGGATTGTGTCAGGGAAATGTTAAGTAAAACTGTGTATATTAAAAACTTTGTAAGTAATAGAATTCCAAGTTTGTTTATGATATGTGTGTGTGTATTTGTAGGAAGAAAGGCTGCAAGAAAATACACCAAAATATTAATGGCACTATTAATAGTAGGGGCTTATGAATGATTTTAATTTTATTCTTTTCACTTTTCTGTGTGTTTGGGGATTCTTTTCTTTTTTTCTTTGCCATGAGCATATATTAATCAGAAAATAATATCAACTGGAAAACAAAACAAGCAAAAAAGATGAACGAAGCACACAGGTGGCTGAGGCCTGGGACTCAGCTCAAACAGAAGACAGACTTTCCTGATGAAGCGGGTGGAAAGAAGGCAGGGGAAAGGAGAAATGACCATCATGACCTTGATAATAATATTGATCCTTGCTGGGAAAGGCAGTTGTGTGCTGGTTGCTCGAACTTTGCACAGTGGCATTGGGTTGTGTTTTGGGCTTCAGACGCTGCCTTCCAATGGAGAGAAGGAGCCCTGGTAGCCTGAGCAGGGCACATCTCTTAGTGTGGAAGTGTTTTTCTCTGTTCTGGGCTTGATATGTATTTCTTTGTTCTGCTTAAGTGCGTGTGTCATATGACCCCTGGCCAACCCTACTGCTCTATCTTTTCCCAATGTGGAGGAAGCAGGGTCCTTTGCTTGCAGCACAAGACAGGCGCATGCAAACCGTGGCCCTGTGTCAGCTGGAGGGCAAGACCTGTTGGCTATGGTGGATTGATGCCCACCACCGTAGCTGATCTTGCCCTGTCTCGTCTTGTGTAAAATGTTGTTCTATCTAGTGCCTGTGTGAGCCATGTCTTTTTTGGTGACCCTGACACTTGCAAACCATGCTGTGGGTTGACAGCCTGGGCCTATTGCTCCTGGGGAGGCAGCCAGTGTCACCTGCTCAACAACACTAATGGCTATGTTAGTGCCTTCTCGCCAATTGCAGTGCGAAATGTCTAATCATCTTTGTGCCCTGATGTGCCCACACTCATTTATCCCTATTTCACGGCTGAGGAAACAGGCTTCTCAGGGTTAAGTAACCTGCCCAAGACCACACTGCTCACAAGTGCAATGCTGAGACTCAAACTCAAATTTGTCTTATTTTAGATTCCCAAACTGGAGAAAATCCAGGCTCGGTTGAGCTGCCTCTCTTACCCTCAAGGATGAATAGAAACATCCAGGGTCAATTGCATAAACATCCCCATCACATCACCGGTTGTATTTGCAGATACACTTTACATGGAAATGTGCATCTTCCTGTGTCCACAACAGTAAGGAATTCAGCCTTATCTGATACATTTTGAGTTGACTACAGTTTGCTGATTACTGAGAGAAATAGTGGGTTAATTACTATCAAGGTAAATACATAACTGCATGAATGCTTTCCTTGTACAAATATTTTAACAAATGTGTGTTTTTTTTCTAATAAACATTTTTAATCTCAATGTTACAAGTCAACAATTTTTGAAACTGTTATGACAAATTTTCAATATTATGGGAAAATGGATCTTCTTAGCAAAACAGATGTAGATGGAAACTCTGAAGACAAGACATAAAATAAGTATAGATTGAACTTAAATTTTATGGTAATTGGTATGCAAATATTCCCCAGCGTTGTCCTAATCCATCTAACAAGATGTAATGGCTAGCTTATTGCTTGTCTTCTTTGAGCATCTGTGTCAACAGATTCCCATCTTTTTCTAGGTTCTTCATTAACTGTTAGGCAAAGCCCATAGCTTCTGCTTCAGTTACATTTTCTAGCCAAGGCTGAATTAAAGAATATGAGCTAACACATTTCTGCTTGCACAACTGGGATCTATTTTTGCCCACTGGCCGTGTGAGCAACCTGTACCAGAATCTACGGGCCCCAGCCGACCCTCCCTATAGCATTGATCTTACCTTTGACCCCCTTTATGCCTCAGATGCTAGCACTGCTGGTGACTTAGATGCTGGCTGAAACACTGTGATCTTGACCCCAGGGTTGGCCTTTGCTCCTGGTCTGACCACCTCTCTGAAGAACACTGAGTGTCTTTGTGCCCCACTGGACCCATCACCCAGACCATCCCATCCCTGCCCACTCTTGCAGCCCCTCCCCCAAATTCACCAGAAACTCCAGGGCTCCCCCATAGTAGGACCCTCCAAGGGCCATTCCTTCCCTCCTTCAGGCTGCCCCCTGTCATTTCTGGGTTTTATGTCTAAATCTCACATCAACAAATAAACTGAGTTCTTTGAAGGGGTGGTCACAGCACCCCTTTCCTGCATCCTCTTGCTGGGCTGGGCATAGAGTTGGGCAATTGACGGCTCTGGTTGTGCAGGCTAGTGGCTGATCCAAGGTTAGTAGCTAATGGCTAAGCATAATAAGGTATGCGGGCCTGAGCAGGTGCTGCTATCCCCACCCTCGCCTCCCCTCACCATGCAGGGGAGACTCTATCTGTCTTGGGCATGGCTCCTGTGCTGCCTGGGTATGTAAGTTAAGGAATAATAGATCTGCAGAAGCATAAGCCCTCAATGATGGGGAATGTGTTTGTCTGCTAAGAAGCAATTTCAGTGAAAATTAACTCCATTTCAATGGAAAGAGTGAGGCTTGGCATAAGCTGGCCAATCCCAGAGGACAATAAAATTACTTTGTCAAAGCTCCGCTTGCTTAAATTAACCAAGCGAGCACTCCAGGATCCTGGCTAGATACAACGAGTAACTAGGTTTTAATGAACAAAAATAGCTTCTTGGATAAATAAGAAAAACAAACCATAGCCTACCTCTAGCACAAGCACACATGGAGCCCATCTCAAGGACAATTGTCTCCCAAACACACAATAGCCATGAGTATCCTGTACAGCTGTCTACACTGTTGTCATTGTCAAGACTTGTTCTTGGTCAATGATGTCCTGTCTACACTCTCTTCACTAGCCTTGCCCTCAAGGACTATGTTCTTGTCCATGAAACCTTGGACAGCAAGTCTCCTCTAGGTCTGTCTTCATGACTCTGGACTGACCACCCAGGTCCTATGGACACTGACCTTTTCCTCTGTGAATACTTTCTTGGTCAGCAATGTCCAAGGCAATTGTCCATTTGCATCTCATCTTCTACACCATGCCCTTCCTCATCATGTGTGATCATGTGCTGGTCAACTTTTCTAAACAACTATTATGCTTATTTTGCCATCTAGGTCTATGACCTTGGCCATCTTTGCTTGAGCCACAGATATCTGGGTATCTAGCTCCACCCTGATTAGGCACTTGGTGATTGTGTCCTGACCAAATATGTCTTAGAAAATTGTCTATAACCAAATGCCCACCATTTGCTTCGATGTGGATGGAACTGGAGGGTATTATGCTGAATGAAATAAATCAATCAGAGAAGGACAAACATTATATATGGTCTCATTCATTTGGGGAATATTAAAAAAAATAGTGAAAGGGAATAAAGGGGAAAGGAGAGAAAATGAGTGGGAAATATCAGAGCGGGAGACAGAACATGAGAGACTCCTAACTCTGGGAAATGAACAAGGGGTGGTGGAAAGGGAGGTGGGCGGAGGGGTGGGGGTGACTGTGTGACGGGCACTGAGGGGGGCACTTGATGGGATGAGCACTGGGTGTTATGCTATATGTTGGCAAATTGAACTTCAATAAAAAAAAAAAAAGAAAATTTGCCTATACCAAATGGAGTAAAGTATATTCACAGCCCCCTCTCCAAGTTAAAATTTTTTAAATATTTTATTTGTTTATTTGAGAGAGATAGAGAGAGACATGGACAAGGAGGCAGAGGGGCAGAGGGAGAGAGAAAGGAACAAGCAGACACCCTGCTGAGCAGGAAGCCTTGACACAAGGCTCAACCTCATGACCCTGAGATCATGACCCTAGCCAAAGTCAGATGCTCAATAGACTGAGCTACTCAGGCACCCCTTACTTTTTTTTACTATTCATCTGCATCAGTTACAGTTCTACCAGAGAAACAGAACAAGTAGGAGTGATAAGGCAGAGATGTAAGTGGAGATACATAGATACACAGATGTGATGGATAGAGATAAATAAACAAATGATAGTCCAGTCCAATAAAGGCCCTATGACATGGAACAGACAGCATTCTGGAAGTCCACAGGTTCACCAAGTAAAAGAAAGGGAAGTGGGTTTCCTTCTCTGCTCCATCAGGAATGGCACTAGCCCGAATATCAAACCCAAACCCACCGACCCCCTCGAAGCCACTGTTATCTTTGGCTCTGCTCTCTCTTATCCCTTACAGTAGCTGTTGCCTTCTGAGAAGTACCTTTTCCAAGTCCGACCCTCTGGCTCTCTCACTTCTCAAAAAACTCTATAGAATATGGGAGTCATCAGCCCTTATGTGCTACTGTGACATTTATGGTGAAGGAGTGACAGAGAAATTTATAACAAGGAATTGACTTTGGTGGTAGTGGGAGCTGGCCAGGCAAATCCCAGATCTGTAGGGCAGAGCAACAGGAAGCTCAGGCTGGAAACTCTCTTATTCCTCAGGGAAATCTCAGCTTTCCATTGATTAGATCAGGCCCACTCAGGTCACCCAGGATAATCCCCTCTACATAGGATCAACCTATTGGAGATGTTACCTACATCTACAAAACACCTCCTCAGCACAGCCCGATGAGCGTTGGAACAGCTGGGCACTAACAAGAGAGGGTCTGACACCATGGACATGTCCCTTCAAATAACAAAGTGGGTTTCATGGAGGTGTCCTTGCTGCACACCTGGAAGAGGTAAGAATCTTCATCTCAGGTTTGGTAAGTTGTGGTGCGAAGGAGGGGCCTGGGAGGGTGGTCAGCCCTGTCTCCCAGCCTCAACACACCAGCTGAACAACTTTATCTGTGAATGGTCTTATGTACGCTCAGTGTAGCTGCCTGGCCCGTGCCCTGGTCTACATGTCTGACTTTCTATTAGTCTGAACTTTTACTCCAGGTATATCACACGGCTTTATCCTTCATGGGTCCCCCACAGAGATCCTGGCTTGCCTTCATGGAGTGGCTACCTTGGCACAGGGTCTCTTGATGCAACAAATTCCTTGGCTGCGAAAAATCTGTTCACTGCCTGCTGTGCCCTCTGTTTGCTCATTCATTCATTTATCAGGAAGCATTGTGGAGAGCTTGTGGTGAGCCAGGCCGGTTCCAGGTACCTGGGACCTGGTGGTGAACAAAGAAGACAAAAATGCCCACCCTCATCAAGCGTCTGATCTGAAAAACGATGAGCTATGTCTGATGGTGGTGATCACTGCAGACAATCACCAGGCAGGGCTTGGAGGACACACATACTTGGGAGCACAATTTCCATTCTCAGGAGGGTGCTCAGGATACGTCTACTTGAGAAGATGATATTCCAGCACTCAAGGGATGGAAGAAGGCAAGGAATGGAGCCATGCCCTTATGGGCTGGGTGATGGAACATTCCGGCCAGAGCTCAAGGCAAGAAAATGTTTGACACTTTCCAGGAAGAATGGGGGACAGTTTCAATTAAGCAAAGAGGGGAAAGAGCGAAACAGAAGAAGAGCAGAGGCCAGAGACACAGCCTTCAGCGAGATCTGGTGGCTTAAAAAATGCTAAGACTCAGGCTCTGCTCTGAGTGAGATGGGATCCACTAGAACGTGTTCCCATCAGATGGCCGCTCCCAGTCCCCAGCTGTCAGGACCACGGGCTGCTGAGCCGCCTCCAGCAGCTGCCTCTGCCAAGCCCACACCTGCCCTGGGGGAATGCAGGGGTGAGCCAGCCCAGCCCTCTGCTTCAGCTGGGGACAAATCTGAAGCCCATTCCAGCCCCAGAGCTCTGGGGGTTCAGCAAGGCTGCATCATCTGTAGCCCAATCGCTCCCCCTACCCAGGTGCTGGGTGCTGCCCTCAGAGGAGCCTCCCACCCCCACCGCACACACACATAACCTGCTCATTTCCTCCTGAGTCTAGTTCTCGAGAGGAAGAGAAGTGAGCAGAAGAGCCTCGATCCCTTGAAAGGTTGCACAGTGTGGGATCCGGGGAGGGTCCTCCCGGTGAGCTGGAATCCCTTCCCTGCTCAGAGCCAGCACCCCAGGGCTCTTAGAGAGCTTCCTGACAGGATCTTTGGTGTCCTCTCACTCTGCACTGTCTCCCTTCCACCTAGCACCCATTTCCAAGGTGGAGGGTCTGGATTCCCCTTCTCTCAGTACGAAAAGAGATGCTGAGTGTTGGTTGGTGCTGGATTCCCAACTCACAGAACCAGTCCCCTGCGGAGGCTGCCTGAGAAGCGATGTTTCTCTCCAACAGGAAATCCATATACAGGTGAGACTCAAAACAGGACATAACTGTTTCCTCCAGAGAGGCCCCGCTACGTCGCCCACCTCCACCATGACCATGGCTCACAGCACGCCTATTTTCAGTGGAGGAGGTGCAGCTGTCAATCAAAAGGACCAGAGGTTGCCAGGATGTAAAGTACAGCAAGGTGGTTATAGCCAATGCTGCCGTAGGATGTATTTGAAAGCTGTTATGAGAGTAGATCTTAAGAGTTCTCATCACAAGGGGGAAAAACACATTTTTTTCTTTTCCTTCGGTATCTATAGGAGCAGCTGATGTTAACTAAGCTTATTATGGAAGTCATTTCATAATATATGTAAGTCAAGCCATTGATGCTGTCTCAAAATTGGAAGAAAGAAAAGGGCCACAGAGGTTCCGGTTAGTGACGAGCCAGCAGCCCCACACAGACAGTCCTGTTTGCTGGTCTAATAGACCTCCAACGTGCTGCTCTCCACAGAGAAATCTATCCTGGACTGTCTAGAATATATAAACAACACATCACATTAATAAGAAAAGATAAGCAACCAAATAGGAAAATGGCCAAAGGATATGAATTCACTGAAGAGAAAATAGATAGGCCAACTGACGGAAGAAAAGATGCTCAGCCTTGCCAGTAAGCAGGGAAATGCAAATCAAATCACCCAAGAGGTGGCATCTTATTCACCCCCGTAACTGGCAAAATT
Organism: Canis aureus; assembly: GCF_053574225.1. NCBI lineage: Eukaryota > Metazoa > Chordata > Mammalia > Carnivora > Canidae > Canis > Canis aureus. The sequence continues at coordinate 2,483,501 of NC_135629.1, forward strand.
GGTTTGATGATATCATGTGCCACCAAAATTGAAGGTATGGGTTACCCGAAGCCCCATGAGAATGTGTGTGTCTCAGGAGCAGCAGTGCCCCTTCTGGGGTGGTGGTGGGCCCCGGAGCCCCCTCCAGATGCATAGGAGGGGTGTCCCAGGATGCTACCTGGGGACAATGGAAACAACTATGTGTCCATCACCTGGGGAAGGGCTCATATGCTGTGCAATTATGCATAGAATATTGCTCGACTATTCAGACACGGAACCCAGATCTACATGGATCAACATGGAAGAGCATCTCTAACAGTCTGGAAGGAAACCCATTAGCTTCATAGGTGTAATTACTTTGGGGAGTGCATGGCAGTAAAAAGTTGGCCACAGGGGACTTTGGGTTTATCTGCGATCTTTTTATTTTTATTCTATTTTATTTTTTCAAAGAGCGTATGGATGTATTTCTTGTTTCACTAGAGAACAATGTTAAGAGTCTGTCCTGGGGGAGTGGCCTTTCTTTCTCACCCAAGCTCATCCCTGCACTGCACTTGCGAGCTAATCCAAGTCTACCACTGGCTGACAGACAGCCTTCCCCTGGACCCCAGAGAACCCCACTGTCACAGTGCCCCCAGGGCCCTTCAGTCCACATCCTTTTCTACCCTGCCAACCACCCCCACAGACCGGCTTGCAAAAGCAGAGGCAGGAGGTAGGGCTTCCAGCAAGAGTGATGAAGGCAGACGTCTCTTTTAGCCAAAGTCTAACGGGCTGTCCCCCCTGCCCATATAGCAGGGCCACCACAGTGAGCACACACTTGGCCCACCCCTGAGTCCAGAACATACCTCTAGTGGCCCCTTTGGCTCCCACATCTGCAATCTCCTTGGGCTTCTCCTGCTCCCAGTGACCCTGACATCCTTATGGGCTGGCAGGACCCAAAGGACTGTAGGCCACTGAGAAGCCACAGCAGAACGCTCTCAGTGGGAAGGGCAGAAAATTAAGGAACTCTGTAGACCTCACACCAGGTCCTTCCAGCAGATGTTTGCTTGCCGCCTCCTCCACCGCCCCACAACCTCCCAGGCTGAAGGTCAGAGGCCTCCCCAGAGCGGTGGGGGGGACTCTTCTGGTGATGAAAGTCTCGATGCCATGCCAGGTGGCCCCAGCACCCCTGTGCCATGTGTGTTGCTCCTTGTCTCCCACTCCCGCTGTGCCTGGTGCAGGGGCTGATCCCCAGCCCTCCATCCAGGGTGGGGGAACTGGAGAGATGGTACTGGAGCGCTAGCCTGTGGTGTCACCTTGGCCAGGTGTTGTTCCAGAAGTACTTGGACTGAATTGCAGCTGAGGGAACCCCCAACCAGCCCTGAAGTTCATCCTGGCCTGCTGGGGACAGCCACCAGGGGAGTCCAAGCTACGGGTCCAAGGAGGGTGGTCACACTCCTGGCTTCTCTAGAGAGTCCATACCAGGTTCCATTTCTCATGCCATGGGTTTCCCAGCATCCCCTATCCCCGTCCCACCATCTGTGTCAGCAGGTCAGTGGGACAGACTGCCGGCCGAGCTCCAGTTCAACCCTCCCTTCTTTTCCTTTTCCCTCCCACCCAACTCTGTCCTACTTACTAAAGGGTCTTCATCTCCCACCATCCACAGACAGATCCCTAGCCCCTTGCCCCACCCAGATCAGCCGTGGAATTTGACAGGAGTCTGAGAGTCCAGCCCAGCAAGAACACACCAAGTGCTACCTCTCAGCCTTTCTGGGGACAAGCTCCGACAACCACTCCTGACCCTATAAGTCAGATCTGAAAGGGACCACCAGGGTCCCTCTGGACTAGCCAGGAAGGATGCCCAGGTCTGGAAGCCCCACTTGCTCCATCTCTGCCATCCATCCTCCAGGAGTCTTGGCTTGATGCTCACAAATGAGAACACAGTGGCCTTGCAAACATTCCCTTCGGCCTAGGTAGTGGTCCTGGGCATGGAAAGCCTGAGCCTTGTGCCTAGAGCTGGGGTTTAGGCACAGCTCTATTGTTTAGCTGTGTGACCTTTAGCAACTGTCTTTACCTCTCTGAGCCTGATAGGATTGCTGTGAATACCACCTACCTCTGACTGTAACTGTTAAGTCTCCATTTGTCGTGAATTTCTTTAAAAACCAAGTTTCTATGTCTTCCAAAAGTTTGGGAATCCCTGGTGTAATCCCATAGTTTCTTTTTATAAGTTCTTGGTTTGCTTATTGTTCAAAACATGAATTGTAGAAAGGAAAGGTGAGAAGAGAAATAGCCCAGAGGACAAAAAAAAAATTCTGCAGTGTTAGGGCAAACTGCGGGGTGACAGCTTTGAAATGAAGCCACAGGGCTGTTAATTGCATTCTCTCTGCCCCCGGGCATATGCTCTTCTCTCTTCTCTGGTGTGGGATCAATGTGAGGGATGGTGAGTAGGATTAAGGAAGGCAGACTTTGATTAGGCCATCAGACAGGTAGAAAGGTATTGAGCCAACTCCAGGTGACTCGTCACTAGATACAATTAATTGGTGCAAGTGTGTGTGTATGTGTGTGTTCTTTGTCTCTTTCCATCTCTATTTCTCTATCCCCCTCTCCCTCTCTCCTTTGGCCTCTACTTTATCCCATTTAATAAAGCGTGTGCATTCACACCCAAGAGTCCTTGTGACTCTCTGTAAGAATCCAATCTACAACGAGTAACCAAAGATTCATCGTAGCGGATGGTCTGGTGTCTTTGTTCACTTGACACATATTTGCCAAAGACCTACTATGTGTCGGCGAATCTTGCAGGTGGTGGGGCTAGAGCAGAGAACAAAACAGATGGTGCAGTTGCCCTTGTGGTGCTCACATTCCTTTGGACCTAAGCAGGTGGTAAACATTTCCTGTCCACTGTTGATGAGCCCTACAGCGAAACAAACGGGAGAGAATGGGCAGTGAAGAGGGAGCTATTGGACGAGGCGGTCACAGAACCTACAGAGCACTCAGCCGATAGGACTTTCTTCGGCACCTACAGTGTGTCCAGCACTGGCTCGTAGAAGAAAAACATGGGCCTCGTTCTCCGTCTGAGCCAGAACAAAGCTCATGAATTGAGAGTGGAGACCGCAGGTTGGACCGCGTGGACCAGGTGCAGACATTACAGCAGATGCAGGAGAGGAAGGTCCAGGGTGCACCTGCTGGCGTGGGAACTCGGGGTGAGACAGGACAGATGGAGAGAGGGAGTCCGGGGGAGGAGGGCCAGGGTGAGCCCCGGGGGACGTGTAGAGCCGCACAGCCCTGAGTGTGGCGAACAGCTCCGATTCTCGCCCAGAACTGGGGGCTCACAGGCATCTTGTGACGTCCGGCTTGCTCAGGTCTGAAGAAAACCAGGGCTGAACCAAACAATGGTTATTGGCAAGCGGGGTAAATGAACACGTTATGCGCATAAGTACACCTGACGGTGGCGTTTCTTTCTGTCTTGCTCTGAATAGGGACAGCCAATCCCGATGGAGGCAGACCAAGCCTTGTGCGGGCACTTTACATGCATGGAGCCCTTCATCCTTGTCATAACAGCTCAAGAAGTATGGGTATTATTATCCTCATTCTTAGGGAAGGAATCTGAGGTTAGGAGAGATGACGTAACTTGCCCACGTTTTGTCTGTCCCTTAATTAAATAAGAGTCTACTCTTATTTAAGACTTAGCAACAGAGCTGCTAAAACACAGAACCAGAACTCAAATCCAGGTCTGTCTTACTCTGAGAACCCTAATCTGATCTGATCTATGGTGTTTCGCTGTTTTCCATAAATAGGCTTCATTTTTTTTAACACAGTAAAATCTTATACTGAGCTATTCTTACAAAGTCCTACTTTGTTTCAAAATAAGCAAGAACACACAGATAAGTGTTTCATAACTGAATCAGAGGTCCAGGGGCACAGGGAACGTGGCAGGTGGTCTATTGTGCAATAACACACCCCCTCCACCCTCTCCACCCTCTAGGATGCCTGAGCCGGCATCGGCATCGTTCCTGGTGGGGAAGGGGTTTGGGGCCACCAGGTGGCTTGCTCAGTGGGGGGCACAGAGGTCATCCAAGCTGAACTGGGGTAAAGACGCTACAATGAAGCAGGATCACAGAATCTCCTACCCTAATACCTAGTAAAACAAATTAGATATAGTAAAAACAAATGGGGAAACTATTTTTTTTTAGGGCAGGTGGGGTAGGGGCAGAGGGAGAGAGAGAGAGAATCCTTTTTTTTTTTTTTTCAAGATTTTTATCCACCTTTTCGTGAGAAACACAGAGACACACAGAGAGGCAGAGACAGAGGCAGAGGGAGAAGCAGGCTCCATGCAGGGAGCCCGATGCAGGACTCGATCCCCAGATCCCAGGATCATGACCTGAGGCAAAGGCAGACGCTCAACCGCTGAGCCACCCAGGTGCCCCCGAGAGAGAGTTTTAATCACGCTCCACATCCAGCACAGAGCCCAATGCAGAGCTCGATCTCACAACCCTGATATCATGACCTGAGCCGATATCCAGAGACGCTTACCCAACTGAGCCACCCAGGTGCCCCGTGGGAAAAAGTATTTTTAAAAAACACAGTAAAAATGGATGAGAAAATAGAAAAACCTTGTACCACTTTTAAAAATAATCACCATAAAAAGAAACACTGAGGTCAGGAGGTGTCCTGGGACCTTGCCCCTGTGCCAAGAAGTAGCCAGGAAGGAGGATGGTCCAGGAGAACGAGGAACGGGGGCAGGGGGTTGCTGAAGTGTCCGGGCTGTGCTGTGTGTCGGGGAAGAAGCAGCTGGAGAACACTGACCCAATTGCTGGGGTCACAGCCAGGGCCAAAGTGTCCCCAGTCTCCACATTTACTGGAATCCCTATTAAGAAAATGGATTCCAGGTCTCCCCATGACCGAATAAGGTTCCTCCACCCACCTTCATGCCCTCAGGCTACAGAAAAGCACACCAAAGAAAACCCCAGCCCCCTCTGAGGAGAATGGAGATGAAAGTGACAGGGGCAAAGAAATGAGGAGGAGAGCTGCCGACGGAGAACTGGGGTATTGACACCTGGTCCCCAAGGCTGCTGCTCCCTGGCCGTCTTATGTATATCAGTTGGATTGCTTTTTTGGTTGCAAGTAACAGAAAACCCAACTAGAAGTGGTTTAGATATTATCTTACCCAAATAGAAGCCCTAAGGCCCTTCCATCTTTCTGCTTTGTCATTCTCAGCCCATTTCCCTTAGGCTGTTCCTCATGAGCCTAAGATGGCTGCCAAGACCCTGGGCATCACAGAGGCAACCTCACCTTTCAATGGCCTGAATTGGGCCCCCTGCTTCTTCCTAAGCCAATCACTAGCTAGGGAAATGGAACTGCTGTGACTGGCTCAGACTAATCAAAGACCCGCCTCTGCCCAGGGCTTTCTGGGGGAGAGTGAACACTCAGACAGGTCTGGGACTCTAACAACACAGAAACAACAGGGGGACACGGAAGGGACGGTTTTGAGTAACCAACAGGTTTACTCCACCCTGGTTCGATCAGCCTCCTAGGCCTTTGTCTAAGCACCCAAACAGTTCTGACTAACCCAGACATGAGAGAAGGCAGACATATGAGGGGGAGTCTGGAAAAAGTCTACATTTAGGAGTGTGATAGGCGTTCTTCATAATTGTCAAGGTTCTGACTGAGGGAGTGGGCTGGGCAAGAGGTAGGCACTGTGCCAGGACCACAGTAAGTATCCTAGGCTTTGGAAAAAATAACAGTTCCCCAGAGGCAGCCTTTGGCCCACCCATCCCCAGGCCATGGCAGGTGCATGCAGCTCAGAGGTCCCAGAAAGCAATACCCACATCTTGATCCTCCATCTGAGGTGTGTCCCCACACAGGGAAGGGTTGGGCCGAAAAGCCATGAGGACAAGCTTCGGTTGGCTGGCTGGCACCCAGGGCATGGCCCCAGGGTGCCCAGCTGCTCTCCTGCCTGCGTGAGAGGCAGTGTGCTGGCCTGTAGTCACCCAGGTCAGCGTGCTGGCCTATATTCTACTGATTTGGGTGCCCATATGCTACATCTCCCTTCAGCTATTCCCTTCACTTCCATTTTGGACTCCCTCAGATATTAGTTAATTTTAACTTATGCCTAAATTTTATTTTTCCATTTCTTTCCTTTCTATTTAGTATATAACTAACAGGAAGCTTTAAATCACATCATAGATGGGAAGGAGTCTCATTTTCCATATTATAAGTACAAGAAAACACAATGAAGTCAAAATAATGTTATTAAACCCTAATTTGATACCACTGCCTGGCAAGACTCTCAGCCCCAGGCCCACTCCCTCTTCATTAGAAGAAGAGAGATTAGCAAGTATTATAAAGGTGTTAACACACTCTAGCACCAAATCGAGGCATTCCTTGAAGCCATTAGAAGGCTTGCAAGATAATTTGCAGACAAATAACTTTCTCACTGTAGAATCTGAGTATTAGATGCTGGGCTCATGGCTCTCTTCAACACACCTTTTGAGTGCCACCGTACTGTAGGGGACACCAGAGATGTATAGAGCCTTGTCTTAGAGTCAGAGGGGCTGTGCTCAGCCCATGAGCTCGAACTGAGGCAGGTCCTGTGGCCTCAGTTTCTTTAGCTAAGAAGGTCCATGGTCTCCATCAGAGTGCTGGAGGGTGTGGGGAGATTCTGTGTGGAAGGCACCTGCCAGCTCTCTCCCAAGCACCCTGGGATGACTGGGGAAGGGGTGGAAGGGCCCCTTCAGTGAGGGCTTGTGGCTGAAAGAGTCCCAACCTTCCCCTACCTTGCCACCATTCACCCCATTGCTAGCTCTGCAGCCCCATGGCAGAAGGCCCAGGTGCACTCACCCAGCCAGGGCAGGAGAGAGACCAGCCAGCAGCCAGTGCAATGGTGGGAAGAGATAGCCCTTGAGGCTGGAACCACCAGCCAAACACCATCCTACACTCCCTCATGCAGGGACGGGCAGTGACTTCACGGGAGTTCCTAGACAGGGCACTGCTCGGGTGTCTGTGAGAACAGCAGCACATAAATCAGAGTCCCTCCTATCAGACTCTAGTGGGCACAGACAACAAGCATACACCCAGAGGCTAGATCTCGGGGAGATTGGCCCAGCTTTGGGGGGGGGTGTCCATCTCTGTCCTGGAAGAATTGGACACTATGGTCGGCTAGCCTGGGTCATGTCCCCCACTGCCGTGGTCAGGGAGACAGGATTATGAAGAAGGTAGTCCCAACAGATGAAACAGGATAGTTCCCACTGCCCAACCTGTGAATCTCAACCCATTGATGGGTTGTGAAACCAATTAGTGAGTTGCTGGAAAGAGTGAAAGACACTGGGTGGCCAGGGTTGGGGGGTAGGCAACAACAACAGTCATCCCCTACAAAAGGGTCTAGAGGACAACCATCCTAACAGGAGTGGGTAGGCTAGAGACCCCATGACCAGAGACGAGAGCAGGAAAGCAGGCAGAGAGGAAACGGTGTGACATCATGGCTTGGAATATGGGTGGCGGCACAGCAGGCTAGGCCCATGGGAGTGTCTGGAAACACTGGACAGCTCCCCATTCTGCATCCTTTATACAAAGACGTCCCAGGAACACAGTCTGACCATCTTTATAGTTATTTCCCTCTGGGGATTAGGGCATGTCTCCCTCTGGTCTCTTTCATAAATATTCTACATTACAAACTCACTAATAAACATATATATCCTGGGACGCCTGGGTGGCTCAGCGGTTGGGCATCTGCCTTTGGCTCGGGAGTGATCTTGGGGGCCTAGGCTCGAGTCCCACTTTGGGCTCCCTGCATGGAGCCTGCTTCTCCCTCGGCCTGTGTCTCTGCCTCTCTCTCTCATGAATGAGTAAATAAAGTCTTTAAAAAAAAATAAACATATATATCCTGAGTCACAATGCAAATTTTCTCTGTGGGTCACAAAGAAGGGAAAAACACTACTCCAAACCATTTTCACTGGAAGCAGTAAAGTGAGCACTGATTTTAGATTCCAGAGCTGGCCTCAACCCTTATCAGCCATAGGATCCTAGGCAGGGGACCTCTCTCCTCTGACTCAAGTGCAAAATGGGATAAAAATCCACTTCCCTCAACCTCAGGTAATGCACAGTGAGAATGAATCACCATACTGACAGAAGTGCTTTCTGAACAGCTCAGCCCCCGTACAAATGCATGATATTAAGACAGTTAATATTAGGTCCTAGCCAAGAACCCATCTTAAGCCATGGTCCAGAAAACCAAGTCCTGTTCTTCGATTGCATCTACTTAGCCAGCTGTTCAATTCCCATATGTTCCTTTCTTTTCCAAACCTTCACCGCCAATTGGAATACAAGATAAAAAACACCATCTGGGCCCTGAGTCCTCCAGTTCCCTGCCCAGGACATCTTGGGGCCAGGAGATGAATTCCATTCCTTCTGGCACTCTTATTTCCCCTGGCTGACTGTGCTGGCAGGGGCTTGTATGTGGGCAGGCTCTCAGCCATGTTGTGCATGGCTCTCCACTGCCCCTCAGAAGGTCTTGTGGTTCCTGGGCCCTGCCCCTGCTCTCCTGTTGGGAGCATCACTGTTGCCCCTTCACAGCATTGGTCATGGCAGTCTTGCCCTCTACATGGGGTGAAATGTGCCTCCTACCCTGCAGACTGCATTGACAGGGGGCCCCACCAATGGCAGAGGAGGAATGGTGTCTGGCCTTGACGTTGCTAGAGGGACACTGGAGGTTTTCACAGGCACTTTTGCTTGTGGGTTGCTAGAGGTGATAAATGGATGCAAACCCAGCCCTATTCTCCATCCCTGCCCATGTCCATGCCTTTGTAACATGGCTTTATAGCTCTTTCCATCACAATGCAGGGTCCATTTCCCCACCTCTGCTAGCTGGCCTATGACTTACTTTGCCCAACAGAAGAGTGGAAAGGACACTGTGCCAGTTTTGAGCTTGGACCTCAAGAAATCTTGCAGTTTCCAGTTGACCCTTTGGAACCCTTAACACCTGCTACATGAGCAAGCTCTGGATTAACCTTCTGGAAGATCCAGAAAGAGGTCCTATATATCTAGCTTATAACCGGCCAATCCCCCAGCATGTAAGAGACTTCAACCCAGACCAGCAGAACTCCCCTCTACCCTCACTGGCCCTGGATGCATTAATTAGACAACCTGAGATCAGCAGAATGTTCCCACCAATGCATAGCCTCATAAAAAATAATGTTTATTATTTAAAGCCACTGGATTACTTTATAATTTGTTACACAACAATAACTGACATATAAGAGATGCCTTCCTTCCCTTAGAGGAACCAGGAGAGAAGGTAAAGACCGTTAGGTTGTTCTAGTGATGTGCTTCCTCGCCCCCAACCAAATGGTTTGGATGGAGCTTAAGAACCCTGGGGTGAGGTTTGAATCTATCCCCTCATCCTGAAGCCTGGACACCAAGCCATGAAGGAGAAAGGGTACATGGCAAGTAGGTTAACACTAATCACTAGACAGTCCTGCCTTCTCAGCTCTCCCTCTCTCCCACCTGTTCCAGATGCCCCCACCCCTACTCCTTCCTAGTCTGCCAGACAAGGTGCAACAATTTTCTCACTTAATTGTGCTGAGCCACATAGATCTCTCTGTCCTAGCCAGCCAAGTCGTGTCCTGGGGTGCACTTTTACACAAAGACTCGCTGTGGTGTTCTGCTAACACAGTGGATCCCAAAGGATGGCGCTGTCACCATTGGTGATGCCGGCAAAGATTTTCACATCTTCTATTATAATATTCCAGTGTATTTATATTCAGGTATATTCAGCTAAGATATATCTAGCTCAAGAAATCTACGATGGAATGTTTCCATTTGAAATAAATTTAAGTGCAACCGAATGCTAAATTGGGTATTTCAGTGGAGACCTCCAAGCCCAGTAGATGCTGCTCCATTAAGGTGATGAAAGGCCAGAGGCAAGAATTCACAGAGGAGATGACCAGAAATGGGAGTCAGAGCCAAGCTTGGATGGGGGAAAGACTGTTTCTGGAGAGAGATGTGGAGAGAGAATGACTCATGTGACAGGAGGTGAGTGTGCCCTTCACCTCTTAGTGAGTGGAGCTTCAGGAAGAACCTTCAGGAAAGCCCAGTGCATGTCTCAAGTCTAGGGCACATGGAGACTGATCTGTGATACATACCTGAGCAGCATGAAGGCAGGTGACTGTGACTACAGACCTCAGGGCAGAGGGAAGAAGTCCCACACTGAGAACAAGGGTGGTCTGGCTTCCATGGTGCACAATTTGCAAGGCCCTCCTTATGGATTCCCTTGAAGAGCTCCTTGCTTGGACCCTTCCCAGGCCTTGAAAGCACCTATGCAAGGAGTGGCTTTGAGGCACACCACAGGTGACAGTGACAGCCTCCAACTCTCCCACCTCAGGGGTCACCTGATATCTGTCTGTCCTGTGACCAAGATGCTAAGTGTTTCACTCCTTTAAGGTAGTGCCCACCAGACCCTCTTCAAGCATAAGGCAGTTTTTCCCATTTTTATATTAATGAGTGTTGTTGGGGCCCCTCCATGGCTCATCCATTTAAGTGTTTGCCTTTGGCTCAGGTCCTGATCTCATGGTCCTGGGATGGAGCCCCACATTGGGCTCCCTCCTCAGTGGGGAGCCTGCTTCTCCCTCTCCCTCTGCTCTCCCTGCTCGTGCTCTCTCTTTCTCTCTCTATCTCTCTCTCAAATAAATAAAATCTTTTTAAACCTACTGGGTTTTCTGTGGGGTGATACTCTGTGACTCTCACTAGCTCCCCAACAAACTTTCACCTGACAATTTCCCCATTCTTCGTGATCCTCATCTGCATCAGCTATGACGTTGGATGTGGCAAAATGAACTATCTACCACCTCTGTAACAGATACTGGAAAGTGTTATCAAAGAAGATGGGCAGATAAGAATGTAGAAAATGTAGAATCATAGGCAAGACCTGAAACCGCAGATATAATGGATTTGCTACCACAAATATTGGGTCATCAATGTGTCTCAGAGTTTCTAGCAGCTAATATGAAAGGGAACTTTGGTGGTTCCACAATCCGTCTCCTGGGACCTGCATTGAGTAATGGGCTGCCAATGGTGGGGCCGGTGTGGGGTGTCACCAGGAAAGGCCTGGTCTCCTCTTACCTGTTGGAGGACTCAAAGTTTGTGACTCAGAATTCAGCAGTTAACCTCCTAGTTAAATATGGCTGATTGAAAACAGGTATGAACCTCTGCTCCAATCTGAATTCCCACAACAATTGCGATAAAAGGATTTTAGAGTGAGGGGAGTCAAAAGCTCAGAAAGACAAGGAGAACAGGAGAGGAGAAAACCACAAATGTCAGACTCAGGAAGGGAGCTAGGCGACCAGTAACTCTATCAGCAGGTGGAAGAGTGCTGAGCCCCTAGGCCTGATACACGGAACCTGTGAAAGTCTCAGGAATTGAAAGCACTGGAGGACAGAAACAGAGGGTGGTTGAAAGCTTTTTCCTCAGCAGTCAGATCACCAAATTTCCTCCACTAGCCGGCATCACCTCATCCCAGCCCAAGACTGAAGGCTGATTTTCTAGAAACCACAATGGGGGCTCTGAACTGGGGAATGCCAGGCACAGTTAAGTCAGAAGACACAAGGGAAGTAAGTGAACTCAACACATTGAATGCCGAGATTTCCAGCCCTCTTCCCCACCCAGTGTCCCAGACATTGGTAGCTGGCTTCTTTCCCCAGGCAGATACTGCAGGGAGCCTGACCAGATCAGGAAGAAAGATCCTGGGGGCTCCCCCTGAAGACACCCAGGTAGATCATTGTACAGTGAAGCCCACAGTGAAGCCATCCCTCCCCCATCACACACACATATGCACATGCACACACAGACATACACGTGCATACACGCACATGCACACATATAGGTGCACGTGCATGTATACACATGCAGACACAGAACTTTCTGTCTGTATAAGCAGACAACCTAGGACCATCAGACATCGTAGGAAACCTTTGAGATGAGAGACAGAGATCAGAACAAATAAATCAATGACAAAAGCAACTTAAAGGAAACAACAGTTATGCAGGGAGAAGAAATTTCAAAATGGTGGCCATTCATCAATATACTCAGAGACATACAAGACGGTACTCTGAGCATGAGACAAGAACAGAGTATTCCACAAAAGGAACAAAAAAAGAAAGAGCTCCTGGCAATTCAAAACTATGCCAGTAGAAGTGAAAAATCTAAGAGTTTGAAAGATACAGTTGAGGAAAGCCATAAAGTAGAACAAAGAGAGAAAAACGACCAGAGAGTTAGAGGGCCAATCAGGGAACCCAACATCTGAACAATACGGGTTCCAGAAAAGAGAAGAGAAAACAGGGAAAACAACCCACTGAAGTCCCCAATGGAGGGTCTGGGCGTTCCAGGATGGAAAGGACCAGGAACTGGAAGGATAGGGACCTTCCTCAAGGTACACGTAGGAATCCTGACAGCACTGAAGACTAAGAGAGAGGCCCCAAAAGCTTCCAGGGAGAGAGAATAAAGCAAAACAAATATTAAAATTATACAAGACTCAAAAGTCCTGTTGGCACTGACTTCCCAAAGCAGCCCCGGGAGCCGGAAGCCAGGGGAACAGTGTCTGGAACATTCCCAGGAAATGAGGAGCAGGGGCTCCAATGTGACAGAAGGGAAGGGTGGTCAGGATGGGATAAAGGGAGCACCGAGCTTGGGGATGGAAGGCGGGGGCCAGGGCGGACACACAGACGGTCTGGGAAAACGTGTGAGGAGACTCAGGGCAGAGGAGCCAATAATGTGAAGGTACGCAGAGGAGATAGACTGGCTCACCTGGAGGCTGTTTGGACATGAATCCTTGACAAGGGAATAGAAAATGAATAGATTACTAAAAGACTATAGAAAATCAAGCAAGCAAAGACAATCACTAATGCTGGGGAATAGGGAGCAACAGATAATCCCAGATCTGTATGAGTTGCTAAGTTACGACCTTGCAGAAAATTCAATGGAGAAATACATTCTACTGGTTTAGGATTCAGGAATGGGGAAGTTAAGATAGAAAAGAAAGGGATTCTAAGTATGGACAGTTACTCTTGAAAAAGAAGATGATGCAGGGGCACCTGAGTGACTCTGCTGGTTAAGCATCTGCCTTCAGCTCAGATCATGATTCCAGGGTCCTGGGATCGAGTCCTGCATCAGGCTCCCTACTCAGTGAGGAGTCTGCTTCTCCCTCTCCCTCTGCTCCTCCTCCCCTGCTTGTACTCTCTCTCCCTCTCTTTCTCTCAAATAAATAAATTAAATCTTAAAAAGAAAAAGAAGATGCATAATGATAAAATAAATGAACAAATTAAACAGGAAAATTGGATCTAAGACTCTAGATCCCACCTGCAAACATTGTAGGAGGAAGTAGGCGAAATAGGCTAATTTCTTCCTACACAGAGGGGAATCAATAGTTATAAATTTAATTTCGAGGTCCATTTTTACAACATATATCCATTTAAAAATAAAAGTAAACAAGCAAAATTAAACACAAGATGTATACCTTCCCAGTTACTAGAGGAAAAAAATCAAAGAAAGTGAAGGCAAAATGGCAAAATGCCAGAAAGTAGAAAACCACACCAGAAGTAAGCCCAAGTGGTTAAGTGGTTATCTCATAAAAAGATAAGAGTTAAAATAAAATCCAAAGATAATGCTAAAATAAAATCCAAAGATAATGCTATTTTTAAGCAAAAACATCTAAAACAAAATTACACAGAAAGTTTAAAAATAAAGGAATGCTAGTGCAGTCTGGTCAGACCAAAGAGAGAACATGGAATAAAAAACTAAAAGTCAGGGAAGAGAAGGGGAGACGCAGGGGTGGCGTCAGGCTGTGCTCCGAGCAGAGAGCAGGAGCGTTGCCTTCCAAGGAGAGGTGCTGGGCGCTTGTGAGGGAGGAAACCCCTGTACCATGGGTCACCCCGGCCCATCGTGGAGGGAGCCGCGAGGGAGCCAAAGCCCACAGGTGCTGCGGCTGGCACGATGAGTCAGTGGTAGGACTGGGAAAGGAACTCGGCCTGGCTTCTCCCTTCACTCCGCCAGCACGTGGCCCTCGGTACTGGGAGTTCCCAACAGGAGCAGCCTCATCTGTCAGGGGGCTGCGGCTCCCTGCTCCTGACTCCCATGGTGACGTCCAGAGGGCTCCTGATGCTGGGGCAGGCCCGGGTCGGGGGTCCACCAGCCAGGGTTCCTAGCAGCGCATCTGTGGGAGTACAAGTCCCCCCACACTGGTCTTCGGGCAGCGGTCTCCCTTGCCCCAAAGGAGGGCGCCCTCCGTCTCCCCCACACCCACAGCGGGGGGCCAGACGGCAGCCCTGGGCTGCAAGGGGGGCTGGAGGAGGTCCTCTCGGGAGCTGGCCCTCTGGACCACCGTCACTGCCCAGGCAAACCTGCTACATGTAGCCTATTGGCTACCAGGCCGACCAGTGCGGGGGCCTCCCTGCCTCTGAGCCATGTGATGAAAAGACTCTGGGGCGGTCCTGGTCTTGGGAAGGACAAGCTTCCAGAGAAAGCCTAGAATTCCATCCCACCCTTGTGCTGCCCACTGGATGGGAGAAAGCAGACGACTCCAAGGAGAGGAGTGTAGCCAGCAGTCCTGCAGGAAACACGGGGCCCTCTCTCAATATCTCTTGCTACCTCTTTTATCTCTGTCTCTACCTCTTTCCCCCATGGCCGCTTGTCAAGCATCAAGGGCTGCAGCTGGCTGAGTATCAGTCCAGATGTGCACAGGGAGGGCTCTAGTGGCCGCAGGCCCCTCCCTGTGGCCCAGCCATCTCCTGTTGGGATTCCCTCCACATGCCTGCGAGGAACTTTCTCTGCTCAACTTTTGGCATAAAAGAGAGCTCGCCCTCAGGACCTTCAGGTTACCCTGGCCACGGTTGGCCCATTTGCCAGGTGAGTGGTCAGCAAGGGGTACACCTCAGTGGACTCTGCAAACGCAGCTTCCTCAGAGCTCTCTCCAGCAAACACTGGGGGTCTCATCAACATGGGGGGAACGGGACAAAGGGGCCACCAGACTGGAAGCCCCTGCCCCTTGCTGATTTCTTCTGCTTCCCCATTTCACCCTCTGGTAAAGCCCAGCTGCTCTGGCCTTGCTGCCTGCTACTTCTCTCCGTATGGCACATGCCCCCTCGCCGTTTCTTGAAGAAGCTGGGCGTGCCCACCTTGTGACCTTTGCACTTGCTGTTCCCTCTGCCTCAGAGGGATGTCCCGTCTGGATACACACAAGGCTCCCCCACCTCCTCTGCCTCATCAGGCATCACCCTCATGGTGAAGTCCCCTGACCACGTTATTTGACATTACAACACACACACACACCCCAGCACTCTCATTTCCAGATGCCAGTTTTACTTACTGCCTCACCAGACCCTGCTCCATGAGAACAGGGGTTTTGTCTACTATCTCCCAGCACCTAGAAAAGAGCTTCGCACACAGCAGGTGCTCGGTAAACATTTGTTGAATGAATAAGTGAACACGGCTCAATAGATGCCTGGACGGTCAAAACTGTCCCTGCTCCAGGCTGTGTGCCTGCCTGCCTGCCTTCTTGCTCCCTTCGCCCACCCTCTCCTTGGCACATGCTTGGTCTCTGTCTGGCAGATTTCTTGCTTTTTTTTTTTTTCTTTTAATGGAGTATAGTTGATACACAATGTTATAATAGGGCTCACCACCAGCATAGCCCATCTGTCCCCACACAGTGCTGTCACAATACCAGCGACTGTGTTCCCTGTGCCGTGCCTTTCATCCCCATGACTTCTTCATTCCACGCCTGGAAGCCTGTATCTCCCACTCCCCTTCACCCTTTCTTCCCTGCCCCCCACCCTCCCCTCCGGTGACCACCAGCTTGTTCTCTGTATTTATGATTCTGAGTCTCCTGTTTTGTTTGTTTGGTAGGCTTGGTTTTTAGATTCTACATATAAATGAGATCATATGGTATTTGTCTTTCTCTGTCTCACTTATCTCACTTAGCACAATGCCCTCTAGGTCCATCAATGTTGTTGCAAATGGTGGGATGTCTTTCTTTTTTTTCTTTTTTAAAATTTTATTCATTTATTCATGAGACACAGAGAGAGAGAGAGAGAGAGAGAGGCAGAGACACAGGCAGAGGGAGAAGCAGGCTCCCTACAGGGAGCCTGACACGGGACTCCATCCTGGGACTCCAGGATTACGCCCTGGGCCAAAGGCAGATGCTCAATTACCGAGACACCCAGGTATCCCCAGGATGTCCTTCCTTTTTAAGGCTGATTGGTATTCCATCATTGTGTGTGTGTCTGTGTGTGTGTATCACATTGTCCTCACCCACACATCCTCTGATGGACACTTAGGTTGTTTCCATCTCTTGACCACCGTGAGTAATGCTATTGTGAACTGGGGGGTGCAGATATCTTTTTAAAATAATGATTCCCTCTCCTTCAGATATACACCCAGGAGTGGAACTACACTGGCTCGTATGGTAGTTTTATTTTAAATTTTTTGAGAAACGTCCATGCTGTTTTCCACAGTGGCCACACCGATTTGCATCTCCATGTCTGGTTTCTCTGTTCTCTTCCCAACCTTTTCTGAACCCAGGCCGGCTTTCCTGTTCTGCCTCCTGCCCAGCACGGCCGGGGTCCGGGTCAGGGCAGGCAGTGCGGGCCTCAGCAAAGCCAGGCTGCCTCCTTCCCGCCCTCCCCGGGGACGGGGTGAGCACGCCCACTGTGCCATGCCTCGGAAGGAAGCTGTGGGCGGGGGTATTAGCCTCCGCAAACCTAGGAGCCTTGGTAGCTAAATTCAAATCAGGTGCGATTTCAATATCAATCCAAATAGAGTAGTGGGAGAGCTAAGGGATTTTCTTCTTGAAATCATAAAAGGAGTGGGGCAGGCCTGTGAATTCTAACAGCTGCAAATTAGTGAGCCGGGAGAGATTTGGGGGATCATGAAGCATCTACCTGGAGCGGGCCTCGGTTCCTGACGGTGAAGGCAGTCCCAGTCACTGCTGCCACGCGAAAGGTGTGCGGGAATGCCAGGCACAGAGAGAGCCGGGTGCCACCCCCCGGAGTAGCACCACTGCCATTGTTCCACCAGGAGCAGGATCAAAGCCGCCAACAGGAGCGGGGAAAATAAAGCAAGGACTCTGCAGAATGGTTGGAATGTTGGGGAATGGATGCCCATTTTCTGCAATGCTCATACCCACCCCATCTCCCTTCTGCTCTAGTCCCAGGATCCAGTGGCTTCAACCAACAGCCATCATTGCATCTTCTCTCACGCTTTTGTGGGCCAGGAATGCAGGAGGCGCTAAGCCTCGGGGTGCTGGCTGGCTTCTCCTTCTCTGTTCACGGGGCCTCAGGGCCGGGGAGCCAGGTGGACTGGCCAGGGCTTCCTCCCCACCTGGCTGCCTCTGGGCATCCCAGCTGTGGCCCCAGTGCTTCAGGGCTCCAGGAAAGTGTTCCCACCTGAGGCAGATGCTGTCTGGTCTCTTGGGATCTGGCCTCAGGTCACACTGTCTGGCTTCAGGTGAGTCACAAGAGGAAGCAGATTAGACCTCACCACTTGCCGGGGCAGGGACGGGATTGTAAACGAGCACCTGGACAGGACACACTGTGTGGCCACACTACCTCATCCCAGGACCAAAGAGTAGAGAGGGAAGGTGGTGAGGGAACAATATCCCGAGCAAACAAACACTAACACTTTCTAGTATAATAATTGAGGGTGAGGACAGTCCTGGGGGAAAAATATGGAATGTATTTCTTTTTCTTTTTTATTTGAGTACAGTTGACACACAATGTTCCATTAGTTTCAAGTGTACAACACAGTGATTCAACAAGTCTATACGTCACACCATGCTCACCACAAATGTCTCTCCCATCTGTCCCCACACGACACTATTACAACGCCACTGACTATATTCCCTATGCTGTAACTTCCTCCCCGCAACTTATTCATCATGAAAATGTATTTTTAAAAACTTTCAGACTCATTCTCCCCTGCAGCCCAGATAAATAAAATGGAAAAGCTACAGGCATCATGAGTACTCCTCCAGGCAGGAGAGTGTCATTTGGAGGGTGCAGATAGCCGAGTAGCATGGCTCTCCCAGGAGCATGTCCTGCTGTGATAGAAATGCCCCACGTCCATCCTATCCGGGGCAGGAGCCACAAGGCACATGTGGCCACCGAGCCCTTGAAATGTGACTGGTGCAAATGAGGAACTGAATTTTGACTTTTATTTCACTGAAGTTAACTTCAGTTTAAACACAGAAGCCCATGTGTGGCTAATAGCTACCGCATCGGACAGTGCAGATTTAGAACTACCCGTCTCAGGCAATAAACTAAAACCATCTCTCAAAGGAATGAAGAGAAGTGTGCAGAGAAGAGCCGGCCTGAAACCCATCTCCCCCAGGGCTGGGAAGGCCTCCGGCTTGCCTCGCCGCTTCTCCTTGGGAGGAAGGAGGGAGATGTTCAATACTAAGGCCTGGCTTGAGCTAACAGCCTGTTAGAGAGAGAAGTAACTTCGTTACCATTCTTCTGAGGACTTAGTGCAATTCAACAAGTGAACAACAAAATAAGGTGTATACAGATGGGAAAGGAGGAGAAAAATTTGTGGCATCATGGATTGAAGGTATAAATTACGAGAAACGGTAAGTGAATTCACTAAGGTAGTCAGCTATAAAATTATCCTATCAAGATCAATACCTTCTTTATATAAAACATAAACAGCTAAAAATGGAATGAAAGAAAACAACTCATTCTCAATAGCAACTGAATATGAAATGCTTCACAAAATTAAGAAATGTGCAGGACTTAATGTGAAGAAAACCATAAAGCCCCGCCAAAAGACATAAAATAAGATAGGATAATTGGAGAGTCACACCTTTGTATTCAATACGAAGACGAAGTCGTAAAGATGTCAATCCTTTCTAAATCAAAATTCTAATTGAATTTTTTGACCAAAAAAAAAACCTCAACTGAACTTGACAAAAGTATTCAAAATACGAACAGATATATCAGTGGAAGAGAATAGAGAATCCAGAAATAGACTCATGAATATAAGAGTACTTAGTACCTGATAAAAATGGCCCTAGATGGAGCATTTTTATGGGTGAGGTGAGAGGAGAATCTGGCCTGAAAATGGTTAAATATGTGATAAATGAGTAATGAATGAAATTTGACTGAATGCAGATAAGTAGACTCTTTTTAGAAGTTTCCTTGATGGCACCAAGGCTTGTGAATGTTTTAGCCCTCCCATAATCTCCAACATCCCCTCACCAGCCTTCTCAAGTAAACATCCAAGTTGCATAAAGAAGGCACATCCTGGAAGCCCCCACCA
This sequence comes from Canis aureus, assembly GCF_053574225.1. Classification (NCBI taxonomy): domain Eukaryota; kingdom Metazoa; phylum Chordata; class Mammalia; order Carnivora; family Canidae; genus Canis; species Canis aureus. The sequence continues at coordinate 2,502,749 of NC_135629.1, forward strand.
CCTCACCCGTTGCCACACCCGTACGCTTCTCCAAAGAGAAATTTCGGAGAAGCCACTAGCTCAGAAGGATAGAATGTGAGCAAACAAGAGCTGCAGTGGGGCATGGGATGCCATGGGAGGTGGGGAGCATGCAGGGGAGGTGGGAGCTCAGCTCCAGAACCCCAAATGCCCACCGGCATGCTCCCCAGCTGCGTGCCCTCTGTAGCACTCAGGGTGCAGACTTAAGCAGCGTGGCTGCCCAGCGATGCTGCAGAGGCCGTGTCCAGCCTGGCCCAGGACTCTCCCCTCCAACCCAAGCCCCAGAGCTGCCCCACGATCACCACCCAGTGGGTCTGACAGTCCAGTCCACACACCGGGAAGGCACGCACCAGCTCTTTATCTGTGCCAGGCTGTTCCACAGGCTGGAGATAAGGAGAGGGGTTGGCCCTCGGGGCCTCCCAACAGCTCCATCTCACCATGAGTGGACAGGCCAGTCCACCACCATGCAGAGAGCCTGGGAGAGCTGGAGATGGTGGCAGGAAGGCTTCCTGGAGATGGTGGCCTTTAAGCTGTCTCTAGACCAATAGGAATTCAACCACATAAAATGAGGGTGCAGGAATATCTATTTTTAGGACTATATGTTTTCTACACACACCCATTCATCCTTCCTTTGGTTAAAGAAATGGGGGTGCCTGGGTGGCTCAGTGGGTTAAGCCTTTGGCTCACATCAAGATCTGCATCCACATTGGACTCCCTGCTCAGCGGGAAGCCTCTTCTCCTTCTCCCTCTGCCATTCCCCTTGTTTGTGCTCTCTGGCTCTCGATCTCTCTGTCAAAGTAAATAAATAAATAAATAAATAAATAAATAAATAAATAAATAAATAAATAAATAAAATTAAAAAAAAAAAAAAGGAACAAGAAACTGATTTTCTTCTGGGAACCACGTGGTCTCAGGCCATATGCTCAGTAAGAGCCAAGGCCATATTCAGCTTCTGGGGGAATACGGTGTTCTCTTTCTCTGCTGACCGCAGCGGTAGGGCAACTGCTGCGGAAGGGAGCCCCTCCTACCCATGGAGCCTGCCAGCCCAGGCCTCGGAACTACCGTTCAAGCTTCAGGATCCCATCTCTGCAGAGGAGCCCACTAGACATTTTGGTTCATGAGCGCCCATCCCTTGCTTTGTCATTCACATCAATTCATGCTGGATTTGCTGTTCCTTCCTGTGTAACAAAGAGACCTGATGGCAAGTATGGCATGCGTCCTGGTATCCTGGGGGTGTGCAGAGTGCGTGGAGCTTGTGGGTGCACTCAGGGTCTTCCTCCCAGGGTGAGTGACATTTCAGTTGGGCCTCAAAACCCATATAAAAAAGGACATTATAGTGTTTCTGTGAATACCTTTTGAACTCCTAATTTCTACTAAGACAAAAATTGTTTTATTCATTGGCTTTATTAAGAAAAGACGAGATTTGAAAAAACAGAAGACAAGTAGACCTAGGTATGGCTCTGGCCCATCCTGCTGTTGTAGGGTATTTGGCAAGAGGAAGTTCATGCTAAGGAAAACATGACAGTGATGGATGCAGCCGATGAACTGCACAGTGAAGGCACTCTAAGGACCGGTGCCCCTTCCTCCTTCCAACTAATGGATTTCGAGTGCTCACTCCACGCCATGCAAACCCCATGCTGGGGACCAGGGACACAGAGACAGATCACCCCAAAGGACCTCATTCCCATTTGTAAAATATCTCAGAGACAGCCAGCTGAGATGACAAGGCTCCCGTGACAGTTGAGAAGGTGGGCAAGGGCTCAGCAGAAGACCCGTATGGAGCAGCCTGCGGAGCGGGCGCCCTCACTGCCTCTCCCCAACCACACCCAGAGGAGTTCATTAGAAATGGCAGCCTTCTTTAGCTCCTCCCTAGGGTCTTCCGAGCTCAATACCTGATTTGGGAGAGATGAGTGTGGTGAGCACCATGACTCACTGCCCAGGACTCCCTTCAGGAATGAAGGACGACTCCCCCAGATAGATCCCACATTGCAGTGAGTGGAAGGACCTCAGTGGTCAGCCTCCCCAGGGGTCTCCCTTAGCTGCAAACACTGCCACCCCAGGAGGAGCACCCAGGCAGGTGCATCAAGGCTTGGACCACCTCCCCAACCAGCGACAGCTCTGGGGGCTCAGCCTTAGGGGATGAACAGGTTCCCTTCTGCCTGCCCCACTTCCTCCCTCCCTTGCACTGATCCCAGGCACCCTCCTCAATGGACATCTGCTCATGCAGCTGGATTTCAACTTCTCCTTCCCAGGGGTGGATTAAGTGCCTTGCCCAAGTCATGTGCAAGGTACAGAAATTCAGAACTCTCCTCCAAGCTGGTGGGGACCCATTTGAGGAGCCTTTGCCAGTCTGACCATCACATGTTCACCCCAATGCAGATGAACCAGCATCATCTTCTTTTCTGCATCTCCAGCCAGTCATGTCCCAGCCCAGGACGTCAGGAAGCCCTTGGCCACACACACGGCTCTCCATGCTGGCAAGCATGCCAGGGTGGCTCCTTGCACCCCCAGAAGGTGCAAGCAGATTTCTCACCGTCTGCCACTGCTTATTGTTGAAGGAAAACTCCACATCCCAAACATTTGTTTGGAGGGAATTAGATCATCACCTCCCCACTAATGAAGCCAGGCTGTGCAAACAGAGGGAAGCAAGACGGCAGGTTGTCTGTCTCTCGGGGTGGCGGCCCAGAAGTTGGCACCTCAGGTGTCTCTGAAGCTCCGTGCACATGTTTCGAAAGCAGCCTACGCCAAGCTGGTTTGGAACATCCCCAGGTGATGTTTGCCTTGGTGGCTGGGAATCCCGGCCCTGAGCTGGCGATTCTGTAGCTCTCCAGGGCCAGAGCAGACTTTGCAGTATTCTGAAGGCAGCGGGTGCCCACCTTCCCAGGCCCCCAAGCTACCACTGTCCCTGTTCCCTTCTGACCCTGCACCACCAGGGGCATTCTCTGCCAAGGAAGAAGATGCTACTCCTTAGTTTTCCAACTAGAGCCGCTGCAGCTGTGTGACTCTCTCTTTTATTATCATTTTAAGATATATTCACATAACATAAAATTTGCCATTTACAAGTGGACCCTTTAGTGGTTCTTAATAGACCACTCTGTATAATACATTTTTCAGCCATCACCATGGTCTAATTCTAAATTTCATCACCCCTCACCCCCAGCCCCAGCCCCACGCAAAACTCCTACCTATTCCCAATTTCCCCTCTCCCTTCATAAACTTGGTCACCTTTATTCCGCTTCTGTCTCCGTGGATTTGCCTATTCCGAACACTTCATATAAAGGAACTACTACAATATATGGCCTTTTGTGAGTGGCTTCTTTCACTGAGCATAATGTCAAGGATCATCCACCTTGTAGCATGTGTCAGTTCCATTCCTTCTTATGGTCGAATAATATTCCATTATATGGATATGCCAATTGTATTTATCCATTCATCAGCTGATGGACACTTGGACTGTTTCCACCGTGGGGTTATTAAGTATAATGCCACTGTGAATAAGTCTTTGCTATGAACATACAATTTCAATACTCTTGGCTATATACCCAGGAATGGATCTGCTGGGTCAAATGCTAATCCTAATTTCTTTTTTTGAGCAATCCCCAAGCTGTTTTCTATAGTGGCCACACCATTTTACATTCCCACCGGAAATGTACCAGGGTCCTAATGTCCCCATATGTTTGCCAATATCTGTTATCTCTCACCCCTTTTCTTATCGTAGCCCTCCTGGTGGGTGTGAAGTCATGTCTCCTTGTGATCTTGATTTATGTTTCCCTACCCACTAATGACACTGAGCATCTTTTCACGTGCTTATTAGCCACTTGTATAGCTTTTTTGGAGAGATGTCTATATGAATATTTTGGCCATTTTTAAATTGAGCTATTCATATTTTTATTATTGAATTGTAAGAGTTCTTTATATATTCTGGATAATAGACCCTTATCAGATACATGACTTGAAAATATTTTTTTCCATTCTGTGGGCTGTCTTTTGACTTTCTTGATAGTTTCCCTTGATGCACAAAACTGTTTACTTTTGATGAAGTCCAATTTATCTTTTTTTTTTTTTTTTTTCTGGTTGCCGGTACTTTTGGTGTCACATCTAAGAAACCATTGCCTATCCCAAAGTCATGCAGATTTTTTCATATGTTTCCTTCTAAGAGTTTGATAATTTTAGCTCTTGCATTTATACCTTTGATTCACTTTGAGTTCAGTTTTGTATATGGTATGAGGTAGGGGTCAAAATTCATTCTTTTGTATGTGGCCCAAACACCATTATTTGAAAAGACTATGCTTAGAGCACCTGGGTGGCTCAGTCAGTTAAGCATCTGACTCTTGATTTTGGCTCAGGTCATGATCTCAGGGCCGTGAGATTGAGCCCTGTGTTGAGCTCCATGCTGAGTGTGGAGCCTGCTTGAGATTCTCTCTCTCCCTCTCCTGCACCGCCCCCACTCATGCATGCTCTCTCTCGAAAGAAAGAGAGAAAGAGAGAAAGAAAAAGAAAAGACTATTCTTTCTGCTTTGAGTAGTCTTGGCCCTCTTGTCAAAAATCAGTGGACCCTAAGTTATTTCTGAATTCTTAATTCTAGTCCACTGGCCTATGCCAGTACCAAATAGCTTTCATTGCTCTAGCTTTGTAGTAAGTCTTAAAATTGATCATTGCATTCCTCCAACTTTATTCTTTTCTAAGATTCTTTTGGCTATTCTGTGACCTTTGTAATTCCATAATGTTCCGGGCTTTAGGCATCTGGGGCCAAATAGGTGTGGTAAGTAAGCTGTTTTAAAACAGCACTTGAGATGTATTCTTTTGGCACACACAACTTGTTTTCATCTTAAACAAACATAAAAGTGTGCTTTCTTTACTTTTCCTTGCAACACAGCAGGATACTCCTGCCCCAGACTCCTTTGCCATCAGGAATGGCCATGAGACAGGCCTGAGATCCAAACATGAGACATAAACAGACGTGTTCACTGAGGGAGCTTCTGGGACGGATATCATGTCATACCGTAAAGAGAAGGACAGGAGAATTTCCAGCTCTGCAGCAGGCCTGGGGTTGGATGAAGCCGGGGAGGTGCTCCGTGTGCCAGATTTAAGGAGGCACAGCTCTCAAGACCACACAGGGCACTGCATTAACTGAGAGCACACACCTCCTTAAATGTGATCACCTCTCTTGCCTCACACCAGGCCTAGCTCGGTTCTGTTAGTCCCTTGCCCTCTCTTCTTCTTTCTCTGAACCCCAGGCAGCCTTTACCCCCAGAACCAGGCAGCTATCTGGGATGCAAGGCAGCAAGACTGAGGGCAAAGATTACTGTGTTACAGAGACCGGCAGAGTCCTGACGGCCAGCTGCGTTTTCAAGCATTCTTATTCTGTAGGATAATCACGTTTGTTAAGATAATGCCCGAAACCCCTGAAAGTTAGGTTTCTGTTACTTTCTGCCAAAAACATTAATATACAGATTTGTGGCAAGTAATGTGGGTTTTCCATTTAAAGCTGTGAGGCATTTTAAAGTTTTAAAAGTGTGTTGAGGACTTCATCAAAATTGAATATTCCTGCTCTTTGAAAGACACTGTTGGGGGAACAAGGAAGCCGCCAAGGACTGTGAAAATACATTTGCTGAACGTGTATCTGGCAGAAGGTTAAAATCTAGAATAGAAACTCAAGTCTTCCAACTCAATAATAAGAAAACAAACAAACCTCACCCCACCCCCCAGTGGGCAAAAGATCTAAACAGATACTTCACCAAAAAAAGGTACAGATGTCAAATAAGCACCTGAAATGACGCACAGCATCATTAGTCATTAGGGAAAGGTAAACTAAAACCACAGTGAGCTATCACTTCACATCTAAAGTATGTTACATTTTGGCTAAGATTTAAGAGCCCACAACAATAAGTGCCAACACAGGCACGGAGCAACTGGGACTCTCATGGTGCTGGTGGGGATGCAAACTGGTGCAGCCCCCTTGGGAAAGAATTTGGCCACTTCTTATAAATAAGGTTACAGATACATTTACCTTCACTGCCTAGCAATTCCACTCCTGGGCGAGAGAAACAAGCACATATGGTCAAAGACCTGAGCACACAAGTCCACAGCAGCTTTACTCATCACAGGCTCACACTGCAAATGACCCAAACATCCACCAACTGGGGGCTGGATCAAGAAACAGTGGCACCTCCATGCCATAGAATGCTACTCAGCAATAAAAAGAAATAAAATATTAATACACACGATGCTGTGGATGGATCTCAAAAACATGCCTAGTGAAAGAAGCCAGACCTAAGAGTCTACGTTGTATGGGTCCATTTATATGAAACTCTGGGAAAGGTAAAGCTACAGGGATATCAGTCAGTGGCTGCAGGGGTTGGGGGCAGGGAAAGTGATGAAAGAGAACAGAGGAAGTTTTGGGGGTGATGGCACTGTTCTGTATCTTGTGTTCCTGGTTGTACAAATGTATGTACTCAGCAATACTCTTACAGCCACACACTCAAAGGGGTAAATTTACTCTACAGAAATTAGACCTCGATAAACCTGACTTTTGGAGGAAAAAAAAAGACACTCTAAAATAAGACTAAGGCCACTGATTTGTTCAATTACTATACCCAAACACAGTATGTAAAAACATGGATGTTGAACAGTAGAGTGAATAAATTTTAGTTTTTAGTAAAAAACGGTAACATTTTGCTAAGTGGAAGAAGTCAAACACAAAAGGCCCAATACTATATGATTCCATTGATAAGACATTTTGAAAAAGGTAAAATCACAAGAACAGGAGTCAGATTAGTGGCTGCCAAGGGCTAGGGGTGGCAGACAGTGTGGATGACAGAGGGATGCGGGGACGTTCGGGGCTGAGAACACTGTTCTGTATCTTGATGGTGTTGGTAGTTACATGACTGGATGTATTTGTCAAAACTTACTGAACTGCACAGTTAAAACGGCTAAATTTTACTGTATGTAAATTCTGTCTCCAATTATGTAAATTATATACACCTGACTTTTTTAGAAAGTAAGCTGAGCGAAAGGAAATTATTAGGGAAATAATCATACAGGTGGTATGCAGATATGGCAAAAAATTGAGGAGGTGGAGTAAGAATGAATATATTTTGAGAAACATTTAGTCCCAATTATATCTCACTCTACAAAGAAAAAACTAGCTGAAGAAGGTGAACAGGGGTGTCTATGTTCTCCCATCCAAACTGTCTGACTTAGCATTTTTGTGGTTGACCCTGAGACAGCTCAGGTGACACATCAGTGGAACAGCCATCTGGGGAGGAAGGCAGACGCCCACTTCTGACCAGCCCTGGTTGCCCACGTCATTCACTCCCGCCCACTGGCCACCAGAGCTGCTCTGATGCAGCAGTTGAAGAGTGTCTCACAAGGGACCACCGATGAAGTGTGGGCAGGGTCAAGCAGGGAACAGTGACAAAGCACTCGAGGAGGTGACTGAAGCCACGGAGAGGCCCGAGGGGTAAGTAGAGAAAGCAAACTCTAGAATTCAGAGAAAGGACCCAAATGGGAGAGAGGGGTGCTGAGAAAGGGCTGTGGCTTCTGCTGAGGAGCTCAGGGAATCACACCTGGCAGGACTGGGGGAGACAGGGAAGAAATGCCCCCATTCACTCTCCCCTTAGTGTTGTGTTGGTGCATCTGGCCTGTGGGGGGATGGCCCATCCATGGGGACAGGCTCCCAGGGAGCACAGCAGGTGACAAAGGAGTGCAGTGGGGGTGGGGGTGCACACCACCTCTGTTTGAATATGTGTGTCTCATTATCCATCAGGTGTCATGAGGCCAACACATCGGACAATCACTGTTGGAAAGAGAGCTGGTTATACTCACAGATCCCCAGAAATAGGAGGCCATGTAGAGAAGCACGGTAGTCAGCCATGATCAGGGGCGGCAAGGTGGCAGGAGACTCTACTGCTGTTTCCTCAGGAAGGAACAAGCAAGGCAGGGGTAAATGAGCTGAGGATTGGCTGGTCAGAATAATTTCTGTGGGGTCAGGGGTATAAGGGCTGTCTCTGGTCGTCTGTTGCAACCCCCTGGGGTGATTAGGGCAGGAGGCTCCATGGGTAGGCTCTGGATTGGTCGGTTTGCAGATGAAAGGAGACCCAGCAGGGGAGTCATTTGCTCTCTCTAGAAATTGCCTAACCCCAGGGAAGGCCAGTACTTCCAGGGCAGGCAAGGCCCAGAGGTCAGAGCATCAGACACAAAAACTAAATACATGATTATTACAAGTTGGTTATAACAAGGATATTACTTCCTGGTACATGGAGATTTGAAAGTTGCTGTCACTCTAGAATACATAAATCTCTGCAAAAGTATCTCCCTACAACACAGGGAGGGTGATGCCAGATGCCTGAAGAAGCCATTAATGATGTCAGGCCTAATTACATTATTCCAGGAGCTAGGTGCCTGGGTCCTCATCGCGGAAGATCCTCAAGGATTGGTCAGCTCCCTCCTGTCCACCTTCCAAGGCCATCCCACAGGCCACATACCTCTGCAGTGGACAGAGCCCTCCTGACACTGCAGCCCGTGCCACCCTCTCCCTTCCACCCAGCTGCAGCCTTCACAGATGGCTTAGCCCCCAGCCTGTACCTTTCTCCCACTCTTGTCTCCGGCCCTGATTCCCTCCCACCCCTGACAGTGAGCTGTTCAGGCCGGCACCGTCACCACCGGGAGCCAGGCTTGCACAGGACGATGGGGAGATATGGGGTCAAAACAAATGGGGAAAGAGGGTCCAAAGACAAGCCTCAGGATGCAGAGGAGCAGGAGGGAAGATGGGATGGTTGCCCGGAGAAGCCATTTGTGAACACCTACTTGGTCACCTGCAATGAGCTGGCTTCCCTGCAGCCTTTATGGAAGCAGATGGCTGGGCCAGGATCTAACCCACTGAGCTCTCCCACTGTGGGTGGGGAAAGGTGAGTGAGTGTTCCTCTGCCTGGGGCCCGCCTCCCCTCCACCCTCCCACCAGTCTGCAGCCTGGGGCACCTCCCATCGGAGCCCACTCACCCACTGTCCTGCTCAGCTCCTAATGCCTGCTCAGCTCAGAGGCCCATTGAGGAAACTTCCCTGCTCTCCCTGCCATCATAGGAAGGGGCTCCATGTCTATCACTGACCTCCTGTGTTTCCCCCATCACTGCACTTTTATTTCTGTATTGGAGTTGCTGAATTTCTCAATGTCTGCATCTGTAAAATGGGATTAATAACAGTACCTACCTCAAAGGTTTGCTGTGCAGACTAAATGGATAAAAGGGATATAAAGAGTTTAGAAGAATGCTCTAGTTAGTAACGCCTCCTTATTATGATCGCTACTAAGTAATGGCTTTTATTGCTAACCACTCATCCACGTCCCTGCAGGAATCCGAGTCTTGCTTACGGTGTATGAGTCGGTAAATATTCGCCCAATGATAACGATGACCCCAGAAGCAGATGGTCAAGTCTAGTCCAAACTCGCAGGATTCCTGGCCTGGCTACCGGACAGCAGGGGCTGTATGCTGAGCGCTGTGCAGGCATCATCCTGTTGATCCCCATGACAACCAAATGGGCCTGGGCAGAGGGGAGTGGAGGGATGCTTTGGCGAAGCTGCCTGGAGAGAGCTGGGCCGTGTGCCGGGTCATGAAGGCCAGAGCCTGCCCTCTTTGGCCCACCTCTTGCCCTGGGCCCCCAGCCCCAGTGCCAGCTAAAAGGTGGGCAGGAGCCCTGATGCCCCTGTGCATGGCCACAAAGGCGCATCTTGTGCCTGGCTGTGATGCTGTAGACTGAGGGGGTACAGAAAGCCCCCCGAGGGCTGAGCAGCTGGAACCACGATGCCACCAGCCCCCAGAGCCTGGGAAATGGCTCCAGGCCCTCTAATCCCCCACTCCTCGAATCTGGCCATTAACTCCCTCCAGGCACAGGAGGGGAAGCTGCACCCTCCCCGCCTGCCTTTTTAGTCCAACACAATTAGGACCCATTATTTCTGTCGTGTTGATTCTTGAGAAATCATTTTAAATTGTCGCCTTTTTTTATGCTTTGGAAGAGGAAAGCACCAAAGAAGATGAAAACAGAAAAGCGTGCCCGCATCCCCCGCCTGGCTCCGGGTACCCCCCTCAATCCCCCCATTTCTCCTGACCTGTTCCCTTGGCAACCATCAACTCGCTCCTGCAATATTCAAAGGGAATCTCACAACCGCACATCAAATGGGACACAGGGGGTGTTTTCAGTTGCCTGAGACCAACTGTCGGACAGACAGACAGACAGACACCAGGGGAGACACGGATCCAGAAACACAGGGAGAATAGGAGGACCCCTGTGAGATGGGAAGGAGGCAGAAAGGAGACAGAGGCAGGGCTGGTGGGGGAAGGGGGAGAAGGAGAGAGAAAAGAGGGGCCCAAGGACAGAAAGAAGGAGGGGCCAGGAGGACTGTGGTGGAGGCTGAGGGGGTGCAGATGCGCTGGGTCCTAAGCACAGTGGCCTGTCTCCGCCCCAGGTCCCTCTCAGCATGTCCGCCCTCGTCCACCCTCCTTTCTCCCCTGCCTCTGTTCCAGCTTTTCTCCTGATCAGCCTTCCCACCTCCACCGGGCAGCCCCACTGGCTGCCACGCACCCTCTGCCCCTCTCACCTTTGTCAGTGCTTCTCCACAACCTGGTGGGGGTCCTGAGAAGGGGCACATCCCTGTCCATGGCTTTCCCACCCCTCCCTGGCTCCAGTACACCTTCCTAGAAGTGCAAATGATTTTGCTAAAGATGCTAAAGACGGTGGAATTCCAGACAGACTGTAGGGAAGAAAGTCCCAAAAACACCTCTCAAAATACATGGTGGGGGCCCCGGCAGACCATACAGGGGGACTCTGAGCTGGGCTCCAGGGGTAAGGATTGGGGTAAGCACATCAGCTCGCTCAGCAGCCACCTAGAGGGGGAGGGAGGGAGGAAGGATGCCTCAGCCAGCAGGTCTGCCATTGCACCCCTGATCTCACACCTGACCCCCTCCCCAGCTCTACTCAGGCCCCTGCACCCTTCTTCACCCAGGCCCAAGACGCCATGACTCTCAACATCTGGCACAAGCCCAGACGCAGGAGGGCTGTCAGCTACAAGGCCAGGAAAAGGGACCAGAGAAATAAGGATGATGCTGAAAAAAAAAAAAAAAAAATAAGGATGATGCTGTCAGAAGTCAGAAGACAGAGTACAAGAGCAAAGCCGGGGTCCTCCTTGAAGGAAGCACTACAGACAAGCTTGGATCAAACACAGGTCTGCCACTGACTACTGGGCCACCGGGGCCCAGTTACTTAGCCACTCTGGGCCTCAGTTTCCCCATCTATCAAATGGGTAAATGGCTCAGAGTGATCACCTAGTGAGGCATCAAGAACCTATACACGCAGTGAGCTCTGATGAAAACTAGTACAGCAGTGACAGCAATAACCATAAATCCTAGCTTCTTGGCAGAGACACAGCTAGAACCTGGCTGGCTGCACAGACTCAGATGCCTACCAGAGCCAGCAGCGGAGGGCATGAGAAGCAAGGTAGGACCTTGGGGAGGCCGGATGGTGGAGCTTGGGGACTCATCCACCATGTGGCCCTTGCACAGCAAACTTTGCCAAGTTTTTAAAAGGACCCAGAAATAGGGATTTTTTTTTAATACCAAATCTTTGAATGTTACATATTGGTCACCAATTCCATCTGTAAAGCATTCTGTGGGGCCAAATAAAGCATCCCTGTGCTATATTGGTTGTGAGCCTTCCATTGCCCCACCACGCAGCACCGTCAACTGCCCAACTGCGTGGCACAGGAGCCCAATCCACCCGCAGGGGGCGTCCTTGTTGAGGCTGCTGTGAGCTCCTCCCAGAGGCTGAACAAAACAGAAGCAGGCTCACTTTGCAAAAGTGCAAGCCTCAGGGGTGGGGAGGGGGGAGGGGGCGGGGGGGGGGGCGCAGTGCTGCAGACCAAACCGCAGTCCCCTAGCCCTGTGGGTCCAGACAGGCGCCCAGGGTCCAGGGCCTCCCCGGGCCAGCTCGGAGAGTCACAGTTCTGCTGCAGCTCCCACCTTCTACCATTCCCAGGATGGCCTGGCCTGCTGTGGTCCGCTGGGGAGCTTGCGGAACAGAGAAGGGCAAGCCCTCCCCACAGAGAGAAGGCTCCAAAGATTCTGGCTGAGGATGTGGGCTCTGTGAAGGGCGGGTCAAAGACCACGGTTCTCCCACTGGCGGGAGGATATCACCCTGCGTTTCAGTCTCCAGGGTTCTGGCTCTGGAGAGTACGATTTGGTGGGTCTAGGTGGGCCTGGAATGGGCATTTTAAGAAGCATCGCAGGTGATTCCAGGGGATGCACTGGAGAGCTCCCTGGGAAGCACTGGGCTGGGGGGATGCCACTGTCCTGCCGTGCTCCCCCACCAGAGACCTGGCTCCCCACACTGCTGGCCAGCAAGAAGCTGGACACCCTAAGGCCTCTGTGCTGCTGCGTCTGAGGGAGACAGATTGACCGCTGGTGCTTGGTGATTCACAGGGAGGCCTATGCTTGAACCAGGCCTCACTAAGTTTCCCAGAGATCTCCTCCCTCTGCAGGACCCCCAACAAGCAGGGGGGCTGCTCCATCTCTTGCTTCCCCATGGTAGATACCAGGGGACTCCAACAGCGCCCTCTCTGGAGCCATCCAGTCCTCCGAGGACAGGGGGATGGGGCTGGGGCTACACCCCATGTCTCCCAACCCCCACCCAGGCAGCCACAGAACCGGACTCCATAGCCACAGCAGCTGGGACCTGGGACGCATCCAGGCCTGGACAGCCATACTGGATCCCCAGGGAGAGCCAGCCCCTCCCTGCAGACGGGACGCCGTGGGCAGGTGTGAGAGCTGCCCCCACCCCCTGTGCCCTCACCATCAATTCCCCTTTGCCTAAGCTAGTTGGCTTCCTGCCCCTTGCAACCAAATATATCACCCCAAACCTACTGACTCAGAACTTTTGTATTTTTAACAAGTTCCCAGGTGATTCACGGGCCGAGCCACACTCGAGAACCACTGATGTACAGCACTGCCAATTAGGCTGCCGGTGTTCCGGGGACTCGGCCGGCGCCTCCACGCTGGAATCTGTCAGTTCCAATTCAGACCTGCCCTCCCCTATGCCAGCATCTGCACATCAAACTCCTGTTATATAATCCTGCGCAGCCATGGGGAGGGGGGAGGTCTGGGCCTCGGCGCCCAATCACCGAGCAGCCTGGAGCACGTGAAGCCCCTGGAGGGAAGGCCCCCAGAGGCCTCCTCTGGAGATCATAAAAGATGCAGAATGTGGGGGAAGGTGCTTTCTATCACACAGGCTCCAACAGAGGAGAACAAAGGGAGGGAGTCCATGACAAGTTTTATTCACCTGTTCAACGAATCTTTCCAGTGTGCTACCTACCGTCTGCCAGACACTGCAAGGCTTGGGGGTTCGAAGGTGAGCAAGGCAGGGGTGCCTATTCTCCAGAAAGCTTCCACTTAGGGAAGAAGTTATGCTTTCATCAGGTCATCACCAAATGAGCAAATGATGCAGACTGTGCAGGAAAAGAACAGGGTCTTGGTACACATTGTTTCTGAGCCCCAATACATGGTCTTTTCTTCTTCCTCCGCTGGGTACATGGCCATCTTGATACATTCCCCAGCCTCCTCTGCAACTATATGTGGCCACATGACAGAGGTCTTACCAGTAGGGGTGTGGACAGAAAGAAGTGTGTGACTTCCTCAGGAGTGTCTTGTGGTGGGAGAGGTGAGCCTTTCTCCCTTGCTCTTTCTCCCTCGTTCTCATTGGAAAGGGGATTGTGATGGCCGGAGCTGGAGCATCCTTTTTGGTCTGTGAGGGGTAACCTACATGTCAAGAACTATGGAGCAAGATAAGAGAAGCACAAGTTCCTGGGACCTGTGGAACCACCACAGAAGTCCAGAGCTGCTCACCTCTAGACCTCATCTCTAAGAGAGAGAAAGAAACCTTTCTCTTGTGCAACTCTTGCAGCAGTCCCAATACAATGGTGCTCTGAGAAATCATTATAACAAGGGGACTTGTTTACAAGGGGAAAGATCTTTTTGAGGAAATCTCTTTGACCCAAAAGATGATAGGAGTTGGCTGAGGAGAGGGGAAGGGGAGAAACTCTCAAGTGGGGAGAAGGATAGCTACTCAGGAACCCAATGGAGGCCACAGAGGCTGGCAGGAAAAGAAAGGAGAAGAGGTTAGCAGGGGCAGGCCACATGGGGCCTGTGGTCCAAGTAAGCGGTCTGGTCTAGGGGCACTGGGAAGGGTTTTCAGGCGGAGGAACAATGAAGACAGGTTTCCAGTTGCAAACATCTTCTTCCACTCAAACTGGGACCACCCAAGACCACATTCCCCATCCTCTGCCCAACTCTGCTCAATATATCAATGAGCACCTGTGGTCGACTGTAACAGAGGAGGAATTGGGGAGGTGAAGTGACAGGGCAGTTCAGCTCACATGAGTCATGGCAGGGATTCGAGTCCCAACCCACCTGCCTCCTAGCCCCTGGGCTTCTCCCTGTTATGGTTGCAACCACTCCAGGCCCAGACCCTTACCTCCCAGGTGGCCAGGTTTCTGGTGGGACAGCTGGATCCCCCAGGGGAAGGACAGGCCACCTGTCCAAGCACAGAGATCACTGATCCCAAGCACACACTGTACTGACTGGGGGAACAGAAGCCCTAGGAGAGGCCAGACCCTGGCCAAGACTATGTGTGCAGACCAAGAATGGGGGTGGGTCATGCTGATTCTCAGGACAAGCCAGCAGGGGCTAGGGAGTTGATCTGTAAAACTGTCTCCTGATTTAAACCCAGTGAGTTGGCCCTGGCTCCCTGCAGACAAGCATCATCCTTACATAGACCCCACAGGGTTTTACCTTCATGTACACTGTCCCTTCTCCCCATCACCCTCATCATCCCAGAATCATGGGGCCAAACTCATACTTGCAGAAGATGTCATTGCATATGGGAGAACAAGTAGGGCTACACTCTCTCTTTACTGCACACCTAGCAGAGCTCATCAGCATTACTTACTGAACACTTGTGAAGAGGAACCTCTAAGAGAGGAAGTGGACGGCATGGCTACCCCTCCTTTCCCACACTCCTGGCAGTATGGAAAATATATATTCAGAAAATTGTAACTTAAAAAATGTTCTGCTGGGATCCCTGGGTGGCGCAGCGGTTTGGCGCCTGCCTTTGGCCCAGGGCGCGATCCTGGAGACCCGGGATCGAATCCCACGTCGGGCTCCCGGTGCATGGAGCCTGCTTGTGTCTCTGCCTCTCTCTCTCTCTCTCTGTGACTATCATAAATAAATAAAAAATTAAAAAAAAAAAAGAAAAAAGAAAATGTTCTGCTAATGTGGAGACTGGATATAATTAGGTATAGCAAGAGGTGGTTCTAAATATAGAAAATTTTCTTTGTCCCTCCCCAAATATCTTCCCCCCACAAATATCTTATCCATGACAGAATTCATTTCATTATCAAGTCACCCCTTCAATTACAGTATTGCCCATGTTGAATCTCTTTTGGGAAATGCAAATCCCTGTTAAGAGCAATAAAACATTATCTAATTAGTCATTTACACTTTAGTATAAATGAGTGTTGGCCTATCCTTTCCCTGAAGGGGAGGTTTGAGTTGGAAAGGGAAGTTTATTAGGGAAAAGGTGATGAGAACAAATAAGCACAGAATGAAGGACAGATCTGCTGATGTTTCACTTCCAGAAAGTGAGGTTAGCCTGGATACAGCTGAGACCATCGGCTTCTTAAGGCCTGGGAGTAGAGGAAGACCAAGGAGGCACCCAGAGGAGGGAGTTGGTTGCATAGTGGTGAAGTAGCCCTCTCTTTACCTTTAATCTCTCTCCCCTCCACTATCATACAACCTGCAAATACATTCAAGATTATCCTACCCAGAAAAGTCCCACCACTTCTTTCAATGTCCCTGTACATCCAGAAAGACATAATGTGGGCTTTAGATGGTCTTGAGTTCCATGATTGACTCTGCCATTTCCCCTCAAAATGGCTGCAAAAAGCCACTGTTTTATTTATCTTTGTACTTCCAGATTAAAGCACAGAGCTTGGCACGAAAAAAACAATCTCCAAAAATATTTTTGAGCTGGAACTTCTGAGCCTCCGTATCCTCATTTGCTTTTTTGCCAAGGAAAAGCACAATAAAAAGTATTTATTTATACTAAAGTGTAAATGGTTGATAAGATTTTGCATTTTAAAAAGGGGTATACATGGGTGGCACGGTCGGTTAAGAAATTGACTCTTGGTTTCAGCTCAGGTTGTGATCTCAGACTCATGATATCAAGACCCACATCAGGCTCTTTGCTCAGTGCTAAGTCTCTTTAGGTTTCTCTTTCCCTCTGCTCCTCCCCACGTGCATACTCTCTCTACTCTCTTGCTCTCTCTCAAATAAATAAATAAATAAATAAATAAATAAATAAATAAATAAATCTATCTTTAAAAAAGTAAAGAAAGTCATACAAATAAGCATCTGAAAAGATACACAACATCATGAGTCAAAAGAATCAATGACAAGCCTTTCAAGGCAGCAATAAGAATTAAATGAAATCATTTACCCATTAGTGTTGTAAATATGTAGTGAGCATCTTATGTGTGCCAGACAATGTTCCAGGCATTGAGGATAAAGCAGTGAACAACAAAAAGAGCCCCTGCCTTCATTTAGTCTCTCCTGACATTTAGGGTGGACAACAATAAACTAACTAATAAATAATAGCTCAAAATGTATTATAAAGTCAATTTTGATCAGTCCCCTGAAGATTTTTTTTTAAAGATTTTATTTATTTATTTATTCATGAAAGACTGAGAGACAGAGAGAGCCAGAGACACAGGCAGAGGGAGAAGCAGGCTCCATGCACCAGGAGCCCGACGTGGGATTCGATCCCGGGTCTCCAGGATCGCACCCTGGGCCAAAGGCAGGCGCTAAACCGCTGCGCCACCCAGGGATCCCTCCCCTGAAGATTAAAATGGAGAAAGGGAATGGTGCATGGTAGGGGATTATCATTTTAAATAGGGTGGTCTGGAAAGACCTCTCTGAGGAGGTAATATATGAACAGAGACATGAATGAAATTGAGCTGTGTGAATATCTGGAGAAAGGAGAATCTAAGAGAATAATCACATTACCTAGGGGCAGGTAAAGGTGGCTCGGACAATTATACAGGAAAGCTTCCAACATAAAGAGCATAACTGGCAACTTGGATTACATTAAAATAGAGACTTTCTGTCCATCAGAAGGCCACATCAGGACACAGAAAATGCAAGCCACAGAGTGAGAGAGGATATCCATAATATGCACATCTGTCAAATGACCCACATTCAAAATAGAAAAAGTTCCTATAAAGCAATAACAGACACACCACTCAATGCAAAAAATAGGCAAGACTTGGACAGAATTTCAAATGCAGGATAGCTCAATGGCCAGTAAACACATGAAAAGGTGCTTGACTTCATTAATTATCAGAGAAATACAAGTTAAAACCTTAATGAGTTGCTACCACACACTTTTCCTAATGATTATAATGAAAATGACAGAAATACACCATGCATCAAAAATTCTGACACATTCTTATACTCTTGAGGGGTGTAGATTGGCACAACCACTTTGGAATGTAGATTTGCAACTTTAATAGGGTTAAACACATGGCCACCCTATGACCAAGCAATTCCATCCCTAGGTTTATTCCTGATTAAAAGACAATCCACATGTTGACCAAAGGAAGTATACAAGAATGTCCACAGCAGAATTATTCATAAGCACCAAAAAGAGACTACTAAATGTTTAGTAATGTTAGAATAGGTGGATGTAAAATAGGAAAGATTAAGACAAGCAGTAAACCACAGGAAGACTGCATCCTGCATTCATCTCTCACTACCTCCCAGCATCCGAATTTATTGATGGGGTAGGCTAGCCAAAGAGTTGGAGTAGCTGATAAACTTGACTGATATACTAGCTAATGGAGAGGGGCAAGAGTTATTAAAATCAAGAGTGACTAGAGCAACTTCTGCTTTTCAAGCTATGTGGCACAATCCAAAATGGTGAGGAAGTACATCTTTTTTTCTGTGCCCTGAAAAATTTATTAAAGAATGAGGGTCTGGAATAGGTAGCCCCTGTTTAGCATAGCACATAATGGGTCTCTGAATATGCAAATGTAGGTCTGTACTGAGAAGAGAGGGAAACCAAATTCACCTACCTAATTTAGGGAAATGAAGTTGGGGGAGGCTGAGGGAAAGGGTCCCAGAAAAGAAAGATGTGGTCATCTTTATGAGGACGAGAGAGTGTAGGCAACATTGTGGGGGCCCTCCAAGGGGAGGCCAAAAGCGTCTTGAGGACAGAGGATGTCTCCTGTTTACTTTTGCATTATTTGCTGGGAGATGCTGTGACATCTCTCCCTTCAATCTTCTTAAATCTTCAGCCAATTTTGTAACACATCCATCTGCCTGGTGTACAGAAAAGAGAATGTGTCATACATCAGAAGCAATAGAAAGCAGAACAGAGACAGCCCATATGGGGGAGAGAGACAATCCAAAAATGGAACCATTTCGGCTGCAACAGAAGTCAGAGTTAAGAGTGAAGTGGGAAAGTATACACCACCTCCTCCAGAACACTCAGAGAGTCTGGGAGGGAACCATGCTACCTAAACTATTTCAGGAAACAGGAGTCAAGGGAATTTGCCCAACCTCATTCTGTAACACTTGACAAAACACACACCTGCAACTCATGTTTACTTATTTTTAAAAATACAAAAATCCTGAATAACCTCTTAGCAGAATGAATCTAGTAGGCTAGGAAGAGAATTATACACCAAAACAATGCAAGAATACAGGAATGCAAGGCTGGTTCAATATTAGTAGATCTAATGGTATTATTTACTACATTAATAGGCTGAAAGAGAGAAGTTTGGGTTCTGGATACTAACAAGGAATTTAACAATGTTCAATATCTATTCTTGATTTTTTAAAAAAGCTTTCAATAAACAAAGTATAAAAGGAAATTTTCTTTTCTTTAATAGTGTGTTTATCAGAAACCAAATAGCAAATATCAGATTTCATGATGAAAGACAAAGAGTGTTGTATTGGGGAAGTTCTTCAGGTAAGACTTATCTTGCTCTTCAGAGCACAGCCACATTCAGTTTCTTTAGTATACACTTTCACTCCTTCCTTATTTCTCTTCAAAACTTTCTGATGCACTTGGTCACATCTGCATTTCCAGAGCCCAGAGCAATTTCTGACACACAGGAAATGTTGAAAAAAATAATGAGCAAATGAAAAACAGAAATCAAAGATGACCACTATTAATAGTATTTTTCAACATTATCCTGGGGATTATGAGACATGGCAATAAAATAGAAAAAAGACATGAGGTATAAATATTGGAAAGAAAAAGATAAAGCTACAAGTCTTTGCATCTGTTATAAAAATTTTCTCAAAAAAATGCTAAGAAAAAAACTCAGAAAGATATTCAGAGGATGTGATGTAAAACTACTATATGATGAGAAATGGTCCATGATAGTGGAGTAAAAAGACCCTCAACTCACCTCTTTCAATGGACACACCAAATCAGCAGCCACATATAATATAATTGCACCTGAAAAGATAACTAAAAACTGACTGAACAGCTCCCTCCACAACAGGAAATAAAAGGACCACATTGAGATGGCTAGGAGACATAGAGACACAGTCTTACCAAAAACTCCACCTTGGTACAGCAACCACAGATAAGAAGGAATCCCATAGATCTAGAGCTTCTTCCTAAGGAGTGAGGGGTTTGAACCCCACATGGAGCATACCAACCCTTGGGACTTACACCACAGAAATGAAACTCCAAAAATGTCTGGCTTCAAAAGACAATAGGGCATGTATCCAAGGGCTGTGGGGAGCAACGGGGGCCTGAGATATTCTTTTCAAGGGGTTTGTATATGAACTCTCTTGTCCTAGAACCCAGTATAAAAGTATCAATTTGAGAGGTTACTGGATTATATGTGAGAGGGATTCTTATGTTAATATTAAAGTGTCTGCTAGAGGTGCAGGAGCCAGTAGGGACTTTCTTCAGGGATGGAGGCACTGGTGAGCTCCGTTTTTGCACTTTCCATCTACCTTGCTAACACAAGTGGATACATATGGACACAGCCTCACTAAGCCATGGGCATGTCCTTCCACCTGCACTCTTCCCCTGATGTCCTGAAGCTGTGGACATGCCCTACCCTCAACACTCTTTTGCATATTGGCTAAAACTAGTGGGTGAGAGTAGTCTACACAGGGAATGTCTTTTGATCACTTGGCTCTGGTGTCCAAGGGGGCTTACATTTCTGGGCTCCATAGGGCTGTAATAGTCAGACAGTCATGGGCAGACTACCACACCATATGCACTACATAAATAGAAGACTGAAACACACCTCAGTCTGCCTGTGATAAAGGCCTTTTCCTGGTCCTGGAGTTTCAACATGAAAGACAGGCTTCAGCTTTGCCAAATGTCTAGAGACTACAGAGGCTCTCTGGGGGATGCATGCAGAGAGACACCATCTTTGTTTCCTCTCTTGGCCTCATCAAAACTCATTGCTGTGTCCCATAAAAGGGTTTATACACTTGCCTGAATCCTTAATTCTTGCAACTGTCCCCTAGGGGAAATGTCCAGATCTCCTGATCTGGAGGTTGGCAGGATCTACAGTTGTGGCCTCACAGGAATATATATATATATATATATATATATATATATATATATATATATATATATATATAATATATATATATATAGTCCTACAATTGTAGATTGTACAGTTTGAAGAATATATATATATATATATATATATATATATATATATATATATAAAGCTGCTGTTGGAGAACCTGGCTTGCAGTCAGCCTTAAACCAGGTGTTGAATGAGATCATTCCTTTGGGAATAGACATGTCTTGGCATACCCTCAACAAGAATAAATCAGGCTACTTAGATAATCACAAAGGTTCAAGAGACAACTAAGAGCTGAGGCAAGGTTGAACAATAAGGTTCATCTCCTACACAAGGCCATTTCTTCAAGATTGGGAAAAATAGCTCTTTCACATAATACATGGAAAAAACAGAGTATCAGGCATAATGAGGAAACAGAGCAATATGTTACAAATGAAAGAACAAAATAAAACCTCAGAAAAAGACCTTAATGAATCAGAATGTAAGTGATAACTAGTGTACCTGATAAAAAGTTGAAAGTAATGGTCATAAAGATGCTCACCAAACTCTGGAGAAGAATGGATCAACACAGTAGAATTCCAATAGAGATTAAAAAGATATAAGCAAGTATCAAACAAAAGTCACAGAGCTGAAGAATACAATAACTGAACTTAAAAATACAATAAAGGGGCTCAACAGTAGATAGATGAAATAGAATGAATCAGTAACCTGGGCTACAGGGCAGTGGAACTCACCCAAACAAAACAACAAAAAGAAAAAAAATTAAAAATGAAAATAGCTTAAGAGACCTATTGGATATTAAGCATACTAACACTCACATTATAGGGCTCCCAGAAGGAGAAGATAGAGAAAAGGGGTCAGAAAACTTCCCAAACCTGGAGAAGGAAACAGACATCCAAGACCAAAAAACAGAAAGCTCCAAATAAGATGAACTCAGAAAGACTCACATCAAGATTATAAATCAAATGTCAAAAGTTAAAAACAGCAGGAGAAAAGCAACTTGTGTACAAAGGAAACCCCATAAGGCTATGGGATGATTTTTCAGCAGAAACTTTGCAGACCAGAAGGCATTGGCATGATATATTTAAAGTCCTGAAAGGGAAAACCTTTAGACCCAAAATACCCCATCCAACAAGGCTGTCATTCAGAATTGAAGGGGAGATTGTCTGCTTTCCCTGGGAAGCAAGAGCTAAAGGAATTCATTGCCTTACAAGACATGTTAAAGGGACTTGTTTAAACTAAAAAAAAAAAAGGCACTAATAACATGAAAACATATGAAAGTAAATAAAAATCTCGCTGGCAAAGGCAAATGTATGTGCCACTAAAAGTAGTGGATTAACCATTTATAAAGCTAATATGATAGTTTAAAGACAAAAGCAGTAAAATTAACTATAATTACAACAACTAGTTAAGGGATACACAAGATAAAAAGATGTAATAAATGACATCAAAAATGTAAAATGTACAAGTTTTAGAATGCATTCAAAGTTAAGTTATTATCAACCTAAAATAAACCATTATATATATGTGAACTTCATAGTAACTACAGAGCAAAACCCTGTAGCAGATACACAAAGGATAACAAGAATAGAATCTAGACAAAACACTAAAGAAAATCATCAAACCACAAAGGAAGAAAGCAAGAGAAGAAGAAACAACAGAGAGAAACTATAATAACAGCCAGAAAACAATTAACAAAATGGCATGAAGTACATACCTATCAACAATTAGTCTAATTGCAAATGAACTAAATTTTCCAGTTAAAAGTACAGAGTGGCTGAATGGATTAAGAAACAAGATTCACTTATATATTGCCTGCAGGAGATTCACTTCAGATCTAAGAACACTCAGAGACTGAAAATGAAGGTATGGAAAGAGATAACTCATGCAAATGGAAGTGGAAAGAAAGCCAGGGTAGCAATACTTACATTAGACAAAATATACTTTAAAACAAAGATGATAATGAAAGAAAAGGAAGGCACAACATAATGTAAAAGGGGTCAATTCCAGCAAGAAGATATAACATTCGTAAATATTTGCACACCCATAGGAGCACCTAAATACATAAAGCAAATATGAACAGATCTAAAGGAAGAAGCTGACAGCAATACAATAACGTTGGGGACTTTAATGCCCCACTTAAATCAATAAACAGATCACATAGACAGAAAATCAATAAACATTGCTTTAAATGACACATTAGACTAGATGGACTTAATAGATATGTACAGAACATTCCATCCAGAAAAAGCAGAATACACATTCTTCTCAAGTGCACATGCAACATTCTCCAGGACAGATCATACATGCGGCTAACAAAACAAATCTCAATAAATTAAAAGAAGTTTGAAAATCATATTAAGCACCTTTTCTGACCATATCAGTAAGAAACTAGAAATCAATTACAATAAGAAAACTGGAAAAAGCAAAAATATGTGGAGACTAAACAATATGCTACTAAACAAACAATAGGTCAACAAAGAAATCAAAGGGAAAATTTAAAAAGTTCCTGGAGACAAATGCAAATGCAAATATAAAAGCCCAAAATCTATTGGATGCAGCAAAAGCGGTTCTAAGAGGAAAGCTCATAATGATACAAACCTACTTATCAAGAACAAGAGAGGGCAGCCCGGGTGGCTCAGCGCCTTCAGCCCAGGGCATGATCCTGGAGACCCGGGATCGGGTCCCACGTTGGGCTCCCTGCGTGGAGCCTGCTTCTCCTTCTGCCTATATTTCTGCCTCTCTCTCTCTCTGTGTCTCTCATGAAGAAAGAAAGAAAGAAAGAAAGAAAGAAAGAAAGAAAGAAAGAAAGAAAGAAAGAAGAGCGAAATCTCAAATAAACAACCTAACTTTATACCTGAAGAAACTAGAAAAAGAACAAACAAACCCCAAAGTTAGTAGAAGGAAGGGAATAATCATCATAGTGGAAATGAATGAAAGAAAAACTAAAAAACAATAGAACAGATCAATGAAACTAAGAATTCATTCTTTGAATGGATAAACAAAGTTCACAGACCTTTGGGTTAGACTCACAAAGAAAAAAAGAGAGAAGGCTCAAATAAAATCAGAAATGAAAGAGAAGCTACAACTGTTACACAGAAATACGAAGGACCATAAGAAACAACTATGAACAGTTATATACCAATAAACTGGAAAACCTAAAAGAAATGGATAAATTCCTGAAGACTGAATCGTGGAAAAATAAAATCTGAGTAGACAATTTAGTAGTCAGAAGATCAAATTAGTAATGGAAAACCTGGCAACAAACAAAAAGTCCAAGACGAGATGTTTCACTGGTGAATTCTACCAAACATTCAAAGATTTAACATATGTCTTCCTCAAACTCTCCCAAAGAGTTGAAGAGGATAGAACATTTCCAAACTCATTTTACTAGGCTAGCATTACCCTGATACCCAAACCAGACAAAAAAATACCACAAGAAAGAAAATTACAGACCAATATCCCTGATGAACATAGATGCAAAGTCCTCGACAAAGTATTAGCAAACCAATTTAACAAAAACATTGAAAGGATCATACACCATGATCAAATGGATTTATTCCAGGGAAGCAAGGATGGTTCAACATCCACAAATCTAACAATATGATACACCACATTAACAAAATGAAAAGTAAAAATCATATGATCATCTCAATCAATGCAGAAAAAGTATTTGGCAAAATTCAACATCATTTTACGATTTAAAAAAAAATCCCAACAAAGAGGGTATAGTGGGAATGTACCTCAATATTATAAAGGCCAATATGACAAACCCACAGATAACATCACACTCAACTGTGAGAAGAGGAAAAGCTTTTCCTCTGAGATCAAGAATAAGACAAGGATGCCCACTTTCACTACTATTATTCAAACTAGTACTAGAAGTCCTACCCACAGGAATTAGAGGGAAAAAAAGAAATAAAAGGCATCTAAATTGGAATGGAAGAAGTAAAATTGTCACTATTTTCAGCTGACATGATACTAGATAGAGAAAGCCCTAGAGGCAACCAAGAAACAAAACCCTGTTAAAACTAATCAATGAATTCAAGAGACTTGCAGAATGCAAAATCAATATACAGAAAGCTGTTATGATTCTATGCACTAATAATGAAATATCAAAAAAGATAAATTTTAAAAATCCCTCTTACAGTTGCATCAAAAAGAAAATACTTCAGAATACACTTACCAAAGGGGTAGAAGTCCTGTACACTGAAAACTATGACATTGATGAAATGATTTGAAGAAGACACAAACAATTTGGAAGATATTTCATGCTCAAGGATTAAAAGAATTAATATTGTTAAAATGTCTGTACTACCCAAAGTTATAGATTTACAGATTCAATTAAGTCTCTATCAAAATTCCAATGGTATTTTTCAAAGGACTAGACCAAATAATTCTAAATTGTATATGGACCTACAAAAGACACCAAATAGCCAAAGCACAAAGCTGAAGGTATCACACTCCTTAACTTCAACCTATACTACAAAGCTATGCTAATCAAAAGAGTATGGTATTGGCATAAAAGCAGACACATAGATCAATGGAGCAAAATAGAGAGCCCAGAAATAAACCCACTCATACATGGTCAATTAATTATGACTAAAGAGCCAGGAACAGACAGTGGAACAAGACAGTATCTTTCAATAAATGGTGTTGAGAAAACTGGACAGCCACAGAAAAAGAATAGAACTAGACCACGGTTTGATACCATACACAAAAACTACCTCAAAATGTATTCAAGACTTGAATATAAGACCTGAAACCATAAGACTCCTAGAAGAAAGCACAGGTGGTAAACTCCTTGACATTGGTATTGACATTGAATTTTTGGATCTAACTCCAAAACTAAAGACAATAAAAGCAAAAATAAACAAATGGAACTACATCAAACTAAAAATTCTGTACAACATTTGTTGAAACCATCAACAAAATGAAAAGACAAGTGGGAGAAATATTTGCAAATCATATACCTGGTGAGTGGTTAATAACCAAAATATGTAAGGAACTCAAGAGCAAAAGAACAATCTGATTTTTTTTTAACAATCTGATTTTTAAATGGGCAGAGGATCTAGACAGATATTTTCCCAAAGAAGACATACAGATGGCACATGAAAAGATATTCAGCATGACTAATTTTCAGAGAAATGCAAATCAAAACCACAGTGAAATACCACCTCACACCTGTTAGAATGGCTATCATCAAAAAGACAATAAATAACAAGTGTTGGAGAGAGTTAAGAAAAGGGAACCCTCATGCACTGTTGGTGGGATAGCAAGTTGGTGCAGCCACTGTGGCAAACAGTATGGAGGTTGCTCAAAGTTAAAAATAGGTCTACTAAATAATCCAGCTATTCCACTTCTGGGCATTTATCTCTAGAGAAAAACACTAATCCAAAAATATATACACACCCCTATATTCCTTGAGGCATTACTTATAATAGAGAAAGGCAAAAACTATATGATTTCTTTTATATGTGGAATCTAAAAAAAATGAACAAACAAAACTCATAGATAAAGAGAACAGATTGGTGGTTATCAGAGAGGAAGAGAGTGGAGAGGAGGCAAAAAGAGTAAAGTGGGTCAGTTATATGGTGATGGATGGTAACTAGACTGACTGTGGTTATCACTTTGTAACATATACACATATCAAATTATTGTGTTGTGCACCTGAGACTAATAAAATGTTGCATACCAATTTTTCCTCAATAAAAGAGAGAGAGAGAGATCTTTAGAGTTCTCTGGAATACACTTTGAGAACTGCTACTATAGATTAATGATATTTAACCTTTATCATTTTCCTTTATCATTGACAGGTGTTGATCATTATGAAATGCATATTCTAAGTCTATTAACGTAAACATAATTTTTTTCCTTTACAAATAACAAAGATAAATTTTTCAGATATTTCTGAATCTTCAGGATTAAAAATCAAATTACGACATGACTTTTCTAAGATCCTGTTTAAGTCAGGATGATACTGGTCACAAGGGTCACCCAACTCAGAATCTTTTTTTCTCATTAACTAGACAGGCTGTGTATGGTCTTACCTTTGGTACAGCTACCTTCAGGGCCTCCAATGATACCAAAACATCTTTTCATTATTCTGTCCATCTGTCTGTCTCTATCTGGCTCCATTCTCCGGATAGGAGTTTTACAAGTATCAGGGCAAATGGCCACTGGCAGCACCAGATATACAATCCTGGGAGAAAAAGAGCTTCTCTTTCACCATGTTCACACATTACTTCTAGAGAGAATTGTTGGCAGTCCACATTGGGTCGCATTCCCAATGCTGGATGAGTCGCAGTTTGCCACTTGCAATACAGCTGAGGTCATGTGACTATCCCAGTGAATCTGTGTGTATGGCATTAGGGGGAGGAAGCCGGCCTTAATTGGCAGGTGTCTGAGAACCATATGGAATGGAGGAAGAACTCCCAAGGCAAGAGGTGCCATTACCACCAAGGAAAGAGAGGCAGTAAGCATTCTGGAAAGAACGGGAAACAGAGCTGCAGTAGCCCACTACAATCCATCCCTTGGCTGCTCAGAAGAGAAACATATGCTTCTCATCATGCATAAAATCTTAAACTGTCCCTTGCTTAAATTATGTTTTCCTCCTACTTCATTCCAAAGCACGCTCCTCTCCCTAGCAGGAGACAACCCAAAGTGACATCCAGGTATTGCCTGCTGCTCCAAATCCCAGATCTCATGTTTTATTTTTTTATTTTTTTATTTTTTTTTTAGATCTCATGGTTTAGATAGGACTCATCATCTGACCTTAACCATGAATTGAGCCCTCCCAACACATCCTATCTAGTAGACTTACTAAAACATGCCGAAAACCAAAATATCCAGTAGCTTTTCATTCCTTCTCGCTATCTTTTCAGTGTTGCCAGTTGTATCTTCCTGTTCATGAAGTTACCTCCAGAGGTGTCCATTCACCTTTCAGCCTATCTACTGATAATCCCAATGATTATATTTCCAAGATCTGTAATTGGCTCCCTTTCAGACCACTATGATTCCATCTTTATCCTTCAGAAGATAGTAATTCCATTTTTCAAAGCTCTTCTCTTTGCCCTGCTAACTGCATCCCCTTGAGGGTTTTTTTCTGGTTGTTGAAATGCCTTCCTCTCTGTTATGCTTAAAGCTTCCCTCATGGCCTTGGTGATTCTTGGATGGATGCTTACATTTGAACATAAGATACCTGATTTGCCCCACCAATAGATGTCGTTTCTATTTACTGTGGCATCTGGGGTGCAGGCCTGGGTGACCTGCTGGGTTTCCCAAGGGCTTGTCCCTCATTTCTCTTGCACATACCTATCATCTGAGGTCACAAATGGCCATTCTGCTGCTCTAGCCTGAGGTTAACTTCCAGGGGCCCCCTTCTTGACCTGTGTTAGGAAAAGGAGGAACTCCTGCCAATAGCTCACAAGCTGGTTCTGCAACCAGGCACCTCAAGAATGTCATCAGGCCCCCCCAACTCCTATGTCCATCAACCCTTGGGGTTAGGAGACCCCAGGACCCTTACACCTCAGGTAGCCCACCTTAGGGGTCCTTCACCTATCCAATCCTCTCTGCATTTCTAGGAATTCCCCAAAATCTCTGCTCCAATTATGTCCCAGTCCTGCCATTGTTTTCTAGAGTTGTTCTAGATTCATGATAGAGAGAGAGAGAAAGAGAGACAATGAGAGACACAAAGAGAAAGATATCTTCTGTCATTTTCAGGGATTTGAAGCTGGAAGAGAAGAGGGGAGTGTGTTTTTAATCTGCCATCTGTAGCTTTTCCTCTTTTATCCCCCTATTAAAAATACGTTATAACAGCGGATAATAAAGGATATGTATAGAATAAGATTAAAATAGAAAGAGAAAATCAGGACTGACAAAAGGAAGAGGGGCAGATATTTCAATCCTGAAGGTTACAGAGTTGCCTCCTAGCGGCCAGAGTAAAAAGCGAAACTAGACTGGATTCCTGGAGGGCAAAGAGGGCCTTTCAGCCTCGGTGGTACTCTCTGCACAAGGCCTAAACCCAACCCGGGCTGTTCTTCAATAAACAGTTGGTGAACAAATGCATTTATTCACTTGGTTCTTTATTAAACAGCACAGTCTTTGCTGTCTGGAAAGAAGGCATAAAATTTCATTGGCAATAATATTATTTTTCCTGTCAGTAAATTAAAAGCCATTTCTCATGTGTATCACAGAGCAGAGAGCGCCTTTGAAGCTGTTTTATAGAAAGCATGAAGACAGTCTTCATGTGATCAGTTTTCAAATGCCCTTTAGTAAAGCCTAAGAGCCTCAGCTTCAGACAAAGCCCAAGGGAAGCAATTCCTGACCCCACTGTCCTGTGTCCTGGAGCCCTAGGACTGCCCTCCCTAGTCTTGCCTGGGCAGGAGCGTGGGGGGCTAGGAGCACACTGTCCCGGCCACACCCCTCTGTCCCTGGCTCTGATGAAGGGTGATTCTCTCATGCTGCCCTCTTCATGATCTAAGGTGTTCCATTTCATGGCCAACCTGCCTGACTCCCCAGAAACAGTGCAAATGTTTGGAAGGCCTGTGCGTCTTCCTGCCGCCCAGGTCCCCAGCACAATCTCCTGGTCTTGATAAGTGCTGAGCTGGATCTAGTGGAAAAAAAGCCTCTTCCATCTGCTACTTTGAGCCCTGGCCTGGGAGTCCCAGTCCTGAGCCCTCAATGAGCTCTCGGGCATTCATTCTTTACTCATTTCTCTTTCAGGCACTTGAGAAGATTGGTGCAGGGACGCCTGGGTGGCTCAGTGGTTGGGCGTCCACCTTTGGCTCACGGCGTAATCCCGGGAGATCAATCCCGCATTGGGCTCCTAGCAAGGAGCCTGCTTCTCCCTCTGCCTGTGTCTCTGCTTCTCTCTGTGTATGTCTCTCACGAATGGATAAATAAAATATTGGGAGGAAAAAAAAAAGAAGAAGCTTGGTGCAGCCTCTCCTGGGTGCAGCCGGTGCTGGACGTGGGATACAAAAAGACCAATGACACACCCTCTACCCTCAAGACGCAGGGTCTAACAAAGGGGGTGACTCACATCTAAAGCCCCTTGCCTCTGGAGGAGGGTTGGTTACAAGCCTGTTTTCTGGAACTGTCAGAGAGGTTAGGCTGTAAATACTCCACAGCGCGTCTCATGCACGGAATCATGATGATGGTGGTGGTGGTCATGGTGGGTGGTGGTGGGTCCAGGAGGCACCCAGCTTTTAGCCCTCAAATCTCCATGAAGGCAGTCATTGGACCCTGTTCTCCCATCCCCTCAGCCTCCCCAAACTGTGGAAGAGGGAGTGAATAGGGAAAGAAGATTCCAGCCCCAGCAGGGGGATTCCCGAGAGTTTTGCTTTATTAGCCTGCAGTTAAGTTGTCTCTTTGTCTGAAGATTAAGTAGAAGTTTCCTCCCTTAGTGAGAGGAGGTGGAGAAGAGGAGAAAGATCCTAATTAGCTGATTCCCCCACAGGGCCAAAGGTCCATTTTATAACCTGCCTACAGGAGCCAGGCTGTGGGGCTTTGCCAGAGACAGCCACACACACTGGGAAACCCTTGGGGCAGGCCTGGGGGTGCTTCTCAGCTCAGCCTCTTACTAGTTCTGGACCTGCCTCAGTATCACTTTCCCCATCTGTAAAATGGATATCAACATTCCTGGGTCAGAAGTGCAAAGACATTTGCCCCTCGGAAAGCCCCAGCCTAAGGGGCGGAGGTGCCCCCCCACTAATGAACATGGCTACTCACTGTCCTCCCCCTCATCTCCAGGAGAGGCTGCATGGGGCCACATCGCCCAGACCTGCTGACCTGACCAGCTGCAGAATCAAGGAGCTGATGGAGAAGGCTGGTCGTGTGCTCAGGGAGTTAGCATACCCTCCTCTGGCAAATCCGGGGAGGATCCGGAGCAATTATTTCTCACTACTTGTGTTATCCAAGAAGCTTATGGGAAAAGGCCAATTGAAAAAACAGATTATGGGATGCGTGGGTGGCTCAGTGGTTGAGCATCTGCCGTTGGCTCAGGTCGTGATCCCAGGGTCCTGGGATCGAGTCCTGGGATTGAGCCTGCTTCTCCCTTTGCCTGTGTCTCTGCCTCTCTCTCTGTATCTCTCATGAATAAATAAATACAATCTTTTTTAAAAAGAAAAAAACAGATTATATATATAGTATATATGTATGAACCCCTAGAGAATATATATAAAATATCTATCTATATATGTACCTATATATGTACCTATTTGCATATGAATGTATATATACACATATAAGGTATATATATATATACACACACATACACATCTACACACACATACACACATATATACACACACACATATACACACATGCACATATACACACATATATACACACATAAACATATACACACACATACACATACACACACACACACATTTTACAGTTTTAATTTGAAACATTAGGGGAAAAAAATGCCCAAAGATTTATTTAAAAGCTTGCAAAGCCATGTAAATGGCAACCCTGGAAACGATCCGAACATCCCTCAACCCATGAGTGAGTAAATACAAAGCAGCATATCCACACAGCAGAATATTATTCAGCCATAAAGAGAAATGAGGTGCTGTTGCACGCCGCATGGATGAACCTTGAAAATGGCATGCTTGGTGAGAGAAGGGTCCTGCAAATTGTATGAAATGGGCTCCATGTATAGGAAATGTCCAGAATGGCAAATCCATGGAGATGGAAGTAGATTGGCGGTGGCTGGGTGGCTGGGAGAAAAGGTGTGGGGTGAGGAAGGGCTCAGAGGCATAGGGTTCCTTTTGGGGAGGGTATGTTGGGGCAGAATGTTCTAGAAGTAGAAATTGGCAGTAGTTGCAAAAAGCCACTGAATTGTATGCTTTAAAAGGTGGATTTTATAGTATGTGAGTTCTGTATCAATGAAGGTGTTATAAATATGCCTGTGAGGCAGGAGCCCACTATCGTAGGCTTGTCCTCAAATTGGTAAAAGATTCACGTGGAGCATCTTTTCTCTGTAGGAGCTGACTTTGTCTCTGACAGAAATTTCTCCTCTGTACTATGGAAATAGAGCAGCAAGACTATTTAACTGGTTAAATATCCAGCAGCATATTAATAAATCTGTCACTGTATTTCTCAGTGAAAAAAAAAAGATGCCCTGGAGCAGCCCCACATAGGCTGTCAAGAGTCCTGACTACTTGAGTGTTTATCCATTCAGCTGATATTTCAGACTCCTGCTTGTGTCTCCTCTGGGCAGGAT
This sequence comes from Canis aureus, assembly GCF_053574225.1. Taxonomy (NCBI): domain Eukaryota; kingdom Metazoa; phylum Chordata; class Mammalia; order Carnivora; family Canidae; genus Canis; species Canis aureus. Next base: position 2,534,662 of record NC_135629.1, read on the forward strand.
TCCTGCCCCTTGAGTGCCAAGACACAGGGCCCTCAAAAGTGTCTGATCCTGTGTCATCACTTGCTCACACTGACATCTACCAGGTTGTCTCCAGGCCCTGGTCCCTCACCCCACCTCCAGGATCCAGCCTCTCTCCCCATGCCCCTGCTCCTATGGGCTCTGGGATCTCTTCCTGGACTCCCCTCTCTTGCTGTGGGATCATGCTGCCTTTCCAGGAATGCTACAAAGATGGCCATCTCTCCCTGCCTCTGCCAAAGCCTCCTGTGGCTTTACTCATCCCTGTTCCCCTCCTCAGCCCAGGAGACAGTGGCAGGACACAGAGCTCATTCTCAAGGACATGGGAACATCTCAATCTCTTCTCTCTTTCCTGTGGAAAACTGCAACAATAACAAAAGAATGAGTCACAAACGCCTTTCATCCAGATGCTCACCTCTGGCAACAAGATTTTATGTGCCTCCCATCAGGAACGAGTGGCCCTTCTCTCTGCCCTTGAGCTTCATCAGTTGTGTGACCTACTTTGGGCGAGGGGATGCTAGCAAACAGGATGCAAGGAGGAGCAGGAAAGTGCTTGCGCCTCTAGCTGCCCTGAGCCCATCATGAAAATGGGCCAGGCTAGGCTCTTTGAGCTCCAGCCTTCTGGGTCTCTCAGCAAAGGCCCGGATGTGAGGGTGAGGCTGTTGTAGGTGACACAATCCCAGCTGAGCCAGCAAAGACCAGAAGAAACATCCAGGCGAGACACAGAACAATGAGAAATAATAAATTATGCTGACCTAAGCCACTGAATTTAGGGATAGTTCGTTATGCAGCAAAAGCTAACTGATACACTCATCTCTATGTCTTCTCCAGCCTGGGAAAATTGTCCCCTCTAGGGAGACAGAAACTATCACTGGCTCACCCTGCACTCTTTCAAATCTATCTTGAAGTGCTGAGACCCTGGAGGCTTCTGATAGATGGCATGCAAGCCCTTGTAAATTGAAAGCACTGGCTTCTGAAAAGTGAAAACCAAGAGTGTAAACTTGTTCACCTGCCATGATGCCTCATGGTCCAGTTTTAAGAGGGGAAGAGCTACAGGTAAAAGAGGAATTAGGATGAACCAAAAAATAATTGGTAACACATTAGACAATGACATAATCACATATTTATTGAGTGTCTACTAGAGTAGATGCCTTGCTAGGAACTGAGGACACAAAGATGAGCAAAACAGACCCAAACCCAGGTCTCATAGATCTTATAGGCTGGCCTTGGACCCTGATATCAATCAAATCATCACGTGAATGGTAATGCATTCATTCACTCATGTAACAAATATTTGTGTCACATGTGTCAGTAACTCCAGGAGGCATGGAGCACACAGCAGTGAACACGCAGAGATGCGTCTGTCCCTGGAAGTTGAGGGCAAGGAGTGGGGAGCAGGATGGGGGGTTGACAGGGAAACCTGATCCCCTGTGGGGCTGAGAAGGCTCCTCTGAGCAGGGGGGGGGCCTCAAACTCAAAGGGTGAGGCACAGTTAAATGAGCAAGGACATGGGCGGCGGGGGGGAACACATTTAGACAGAGGGTACAGCAAGTGCAAAGGCCCAACTGTGGCCAGGAGAACCTGAGGAAAAGCCAGAGGGTTGGGGGACACAGAATGTGGTGGAGCCCCAGTGGGGAGCTAGGGTGACAGGCCAACCTGAATAATATTTTTAGACCCCAATAGTCTCCAGAGGGGAACTAGTGGTGGTCATTGCCCAGCCTACAGGGCACCGCCTGGTCCAGGTGTTGAAGGCACCCTGTCAGCAGCCTCACCTCCCACCCCTGACCCCGACCCTGCCCCAGGACCTCCTGTCCTACGGCCCTTCCCTTATTGGGAAAATTATCCTAAAAAGGCATTTCCGACTCTCCCCACTCCAGAAGCTTTCTCTAAACTCCACCACCTCCCACAGGGACATGACGCCCCTAGCACAGGGACTGCACATTCACGTGTCTGGCTTGGGGTCCAGCAGTGGTCACAGTGGTGGCTCTGGGATGCCACGTAGAGATGTGGGGCTGGAATGTAGTGGGCTTCGAGAAGCAAGAGCGGTTCTGGGTCAAGGCACTGTTTGCCACTGTGGAGTGGGGGACCAGCCAGTGCCACACACTGGCTTTCGGTGATTGGGGGTGGGGCAGGGACACATGCGCCCACCCAGCTCCCTTGCTAAGGCTGTTAGGAGGCATGACCGCAATGACACGCATACAAGATGTAGCAGGGACTCAGGAAGCACTCAGGAAATGCCTGATGCTCTTTCCGTGATTATTGTCTCAGCGTGGATGGTGACTTGCAGCGCCAGGGGCACACGGGGGGCTCCTGGACATTTGGACGGTGAACAAAGACGCAGATACTACAGGATGTCCCCATCTGTCACAGACACGGACTCCAAGGGCCTGGAGAGACAGTGTCCCCAAGGCATGCTGGAGCTGAGCCAGGCCAGGGCCAGAGGGAGGAGTCCCAGCCCCCCGGGTACCTCTGTGTCAGACCAGGGACATCCAGACCTTGGGGCAGGGGCCACAGTGCGGGGGCCAGGCCCAGCCCCAGGGCAGCAGGCCAAGGTACTGGGTGAAAGCACCATGTTGTGGGGCCTGCACCTCTTCCTCTCCTCATGCAGAGCAGTGGCCTCACTGGCAAGGCCTTGGGGAGACCAGCAGAAGAGCGCAGGCTGCCCGCCCCCGGCACAGGCTGGAGCCCCACATCAGATGGCCACTTCCTGGGAGCCTGGACTCAGACACAGGCAGCAAAAGGCTTTCAGAACTGGGGAGCTTCACAGGGACTGGATCTTACTTAGTCATGTATTGGCCAAATAGTTACTAAGCTCCCACCACGTGACAAGCACTTTGTCCTAATTACCTAAGGTCAAGGTACTGATCTCCCCTGGTAGACACAGGAAGGCACCCCCAGGCCCTTCCTTGAAGGATGTGTGGCCCCAGCTTCTGGGGACTGTCAGCAAGTGCCCTTGGTATCACCCCTGGCTGCAGATGCCACCCCACAGGCCTGCCCTCCTCAGGCCGGGTCCTGCCACTGACTTTCATGGCCGCGTCCAGGCCTGGCTTCCTCCGGACTCCGGACAGCTCCAGGTCCCAAGGGGTCACCCCAGCTGTCCTTCACCGCCACCCACTCCTGCTTCTGCCCTTCCTGCAGCGTGCTGCATGTTCCACGGGGCACCCGCCCACAGGGCTGACAATTGGTGGGCGAGTCCAACAAAACATCAAGTGAAAGACACCTTCCCGCTCTGGGTGCTGTGGAGGACAGCAGCAGGGCTGGGGCCCAACCACCATGTGAAAGGCAGGTGGTGGGGGAGGGGGGTGCAGAGGAGCCCCCTGGAGAAGCTGTGTAAGCTGAGCCCCCAGAGGCTTGTGGGACAGGTAGCCCTACTCTGACAGCAGGGAGGGGCATTGGAAGAGCATCTGGGGAGAGGGAGCTGCAGAGGCTAGGGCCCTAAGCTGCAAGAGCTGGAGGGCTGTGAAAGGGCAGAGCCTCTGTATTCAGGAACAAAGTGGCCTGGGTGCCCGGATGGCACCTGAAGGGGTATCTAGAGGCTTACCTGGAGGCTTCCCTGGAGGGTTATCTGGAGGGTACCCGGAAGGTAACTGAAGGGGTACCTGACAGGTTATCGGGAAGGGTACCTGGAAGGTACCTGGAGGGGTGTCTGGAGGATATCTGGAGGGTGCCTGGAGGTTTATCAGGAAAGTTACCTGGAGGGGGTGAGGGCTCCCGGAGCCCCTTCGGCAACCGCCCCTCCCACAGGAGGAGCCCAGAAGGGCCGGTTGGGGCCGGGCCACCACCCCGCAGGGGCGCGCTGACGGCCGAGGGCACGGGTGGACTCGGGGGCGCCCAGGCCCGCAGCTGCAGCAGCCTCCGCGGCTTCGGGCATTTGCATCCCAAGCGAGGCGCAGCCGCTCTCCAGGGCGCGCAATCTGCCGGCCCTGGGGCTGCCAGGCGGGGACAATTAATTAAAGATCCCGGGGAGCCACGGCCCTCATTAAATCCCTTGAGGGGGCGGGGCTCAGGTGAGCACTCCTCCTCCAGCCTTGCTGCACTTTCTCCGGAGCCAAGCATTCTCCGTCTATTATCCTCATCGATCCTGGCCAGGCTCCCAGAGGAGGGCCTCCTCTCCCTTTTGCAAGTGCAAGAGCCGAGAGAGACTCTCCTTAGGTTAGTCACTTGCCAGGGTCTCCTGTCTCCCAAGCCACAGAGCAGAGAGCCACAGGGCAGGGCCAAGTCCTCCTTGCTGCCACAGTGGGACCCCTGCAGCTCTCTCTGGGTCTCCTGGGACAAGAACAGGGCCAGTGGGATGAGGCCAGGGGGGACTCACTGGCCAAAGTTAGGCAGGACCAGGCAGGTTCTGGAAGCACCATTGACCCTATGTGTCCAAGATGCTATGGGCTGGGATTACCGACGTGGAATTTGTGCTTTTCTCAGGGAGGAACAGAATCCTCTGAGCACGCCTGGAACGGACTCTGAGTCGGGCGATGCCAAGGGCCCAGAGACAGGGTCCCTCTCTCCCAGCTGTGCAGAGGTGCCCTACAAGACCTCCTGTCCTGTGTGCTCTTCCTGCAAGTGACTGCTTGGGTTTTTTGCAGCCGTGTTTGTTGACCAACACACACGGCAAAAGTCATGGCGCCTCCAAGGCAAAATCACCAACGATGCTGTAACTTCTCCTGCCTGTGTCCCTTGGAGCCCTGAGTCCCCAGATGGGCGGTAAGGTTCCTTGAGGCCACCATGCTGAGAGGAAGCCCAACCAGCCCAGATGCAAAGACACACGGAGAGGCTCTCAGAGGACATGGACAGACACAGCCAGTCCCCAGAGGCTCCCGCCTCTCCGTCTGACAGTAGCCATGGCAAAAGGTCAAGCTAGAACTGCCCAGCGGGAGCAATTCCCATGAGAGCCTAAGTCACTAATTTTGGGGGTGTTTTGTCATCCAGCAGTAGTAACCAGAACACCACCATGGAGAGAGGGGGACAAACAGACAAGGAAAGTGTGATTCCAGAGCATAACAGGAGCAGGGGCACCCACAGCCAAGGGGTGGCCAAGAGAGAGGAAGGTCCAGGGAGGCCCCACAGGGTTTCTGCCAGGGGCTCTCAGGCAAAGACACAGGCCGTACAAAGGCCCAGAGGCAGGAATGGACTGACTTTCTGTATTTCCACCAAGTAGCTAGTGTCCCAGAAGTGAATTCGGCACAGAGATTCGGGTGTAGGTCTGTGGTGCATGGCAATGAGGAGACCGGAAGAGTCTTGAGTTCCGAGTGAGGTCATGCCCACATTTTAGAAAGAACATTCTGACCGATGTGTGAAGGATGGAGAGGAAGAAGCTGAAGGTGTTAGGGCAATCTTTCTCCAAGGAAGGTCCTCACTAACTCCCGGCACTATGTTGGCATGACCTTGTGTGGGGTGATGGAGGAAGCCAAAGCCATGTGTGCAAGCAAAGCCATGGCAGGTGGGGCTCCCGCATGGCCAGCCCCAGACTCCTGCCTCCCTTGCGGCAACCTGACATCTCTAGCTGTTATGGGGAGAACCGCAGAGGCTAGGGGCTGAAAGCAAGGCATGGGCTGGGACCCAGGTCCAGAAAGGCCCTCTGAGAGTCCCCTCATGTCTGCAGGGCTGCCCACAACAACCTGCGAGGCAGGTCTCCCCACCTCCTGGTGCTCTGAGGAGGGACAGAGCACTGAAGGGAGCCCCTGGCCCCTGAGAGGCACAGGGAGGGATGGTGGCTGGGGACTGCCAGCAAGATGGCCATGCATGGCCACTGTGATATCTCTATCCTTTGTCACTCTTACCACAGGTGGCTCAGATGGGGGCCCCCCACATGGTCCAGGCCTGGGGATTCATTTAGGGATACTGACCTAAGCCGGACCAATAAGAATCCACCCTGGGACTTTGGTAAGAACTACTGGCAACTAGGAATGCTCTCTGCTGGGGTGGCCGACCCAGGGAAATGGACATGAGTTGATGATGGCCGTTTTCCCATGCTTTGGGGAACTGATATGGACTGACATTCATGTCCCCCTCCAGATTTGTATGGTGAAATCCTCAGCCCCAAGGTGATATGTCCAGTGGGCTTTGGGAAGTCACTATGATGAGGGTGGAGCCCTCATGATGGGATGAGTGCCCTTCTAAAAAGAGACTCAGAACCTGCTTCTCCCTGTACTGACCATCTGCAGTCAGGAAGCAGGCTTTCAACAGAAACCACCTCTGCCAGAACCCTGCTCTCGGACTTCCCAGCCTCCAGAACTGTGAGAAATAAACATTTGTTGTTTAAGCGCCCCTGTCTACAGTATTTTTCTTATATCACTCAACCTAAAAAATATTTTCCTGAACAACACAGAGGAAAGCAGGGAAATAGTCAAGAAAGACAGAGTTGGTGACATCATCGGAGCACCTGGATCCAGCCATGCCTGAAGTCTATTTGGACTTATCAGTTTTGTGAACTAATAAATTCCTTTCCTTGCTTAAGCCACTCTGTGTGAGTTTCTATTACTTGCAAACAAAAAGGAGAAAAGCGCGATTACACCTGTAATGAGACGGAAAATCTTTTCATCCCCAGAATTCCTCTTGGGGATGGCACTGTCTTTATTTGGAAGAAATATTTTTAAAAGCATTGATGCTTGAAGGCAAGAATCCAAGGGACCTAATTGTAGGGAAAATGCTTTATGGGGGAAAAGGGAGAGATGTGACGTCACCGAGGGAGAGCATACCTTGGTGGGGACCCCCACAGGGCCTAGCCCCACCTCACCCATCTCGGGAGCAAATGCTAGTCTGAACACACAGTAGACCATGCCCTAAGGTGGAGGGGACTCCGTGGTGCACCTCAATGGCAAGGCTGAGCATTGGGGGTATGAGGGGGAGGGGCATTCTTTGCCAAGCCTCCCATGCCACAGAAGCCAGACCCTGAGTGGGGCGTTTGTCAAACGCCCTTGCAGCTTGAGCTCTGGGTGTGATTTGTGTTGCAGTCCTCAGCCACACTCATTGAGATTGAGAACACAGAAGAGAGGCAGAAGCCCTGCCAGCTTTGCTGCAGCCAAAAATGCAGTGTCACTGTGCGTCCCCAGTGAACACGGAGTCTCTCCTGCGTCCCATGTCTACACAGGTGCGTGTGGGTATGGAGAGGCGGCACATGGGGCTTCCAATGCGGCTGTGGTCCAGGGGTGGCGGTCTCCAGAGATGGCAATCTGCCCACTCCCTCCAGGCCACGGCAGCAGTAACAGGGCTTCCGGGGGGCGGTTCTGCCTGAGTACAAGGGTCGTTAGGGGAGGTCCGGAGGGGAGCCACTCCTCCTGCCCCACCAGCAGCATTACAGTCACTTCACCCACCCACCCCAACCCCGTAGGAAATCCCTTCTGCTTGGACGCTGAAGAGTTGCAACCCTACCAGGTGAGAAGTGAGATGCCAGGGTGGGTTGGGAGGGGTTGGCCTTCAGCTGGAGCATTGGAAATGAAAGATTTGGGGAGGCTGGCTGTCCTTCAGCATCCCATCCCCCGAGTACCTGCTTCCCCCCAAAAGACTCAGGCAGCCCCGGCCACCAAACAACTCTCCCCAAGGACCAGGACAACAGTGTGGGCATCTTAGAAGGGAGGTCCAAGGAGCCACATCCTGGCAGCAGGAGCCTCCAGGACCCCCCCCACACACACACACACTCAGAGCCTCCGAAGAAGCTATTTCCTGTCCGCCTGGAGGAGGCAGGAAGCCGCCAGCCGTCCTGCAATCCTGCCAGCCCTTCTCTGCCATCCACTTCCCCAAAGCCTGCACAGGGTGAGGCTCAGCGACCACTCTGGCTCGGGGGGGGGGGGGGGGGGGGGGGGGGGGGGGGGGGGGGGGGGGGGGGCAGGAGGTAGCAGAGAGCTTGTTGGCGCTCCATCTGCACTTCAGGGTAGAGTCACTGGGGAGAGGTACGGCCCCAGCTCTGCAGAGAGCTGCGAGATGGACCAGGCCACCAGCTGCCCTGCAGGACCAAACCTTTAATAAAACCCACGAGCAGGTGGTTTGAATATATATTGGCACTTACTATGCTCTGGGTTCAGGGTTAAGCATTTTACATACATAATGCCCTTAATATAGGCAACAGTCCTCGGAGCTAGATTTTTTTTATGTCCATTTGCAAGACAAGGTAACTGAGGCATAAGGAAGTAGAATAACAGGCAGTAGGGGTCTGGAGGGTCAGGATTTGAGCCCAGTGAGGGAGGGGTCCTGCAGCAAGAGACCCACCCTTGATGGGTGTGGGCCAGAGACACACATTAGGAGCCAGGACTGGACTGTCAGGAAGTAAGGGATGGAGGTTTGAGTCAAGTTTAACCAGATGGCTGCTCAACCCTGCAGACAGGATGGGGGGGGGGGTGTCATGGGGGACACAGGCAGCCAATATCTGATCACACAAACTTGATTAGCTAAGTCTTTCAATAAACTCCCCTAGGGTGGGAATGGGAGGGCACATGGGGATTTCTCCCCTTCCCATATCTAGAAAAATATGTGGAACATGCGGAAACTGCCCCCTCCAACATCCCCACACATGCACAGGTAAGGGCAGGTACATGCATGTGTGCACATAAGTATATGCACATGCATACACACATGCACACCTCCGATTCCTAAGCAAAACCTTTTTTCCCCAAGATAAATACTACAACACCAGAATAGGCGTGGTAATAATCCGGTAGTGAAACTGTAAACTGGTGTAGCCTTTTCGGAAGGTAACTTGGCAATACGCAGCAATGGCCTTGCAGTAGTCATAACTTTTGAACCTGTGATTTCATTCCTAGAGTCTGTCGTAAGGAAATCACCTGAAGGGTGAGAGTCTATGCCCAAAGATGTTCATGACAGCATCACCGGTAGCAGCGGGAAGCTGGAAACTATCCCAATCTCCTGCTCAGTGATGATCTTGAAACTAGCTGATGGCACCTCTATGTGATGGAATGTTGTGCTGTCATTAAAAAGAGGAGCAGAAAGAGTTTTTAGCCATGAGAAAAAATGTTGGGAAAAAAATCAGACTCCAATTTGAGGTCATAGGTAAGATGTTCTCAACCCCAGGGGAAGGTGTACCCAGAACAAAGGCCAGGAGGAAACAAAATCATTCATACAAACTGACTCACCGTCTGGAGGGACTTGTTTATTTACTTCTGCTTTTTTGTTTCTCTTTGGTGATTTCCAGGTTTTGTAAAGTGACCAGTCATTGTAAAAAATAAAAGGAGGAAGAGCTCTTGCCATCTGGAGCCCCTGAGTTTCTCCTTCTTCCAGCCCTTAGGGGAGCTGAGATGGCAGCGGGCTCACCTCCAGGAGCATCCGAGGTCATGGTCTCAGCATGCCACTTCCAGGCAGCTCCGCAGAATGACAAGACAAACATACTGGGACAAACAGGGATGAGGCAAGCTTCTAACTTGGATGGCAAAATTCAATTGCATACATATAGGATGGGGAAGATTCAGGCTGAAAACAAAAAGTCACATAAAAATAGTTTAGGGACTTTCAGCAGCCGCAAGCTGACCATGAAAATCAACACTGAGACAGAGTTACTTTGGCATCTGAGGTCACATCACAAGAAGCATACTGACCAGAAAGAGGGAGGAGTTGATTATAGGCAGACCACATCTAGGATTTAGATTACAACTACTCGCCACCCCTGCTGGGCATTCTATCAGCCCATTCCTTCCTCATTCTGGGGACCAAGGCCAGGCTTACCGGGAGTCTGGAGGTTCTTTCCTCTCTATCAAGGAAGTAGAGGAGTAAAAAGAGGCTAGTAGAAGAGCTGGCCAGAAGCCAGAAAACTTTTCCCCACCACATCAACTGCATAATTGGACTAATTCTGTAGCGTTTGTGTTTCTGGGCCTTTGTTTCCCTTTGTCTGCGTGGCTCCTGATTGGAACATTTGCTGTAGCTTTCTGCACTCCTAAACCCAATCCCCTTTGATGATGTACATGAATGTGTTTCTGATGGATGTTTTCCAGAGCCCTTTGTTGCCTCAATTAAGGGATAATGAACAAGAATTGTTTCTATTTGTAAAACAGCCCAGCCATTTCCCACTTCCCAATTGGTGGGACAATGTGTCTTAATTGAGCACAAAGACTTGTCACTTTATCTACTGTCAAGATCCCCAGAGAGGCAGTGATGGAGGAGCAGGGAGGGGACGGGAAGCCCAGGGAGCCCAGAAGGTGCAGTGGGCAGTGTCCATGTGGCCAGGGCTGTACTACCTCAGCTGTGACACCAGCAGGCATCTAGGGACCGGGCCTAGAGGAGGAGGGGTGGGCTGCCCTGGCTTGGGTACCAGAGCTGTAGCCTTGCAGGCTGGTCGGGGCCCTCTCCCCTGCTATTGTACCTGACCTTTGTCACTGAGAGCATGGTCTATGGAAGCAGGTTGCCCAGGTTTGGTGCCGGCTCCACATTCACTAGCCATGTATCTCCAGGCAAGGACACAACTCACCTAAAGACCAGAATCAGTACAATTATGACAGTGGGTGGCCGGAACAAGCTAACACACAGAAAGCGCTTAAAACAGCAGTGCAAGGTGAGCCCCAGAAAAATGAGGATAAATGCAAGCAATGATGCTTTTTCTGAAAACAGTACCCTGCTTTCCTCTAGGACCCCTTCCCACCCCTGGGTTTAGGAAAACAGAGTGCTGCTGGCTTGCTGAGGGCCCTGGGGGTAGGCTGGTGACCCGAGCAGCAGCCAGACAGTCCAGGAAGAGCACTGGTAGGAGCCCGAGCTCCACTAGAGCCTCACGAGTGGCCTGTGGCTGAGCAGGAAGCAGTGGCAGGTTGTCAGAAGTGCCAGCCCATCAGAAGGGCAGGGGGCCAGGCACCGGCCTGTTGGCTGTGGGAGGGTGGGCAGGTGCATGAGGGCATCCTGGAGAGCACCGGGATAGAGGAACACACAAGAGCTCAAGACAGGGGCTTTTCTCCGGGCGTGGAAGAACTTTGGCACTTTAGCAGCTGACGGGCCATCCTGGTGCCCAGTCTTGTGCCCCCATGGGACCCACATCACCCCTAAGTCCCGCCTGCTCCAGGGAAGTCAGTTTCCCAAAGTCGAGCTCCAGCCCGGGTGCACTCTCCCAGCCCATCAGTGAAGCTCAGTGCTTTCCAGGATCCAGGGCACCGACCCCCTCCAGCTCTGGAAAGACTAACGTGCATCCCCAACCAGCTCCCAGTGCTTCAAAAGACCCAATCGTCTGTGGAGAATAAGACTATAGTAGGTCTTGTTGCATTAGGTAGAAATTCCCTCAACCCGAGGGGTCTCACTGGGAGTGGGGGGCTCACACTGGTCAGCTGTGTGTACTGATGACTGGCTCCGTGGCTCCAGGGTTAATACAAAAGCTGTCAGTAAAAGGTGCATACTGCCCACCAGGCACCGAGCTGAGCTTTTTCGGTATGCCACCTCACTGAACTCTTGCCACGGGCCTGCGAGGCGGTCATTATTACTATCATTCTCATTTTAAAAATAGGACCACCGCAGCTCAGAGGAACCCCGGGGGTCACCGGAAATTTGTAGAGACAGGATCCAAACCCGGTCTGTCCAACTTCACCACCGGTGGGCTGTACCACGGTGCGGTCCTATCACTGCCCAGTCTCCGCTCCTGTGGCCTAAATCCTCCTTACTTGACAGGCCACCAGGGATTGGGGTTGGCCACCGGCCTTGTGAGGTTATGGGATCCACCTCTGTGCCTCATCCACCTCTATCCCCTATCCAGAGAGAGACGAAGTCTGACCCATCACTCTACGCTGAGCCCAGGCTCAGAGCAGCAGGGGCCGGCAACCCGGGAAAGATGCCTGGAGCCCTCGGAGAGCCCAAGCTCCAGTGGCCCCGAGGGCTGAGAACTTCAGGAGATGAGAAAGTTGCTGGGAGTGAGCAACTCCCAGGGAGTTTCTCACCACCCAAGGGGACAGCCACTGCCCGGCTCCAGCCAGCTCCAGCTGGGTGGGCAGGTGGGCATAGCATGGCCAAACCACCCCCTTTCCAAGAGAATTCCAAAATCCAGGTTTCTAATCCAGGTTTCTAATCTAATTCTAAAGACCTCGATTTTCTCAAATGTTGGCATCTACTCTGAAATCAACGGAAACACGGGGTTGAATGGCCTTAACCAAGACAGCCGGCTGCTGCCTCAGGCCCCGACTGGCCATGAGCTGGGGTGGACAGGAGAACAGGTGGCCCCTCCATGCTGCAGTCCTGGGCACACAGGGAGCGCCCAGCACAGGCCGCATTCCCAGGACGGAACGTAAACAAGAGCTTTAACAAATGAGTCAATGATGCCTTAGTAGAATGCCTGGGAACAGATGAGGGGTGAGAGAGCCCAGGGAGCTAACAATTTAAAGCAGGCGGGCCTCGCTGAGGAGGGGACATTGGAACACAGGAGCCATGTGGGTTTGGGGAAGAACCTGAGGGGCACACAGGTCATGTAATTGTAAGGCCAGTGGGTGTCATTCTGAGTGAGGTGGGCCCCATAGGGATGTTCTGAGTAGGGCAGAGGGCTACTTTGCTTACTCTGTAGTGGCCCTGGCTGCTTTGCTCACAACAGCTGGGGGAGGGTTGGGGGGCTCTAACAGTCATCCAGAGGGAAGAGGAGGTTTGGCCATGAACTCCAAGGTTCTGGCCTCAGCAACTGGAACATGGCACTGTAGTCCACTGTGACCAGAGAGGTAGGAGAAAGAACAGCTTTTGGAGGGAAAAGGAGAGCCCGCCTGCGCGTGCGGTGTGGATCTGGAGTCTACGGGAGCCCTGGGAGCTACTTAGCACCAGCGGGGGGGGGGAGCTCTTCACCCCCTCCCTACACCTAATTGGATTAACTGTCCACATATCTTGCCTGGGGTGGGGTCTGCCCAGGACCCACAGGCTCCTATCACTGGTGTGACAGGTGCGGAAGGCGCCGGGTTGCCATGGCGACGGAGACAGAGCGCTCGAGAGGGCCCTGCAGTCCGTGGCGCCCCTCCTCCACCAGGGCCGGTCAGGCAGGGGCACAGCCAGGTGATGAGCCAGCCCCGGGGCCCCCGAACACAGCAGCTGCTGCAGACTTCACAAAGTCAGTTGTGCTATTGACTCCCCAGTGGGTCTCTTTTTCAGCAGGGGTAGTGGCAATTTGGGGCTTCTGGGCCCTTGCTCACCGAGTGACCCAAGGACCAACTGAATGGCACCTCGGAAGGAAACTCACTTGACTCCTCTGGCCAGCTCTCCTGGAAAGGTGGAGGCCGACTCATTAGGACCGTTACTCTCCCTACGGTCTCTCTTAAAGCTTAAAGGAAAGTGGGGGTCCCTCTTGCCACAACCCCACCAGTTCCTCCGTCCTCCTCCCTACTCTCCCCTCCCTGCCTGGCAACCCCAGCCCCTCCTGATAGCCTGTTCAGACAATGCGGTCACTGTCCCTTTATGTTGGGGGACAATGGTCTCCCCACCTTTACAGACCCTTTCAATGCCTGTAAAAGGTGGTGTTGGAACATTCCCAGCCAAGGACTGAAAAAAAAGAAAACTGACTTCCCAGAAGAAAGCAGCCCCCCCCGCCCCCCGCCCAGCTGTCTCCCTCCAGCATCCACAGCTCATCTATCTTGCTGTCCCCTATCCTTTGTCTGTCCTCCCTCCCTGCCTCACCCTCTCCCCCTCCTCCTCTGCCTCCACTTCCTACAAAGCAGGGCGGGCCCCACAGCTGGCAGCCTAGGTCAGGGGGAGCCCGAATGTCCCTGTGCTCCTCAGAGCATACAGCCACACAGTCTGTCACCAATTTGAGGAGCCACTGGCTGAAAGAAGAGAAAGGCAGTGCTCAGACATCTCATCAGGACCTTGTCTCATTCCGTGTCTACAGTATTATGTCCATGAGGGTACATTATTCCCATTTAAGACATGGAAACAACTGAGGCTCCCAAAGATACTGGGCCACCTTTGTGATGGTCAGGGCCACACAGCTAAGGAGTAAGGGAACCAGGTGTGTGTGGCAAGGGGTAGTATCCTGCTGGTCCCATTGTGGGGTTTCCCTCTTCAACTCTTAGACCGTGCAAACCCCTCATCTTCCTCCTGTTTCATCCAAAGGTGTGGCCTCAGTTAGGCATAGAAACCACCAAGCTCTGACTCCAGGCTTAGCCAGGCTATGGCTGGCCATGAGGATGTTGGATACTGTGTCTGAGGCTTGCCTTTTTGCAATCCAATCTCTTCCCTTCCCTGGCCCTGTTCGGTATCACAAGGCACTACATTTCCCAGGCCCCCTTGCCTTCGGTTTCCCAGTGGCTCCATCCAATGGGAGGTACCGATGAAAGATGGAAGGCAGGAACAGAAGAGCCAAAGTGTTTCTCCCCTCTCCGAGGGCCATGGGCAGTATCTCTGGCAATGCCATGTTTCCTCCTTCCCCAGGTTCCACTAAAACTGAACCCCTCTCCATGATCCCAGCTACTGCCAGGAAGCCCCCACCATGGCTCTGGATCCTGCCTGGGGCCCTGGCTTCTAGGCCAGCCATTGTTTGGCTTCTTAGCGATTCTATCATTTCTGTAATGAATTCCCTGTATTAAATTCTCTTTGTAGGGATCCCTGGGTGGCTCAGCAGTTTTGTGCCTGCCTTTGGCCCAGGGCATGATCCTGGGGTCCTGGGATCGAGCTCCCTGTGAGGAGCCTGCTTCTCCCTCTGCCTGTGTCTCTGCCTCTCTCTCTCTCTTTCTGTGTGTGTGTGTGTGTGTGTGTGTGTGTGTGTGTGTGTGTGTCTCATGAATAAATTTTTAAAAATGTTTAAAAAAAGAAAAATTAAAAAAAATTCTCTTTGTTTATAAGACTTAGGGTGACTTCTGGGGGAAAGGGATCTTACTGGTACAGTTCTAGCCATTCCCCACTGTAGAAGAAATAGTGAACCAAGCCTTCTCCATTGGAGGGAGGGGTGTGGAGCAGAAGGCATGTCTCCGACCCACAGTCTCACTGTGAGGTGGCCACAACCCACTCTGGATCTGATATCCTCCTGCTTAAAGGACAATAGCAATAGTCTTGACACATGCTTTTTTGGCTCTTGTCCAGGTAAAGTTGAGGTGAGGAGCTGGCTGGCATAAACACAAGGTGCTCTTGGCTGCCCAAGCTCCAATGCTATCATCTTTGCTGCTGTCAGCCCAGGCTGCCTGGTGAAATCACAAGCAGAGACCACATGCCCTGGGCAGATCCAGGTAGACTCCTGAGCAAGTTCAGCAAGGTTCTGGCCATCCTCGGAGAAAGACAGCAGCTGGCAGAGGAGTGAGCTCTCCAGAGAGAGAGAGCTGTGAGAATATAGCAAAGTTTAGATGGAACCCCAGAGACCTTGCTCATTTTGTCCCCTCAAGATGACAATGGCACCTCCTTGGGGATCTCGCTGCCTGCACAGTGCAGTGAAGGAAGGAACACTGTTAGAGAATCAGAGGAAGCAGGATTGCAAAGAACTCAAAGAGGTCTAGGGTCCAACTTGCTGCCAGCAGGGGACCCCAGCCCTGCAAGCCTATGATGGCACAGCATCTGCAGTGAAGGAGTTCCCTACCTATCAGTTACCCCACCCAACACTGAGTGGCTCTGATGTCTGAGCTTGGAAGAACGTTCCTGAGGCAGATGTACACGTGGGAAACAATGCAAATGGAAATAAAATGCCACTTTATTGTTAGAACTCTGGCAGCCCTGACTAAATGTGGTGCAAAGGGCATTTCTCCCTACCTGCCGCCTAGATACTCACCAGCTGGTTTCCCCAAGGGCTATCTCCATGCAGCTGCCCATCCTTGGTAACTGGCCCACCCTCCTACATGGCCACGATGTCTGAATCAAGGATGAGTGAGTACACTGCCCAAGTCATCCTCATCCAAAGTCTCCCCCCCGATACTCATGCTGGAGCTGGCCCCTTCAGAGATGAGGGATTCCAGCCTCTGCCTTTTGTGTGTCCATTTTCCCAAAGATGCAAACAGCTCACAAGGCTCCCTGCCCCAGCCCCATATGCAAGAACATTTGGGACTGATCTAGTACTACTTGTAACATTTCCAGAACAAAAGCAGTGCTACAGCTCTGGGAAGGGGCTGGGAGAGAGAAAATGAGAGAAAGAAGATAGCTTTGCTGTTTTATTTTCACCAGGAAACCATCATTCGTAGATCCAACCGGAAAAACCCCTTTCCTCATATATGTTACCGTCTTCAGCCCAAAGCAGCAGATAAACAGAAATGATGACCAGAAAGGAACATGACAGAAGGATCTAGAGCAGCTGGACAGCCAGGCTTCAGGAGGCCCAGGAGTCACAGAAGTGTGGCCTCTGAGGCTATAAGAACTGGCCAGGCAGCCTTTAACATGTGTTCCCAAGGAAGCACCCATGCCAGCCGGCTCTCACGTGTTTATCAGTCTGAAAAACAGAAACCACTCTAGGTCTTTTGCAAAAAGGCATTTAATACAGGAGGTTGGTTATGTAGCTGATGGAGCACTGCCAAGCCAGACAAACCAGAGGTGAACCCAGTGGAAGCTGCTGCCACTCCTAAGAGTAGAGAGGTGACAAGAGAAGAGGCTGGTGCTGGTTTGAGATCTGGGGCTGCCCAGGGAGCTAGAACCCCAGCAATAACAGCAGACAAGAGCCTCCACCTGGGGGCCACCACAGCAAGAGGGCAACCGGCCTTCTTCCTCTTTACCAATCTACTTGTGTCTCCCGCTGGTTGAAGCTACCTGGAAATCAGAGAGCAAGAAAACCTGGGAATGCATCCCTCCCATGCAGAGCAGAGTGGGTGACCAACGCCAGCCTAGCATGTGACACTCTCAAATCCTGGGGAGAAGGGAGGTATGACTAGCTTGGCTTGAATCATCCACCCTATGGATAGAGGAGCATGATGCTAATGGAGAGACCCACCATGGCTGACTTCATGGCAGTGGGGAGGGGGGTGTGCTTCCCCAAAGGGAAATCAAGAACTTTTACCAAAATAAGGAAAAGCAACACAAAGTGGGCAAAAAGCACAGGCATCCCCTAAACCCACGAGGAAGTTAACTGTGAAGCACCCTCTCGGGTAAAAAGCTTTGCCTGTGTACACTCCTTTCTCAAAGAAGCAAGGAGCTTCCTAAGGCCCCTTCTCCCCTTAGCACCCACCTGCCTGTTTAAAGCTCTTTGGTGCCTTCTCGAGGTGACATTGTGTGGCAGCTTTCAGAAAGACAAAGAACTGTCTGGTTTAAATGCCAACCTGGCCACTGGGCAAGAAACTTCACACCCCCGGGCTTTGCTTTCCCTCCTGAACTGAGCATAAAGATATGTTTGCCCTTCCTTCCAAAGAGTTCAGTGTGGAAAAGGGGAGAAAGAGTAACTTCACAGCACAGACACCCGACAAGCGTGACCTCAGCCAGGTGCTCAAGGTCAACACCCACAGTGATACATCGGGTTGACAGCATGCACCCGTGATCTGATGTGATGAGAAGGACTCTTTACCTCTGGAGTCTCCCTCCCCAAACCTATAACCCCAGTATTGTCAGACAAATCTCAGTTGAGGGGGGATTCATTCTACAATATACCTGACCAGCACTTCCCAAAACTGTCAAGGTCATCAACAACAGGGGAAGTGAGAGGCTGTCAGAGCCAAGAGAAGCCTAAGGAGACGTGATTGACACATGTAATGCGGTGTCATGAATGGGGTCCTGGGGCAAAAACAAAAGGACACCAGGTAAAAACTAAGGAAATCCGAATCCACTGTGGACGTTCATTAATAACATGTGAACACTGGTTCCTCTGCTGCGACAGACGAACCACATGGGTTCGATCAGGAAGAGACCTGGGAGACTGGTGAGGGTATGCGGAGTTCTCCATATTACCTTTGTAAACTTTGGGTCAATCCAGAGCTGTTCTCAATTAATGGGTTCTTCCGCCTATGACATTCCTACATCCACAGTGGGGGTCACAAGCTGGATGAGGGGGAGCCACCATAACCCCACCCTACAATCCAGAACTGGTATGTACTCCAACTCCTCCTTGCAAGTAGGAGCCCTTGAAGCCTAACAGATGCTGGCCAGGCTGGGCCCTGGCTTCACCTTCTGCCGGCCCCAATCTCCTACTCCTCTCTCCATTCGTCAACAGCCCCAGAAGACCTCAAGACATCTTTATTCTGGGCCCTGGAGCGGCTTGCTTCCCTGCCCACGGTCAGGATGGCTGTGGCATGCGAGTTCTGGTTTCCATCCTCTACTCCAGCTCTACCTCATTTGAAGAATCACCCTACAGGTCCCTGACCTGTGCCCCAAGGTCCTCCCCGTGAGGCCATTCCCCCACATCCAACATCGAAGCCAGGCCTGAAGATAACTAGCGTGGTCCTGCTCAACTCCCAGTTACAGGCTTCAGATGCCCTCCCTTCCCACATCTCCCAGGCATCTGGGGTAGGTACAAATGGCACCCCCTTTCTTATGGATAAGGAAACAGGCACAGGGACGCCTGGGTGGCTCAGCGGTTGAGTGTCTGCCTTCAGCTCAGGACATGATCTCAGGATCCAGGATCGATTCCCATATCGGGCTCTCCTGAGGGAGCCTACTTCTCCCTCTGCCTGTGTCTCTGCCTTGCTCTCTGTGTCTCTCAGGAATAAAGAAATCTTTTTTAAAAATAGGAAACAGAGGCACAGAGAGGCTGGTAGGTGGCAGAGACAAGATTTGAACTCAAACACTCTGCCTTGAGCTCTCAACTTTAACACCCATACTGTACAACCAAAAGTATAAATTCAAAGGGTCCGGAACATTCCAAGGTAGCATGAGTCAATTGCCATCATGGGGTGTGGGGGGAAGAAGGTGGTGACAGAGAAGGCACTGCCCACCCCTAACTCAGCACACAGCAGGCACGACCAGCCGGTGCGGGAGGCGTGTTCTGACCGCATCTATCACCTCCCCCAGGGCCAGGAGTGATGGGCTGATGGGAGGTGACAGCCAGTCACAACGCCATTACCTCATTTGAGGTACATCTAAGTGAAACATGAAACTGCGAGCGAGCATAAATTCTAGGCATAGAGCAACTACGCACAGGAATTTTGCAAGCATTACATGTTCTCTTTCCCCGTTGTGATCCGTATGGTTTATCTTCCGAATAACAGGGCTCATGACTGAAGAACAAGTCTCACTGGTTGTCGCTCTGAGAGAGGAAAAAAATCCTGATCCTTACACGGCAGATATCCGGCTTTCAGACCTGTACGGCGGCTCTGAGCAGGGCTCTCTGGAGCTGTCCCTGTCTTCCCTGGGATTAACTGCTGCTTTCCTCCTCTTTTGTCCTTCACACGTCCACACCGAGACCTGATTTTAATCCCAGTCTTACTTGGGTTTCTTTTTTATAAAATTATTTTATTTCTTTTTTCAATCTTTTTTTTTTTTCATCATGACAAGTGCACTTTGTAGACTCCTTCACCTATTTCCCTCTTCCCCCCACCAACCTCCCCTCTGGTAACCATCAGTTTGTTCTCTGTAGTTAGGAATTTGTTTCTTGGTTTGCCTCTCTTTTATTCCCCTTGGCTCATTTGTTTTGTTTCTTAAATTCCACATATGAGTGAAGCCATATGCTCTTTGTCTTTCTCTGGCTAACTTCTTTCACTTAGCATAATAGACTCTAGCTCCATCCACATCATTGCAGATGTCCATCTTTTTGATGGCTGAGTAATATTCCATTATATATATCACCTCTTCTTTATCCATTCATCCATCAATGGCCATCTGGGCTCTCTCCATAATTTGGCTATCATTGATAATGCTGTTACAAACATTGCAATGCATACTTTTGAATTCCTGTTTTTGTATTTTGGGGAAAATACCCAATAGTGCCATTACTGGATTATAGGATGGTTGTATTTCTAACTTTTTGAGGAACCTCCACTGTTTTCCACAGTGGTTGCACCAGCTTGCATTCCCATCAACAGTGCGTGAGGGTTCGTTCCTTTCTCTCCGCATTCTTGCCAACACCTGCTGTTTCATTCTTACTTGGATTTCTGATGTCTCTTTTCCAAAGTTCACCTGCCATATTCTAAATATTCTTGCTTTGTCCCCATGTCTTTTCCATTAGATCGAAGAAAAAATGATAATAGAAATGAAAATCCCCCTGTCCTGGCCTTCCCTGGTTTATGCAGCAAACTTTTAGCAAGTACCTATTATATTCCAGGCACCATTCTAGGTATGGAGCATGCAACAGTGAAAAAGAAAAAGTCTCTATCCTCAGGTGTTGGTATGTATTCATTTAGTGGCTCTTAGATGCAAGAAGCAAAACCCAAAAACGCAAAGGCTTAGACAATAAGGCTATTAATTTCCTGTTTTCCTCCAAACCAAGAATTCTAGTGATAGGCAAGGGTCCAGGACCACTTAATTTGGTGGACCAGCGATGGAAAGGACCCAGGTTATTTCCATCTCTCCACTCTTCCATCATCATTCGGTTGGCTTTGCTCCTCAAACAAGCTCTCCTCATAGCCACAAAATGGCTGTCACAGTTCCAGACATCATACTCAGATACAAAACTGTTCAGAAGAAAAGGGAGTTTCTTCCTTCTGATTCCTTTTAAGAACAGTAAAACATCCATGCGTGATTAAAAACTCCCTCAACCTGGGGATCCCTGGGTGGCTCAGCAGTTTGGCACCTGCCTTTGGCCCGGGATGCGATCCTGGAGTCCTGGGATCGAGTCCCGTGTTGGACTCCCGGCATGAAGCCTGCTTCTCCCTCTGCCTGTGTCTCTGCCTCTCTCTCTTCTCTCTATGTCTATCACAAATAAATAAATAAATAAATATTTTTAAAAAACCCTCCCTCAACCTGATACAGGGCATCAATGGAAAACCTCCAGCTAACCTCATACATATTGGTGAAAGACTGAATGCTTTCTCCTAAGATCAAGAAAAAGTAAGGATGTCTACCTTCAATGCTTCTATTCATAATTGTCCAGGAGGTCCTAGACAATGTAATAAAGTAAGAAACAGAAATTAAAGGCATACAGATTGAAAAAATACAGGTGATATAATTATTGATATAGAACATCCTGAAGAATCTAAAAGGGATTGGATAGAATTAATGAGTGATCTTGACATCAGTATAGGACACAAGGCCAATACACCAAATATCAATTATACTGCTTGAAAAGAAATGAACAATTTGAATTTGATATTAAGAAGAACCATTTAGGGCAGCCCGGGTGGCTCAGCAGTTTAGCGCTGCCTTCAGCCCAGGGCTTGATCCTGGAGACCCAGGATCAAGTCCCACATCGGGCTCCCTGCATGGAGCCTGCTTCTCCCTCTGCCTGTGCCTTTGCCTCTTTCTCTGTGTGTGTGTGTGTCTCTAGTAAATAAATAAATAAAATCTTTAAAAAAAAAAAAAAAGAACCATTTACAGGACCCCTGGATGACTCAGTAAGTTTAAGCAACTGCCTTCAGCTCAGGTCATGATCCCAGGGTCCTGGGATGGAGCCCCACATCAGGCTCCCTGCTCAGTGGGGAGCGTGCTTTCCTTCTGCCTCTGCTACTCCCCCTGCTAGTGCTCTCTCTCTTTGACAAGTAAATTTAAAAAAAAAAATCTGAAAAGAATTACCATTTACAATAACATCAAAAATTATGAAATACTTAAATCTTATAAAATATGTTCAAATTTGCCTACTGAAAACTAAAAACACTGATGAAAGAAGTCAAAGACTGGAAAAAAAATGGAAAGATAGGCCATATTCCTAGATTGGAAGATTCAGTGTCGTTCAAATGTCAATTCTCCCTCAACTGATCTATACATACAATGCAGTTCCAATCAAATTCCCAGAGGGGTTTGTGTAGAAATCAGCAATACGATTCTACGCTTGATACGAGAAGACAAAGAAACTAGAATAATTGAAACAATTTTTTAAAGAGAAACAAAGTTGGTGGATGCGCATTACTTGATTTCAGGAATTATTATAAAGGTACCATCATCGAGAAGTGAGGTATTAGAGAAAGGACTGACATATAGATTAATGAATCAGAACAGAGTCTAGAAATAGACCCATAAGCTTATGTTCGATTGATTTTTGACAAAGTTTTCAAGTCCATCCAATGGAGGAAGGGTAGTCTTTTTAACAGATGGGGCTGAAACAATTATATATCACATGCAAGAATAAGGAAGAGGGGAGGAGGAGGAGGGTAGGTGAGGAGGAGGAGAGAGGAGAGGGAAGGAAGGGGGGTTGGGGGAGGAGGGTAAACAGAAGAGGAGGAGGAAGAGGAAGAAGAGGAAAAAGAAGGGAGGCAGGGGAAAGAAAAAGAATTGCGACAACCTCAATCCGTATCTTGAACCATATGAAAAAATAACACAGTGGAACAGACCTTAACGATAATCTAAAACAATAAAACTTCTAAAATAAAACATAAGAAGAATCTTTGTGACCTAAGTTGAGCAAAGAGTCCTTAGATTCAATACCAAAATCACAATTCATTTCACAAAAAATAAAACTGATGGACTGGATTTGAGGAAAATAAGAACTTCTACTCCTTAAAAAACACTGTTAAGAGAGGCAAGGACTCAAAGAATATATGTGCAAATTATGTGTCTGATAAAGAGCCCATGCTCAGAATATATAAGGAATTCTCAAAACTCAATAAAAGGAAAAAATAATCCAATGTACAATGCACACAAGATTTGAACAGACACTTCAATGAAAAAGATATACAGATGGTAAATAACACCTAAAAAGATGCTCAGGACCATTTGTCATTAAGGAAATGTAAGTTAAAATATATGCGTTACAACCACAATGAGGTAACACTACACATCTATTTCTAGTTAAAAAACAAAAAACAGGAAAAACCACCTCACAACCACAAGTGCCTGTGAGGATGTGGAGGAGCTAAACTCCCATACATCACTGGAGGCGTACAAAATAGGACACCACTTTAGAAGAGGGGTTGGCAGCTTCTCGTAAAGCTCGACATACGTCTACCATATGCCCCAGCAATCCCACTCCTAGGTATCGGCCTAAGTTAGCAGAACCGTGTCCACACAAACTCTAGAGGAATGTTTCTGGAAGCTTTATTCCTAATGACCAAAACCTGGAGACAATCCAAATATCCCTCAACCGGGAAATAAATAAACCAACTCTGGTACATCTGTGCGATGATGCACTATTCTGCCATAAATGGAAGGTACTTATAATGACATGATGAATCTCAAACTCCAGTCAAAGAAACCAGATTCACAATGCTGCATACTGTGTGATTCCATTTACTCAGCTTTCAGAGAAGGCAAAAAGCTAGGGGAACAGGACAAGGGGGTGGCTGCAGAGGCCTCGGGGAAGTCTGGGGGGACACACCACCTTACCGCTCCATCGTAGCAGCAGTTCCACGGCTCTACACGTTTGTCACAACTCACTGAACTGTCCACTAAAAAGGGTGAGTTTTACTTTGTGTACCTTATACCTTAATAAAAAATAGAAAGGAAAAATAAGAATGATCTGACCTTTCGCAAAAACAAATAACCTCACACCTCTGGCTGGACTTGGGCCTCCTGTGGTTTCAAAAGCAATCAGTGGCAAGAGGGATGGAGTCGAGGTGATTGCCTTAGATCCATCAGCAGCTGAGGGACTGGGGGCACCCAGAGGGTGGGCAATGGCGGCCACGCTGGGTCTTGTCAGGGAGCAGGGAGGTGGGAGACACCGATGTTGGGTAGGCTGCTACCAGGGCGGAAACAGACCCCAAATGGACAGGTAAGTGGAACTGCTCAGGGTGGGTGCACACCACACAAGGAAAGAGAGGGGGACCAGCCAGGGGCAAGGGAGACCAGGGGACCTCTCTGCGCAGGTGACCTTGGAGCCCAGACCCAAATGAGAGGCACAAGTCCTTGGACATGAAGAGCAGAAGATGAGTGCCCTGGGCAGAGGGAAGAACCTGGCAAAGGCCGGGAGTCAAGAGCAAGGCTTGTCTCCAATGGAGGAAGCGAGTGGGCAAAGGGGCAAGTGCCTGAGACGTATGGAGGAGCAAGCAGCTGGCGAGGGCAGGCACCTGGCTTGTGCACCAAGTGCCACAAAATCTACCCAAAGCCTTTGAGCAGTGAGATGACATGGTCCCAGTTCTATTTTAAGAGGATTGCAGCTGCTGGGAAATGAAATGGAATCCCAAAAACTGCAACTGGGGACTGCATTCTCCCGGTGGGAGATAGTGTGAAGAGAAAGACACCAGAGGTGGCATGGCTGAGTCATGGTCTGGGAGCCTGGCTGGGTGTGGGAGAGGGTGGGGGGCAAGGAGGCATCGGGGGTGACCTGAGGACTCCGGTCCGGGAACCTGGTGGGATTGCTCAGATGAGGTGTGGCCAGGGCTGCACACCAGGTCTGTTCAGGGATCCTGGAGACATCCGCCTGGGTGTCTCAGGTAGTTTGCTCACCTGTGAGACAGTGAACGTGGCACTCTAACTCATGGGCAAATGGTGAAAACAATCTCTAGAAAATGTGGCTGTGCAAGTGAGCAGCACCACCAACCTCCCTTCACACCCCCCTGCTTCATGCCCACAGCTCTGAGAGCCTCACGGGAATAGCCTGCATGACCACCCTGCAAGGTCATTGCTGTGTTTTGTAGATGCTGAAACTGAGGCTCAGAGAGGTTGTGTCATGTGGCCAAGGTCACCCAGTGGGTAAGCTGTGGCGCCTGCCCCAGAATGAAACTCATCTCTGGCCACCTGAAAAGTTGCACCCTTCCCACCTTGCCTCCCAAATGCAAAGGGCTCTTTCTTTCAGTCTGTAGGAGTTATGTGGGAGACACAGGCTCCCCAGCACCTCTCCAAATGGTCAGCCAGACAGCCTGCTCCCACTCCGGCCTGGAGGTCCAATCTGAGGGAGGAGGCCGCCAGCCTCGCCCTCCAACCAGGAGCAGCAGGAACTTCTCTGCAGCTGGACACAGTATTTCCAGGCGGCAGAATTAATAGGGCAATTCCCCATGCAGAACTTAGCTGGCTCCTGTGCTAAATTAGCATAGATAAATATTTTTGAGAGAGGTGGAAAAATAATGCATTTTGCAATAAAGCCAGAGCACAGCCCTCTACAGCCGTTCTGTGAATCTGTATGAAATGAATTTGCACCTGGAGTAATTGAAGGCGCCATGGTCCTCTGGGGCTGGGAGCAGGCCCAGCCAAGCGGATAAATTCCCTCCACTTGGGACCCCTGAGGGTCTGCCTTCAGCTCAGGGCATGATCCCAGGCCTGGGGATCGAGTCCCACACAGGGCTCCCCACGGAGCTTCTCCTTCTGCTTGTGTCTCTGCCTCTCTCTCTCTCTCTCTCCCATGAATAAATAAATAAAATCTTAAAAAAAAAAATTCCCTCCACTCGGCAGAGCTAAAGGTTTTCAAGAGGCTGATCCCCATGGTGGGCTGGGGGTGTAGGTAGGAGTAGGGGAATGCACCAGGTCCCAGAGGACTAAGGACCAGGGTTTGGAGGAGGGATAAAGGACAAAGAGAAAGATTGCTCCAAGGCCTAAGAGGGTCACCTCCCATATGACACCTGCCCCGCCTTGGGGGACCCCACCTCTCCTCTCTCTCTAGACGAACACGAAGCTCCCGTGTGGCACAGTGTGGGTGAGCCATGCCCCAACAAGCTGCCGGAAGGGTCTAGCACCCGTACCCTACTCTCAGCTCTATAGACACTGTGAAGCTCTTGGAATTCCTCAGTGAGTGGCCCAGGAACCCCATTTAAGGTCTGAGCCTTCCCAGTAACCCCACATCTTCGAAAGTCTGGTGAGATTTGCTTCCTAAATCACTCTCCCACCTGCCCGCTCCTCTCCACCCCTATTGCCTCCCATCTTTCAGCCTCACCATCCCTCATACGGATGGATTGTCGTGAAGGTCCCCTCACCCAGCAGCAGCCCCCAAGGTGGGGGCTCGGGGGACGGAGCTGGCCTTCAGTAGTGCATATCAGTAATGCACACCAGTGGTGCACACCAGTAGTGCACACCACTGGAGCTATACCAGTTGTTTAAAATACAGAAACACTTCAGAGCTGGTTAGCAAATGACTCCTGCCTATACCCCCTAATCACCAGCTGCCCCTAAAGCCCGGGACCCCAGGAGGCCCCTGGAGGTTATGTCTGGCACCAAAAGGCCCTGCTCCAGCATGTGGCCTGATCCACTGGGAGGGACCCTGCTGCACCAGTTATAAATACTTCTGATATCTCCCCTGGCGGGGAGCTCATCTCTGCCTAATCTCCATCAACCACCCAGGGTCCCAGGTAGATACGCCAGCTAAGGTAGAAGAGAGGGGTTACCATCATGTGCCAAGACAGCCGGCTGCTCCCATGTCCCCACCCTCCCTCCTTTCCCAACACTAGCTGAGGGGAAAACTTCCCTAAACCTGGCCGCGCGCTGCCCGCTTCACTCTGCTCCCTGCACTCAAGGCTCTCACCACCTGACCCCAGTGACCTCTCCTGACACTCCCCTAAGATTGCTGGACCACAAGCTGAACTGTCAGGATTCAGGTCCTGCCTGGGAGACATGTAAGGGGAGCTGGCCAAACACTCCAAGGAGAGGAGCTGGACCAAGGTGAGGCACCGAGAGCCCCAGAGCAGTGCCCCTGCTCCGTGCCAGCATCGCACCCTGGGACTGCCTCTGCAAAGGGGGCATGGCTGGAGCCCCGCTGCGGAGGCCCAGGACTGCACCTGGCGTCTGATTCCAGCGCCCGGGGGCTGGGAGGGCGGCCAGCCAAGCGTCCACCTGCCTCTGCCTGAACACGTTGGGCCAGACCTGCCCAGCAGGGCCTGGGAAGTGGGTGCCCTGGTCAGGCTGCCTGGCCCCACACTCACCCATCCTTCCTCCAAGTGTGAGGCTCTTCTCACGTCTAAGACCTCAGGCCATGTTTGCATCCAAAGTCTTTGTAAACACTTTTTCACTAGAGTCAACTTGTTTCCATGTCACTGGCTCTCAAAAGGAGAGGAAATGTATCCAAATTCTTCAAGATGCTTTTTTCCAGCTACACACTCCAGGCCACTTCCATGTGATCCGGCAAAGTACTCCACAGGAGAAATGTCAGAAACCCCTGGGCAGAGAAGTGGGAAAAGGATGATAGCCAGTGTGAAAGCTATAAGCACCCTGAGATTCTGATAGCACCCCACCACCACCACCGGATTAGGGCAGGGGCAGGGGAGTGGGGCTCCTTTTCCCTCTGCCTCTGTGTGTCACCAACCATTCAACAGAGCACCTGTGCAGGTGCTCACCTCGGGGGACTCTAGGCTCACACAGGGCTCCAGGGTGCCATCAGCTGTGCCAGGACAGAGGGTTGGCACATGGCCCAAGACTCCGCCACCTTAAGAAAGAAGCCCAGGAGGCTCTGCAGGAGGCTATGGATGTAGCCCAGCCTCGGGGCATCCTGACTGCCCAGTATATCTCCCCCTGTTTACTGACTTTGTTTTATAAACACCCTCATAGTACCAGGCGTGGTTCTAAACACTATACATATATTAACCCTTTTAATTTTCCTAACAAGGCTATTTCTAAAGTAGGTGATATTATTTTCCCCCATTTAACGGATTGGGAAGCTGAGACACCACGGTAAGGATAAGTGGCTTCGCACAGCCACATAGCTCCTAAGTGGCAGAGCCAGCATTCCCACGCAGGCTGTCTGACTCCAACAGAGCCCCCATTGCCCACGCTCCCATGAGCCCCCGGGAGAGGCACTAGAGCAGCTGGGTGCAGAGGGCAGGTTTTGATGGCTCCCAGGGCAGCACAGGACTGCAAAACTGCCCTTCCCTCATGTCAAAGATAAGCAACCATGAATGAATCAGACCCAGGCTCCCAATGTATAGGTGCTTCCTGCAAATTAGCCAAACACTAAGGAAAAACCTGTGTCACAGCCAGGACATAGATCATTAATGCACATTTATACAAGTCATGACAATTTCTTCAAACACAGACTTAAAAAGCCTTCTCTGCAGAAGCTGGTCACAGAGATCACCAAAAATAGCAACCAGCACCAGCAGTAGCTTTCAGTAATTGCCGCTGACAACCTGGGGTTTAGTTTTCTTCCTGCGCTGACCTGGGTGTCCACTGTGGTCTCTTGGGGAACCAGAGCCTTGAGTTGAAGTTCAAGATGTGGAAGGGCATTACTACTGGACCCTGTACACCTCCCCGGGCCCCACTGCACCTGTTTCCTGTGACCTGGCCCTGGTATCTCAAGGCCATCCCAAAACGGTCCGTCCCAAAACCTGATGGGCACCACAGCTCTGCCAGATGCAAAGTCTCACCGAGCCTCGGTTTTACCATCTGTACAAAGGGCACTGCACCTTCCTTTGCAGTTGCTGTGAAGTGGGAGGCGATGTATGAACTGCCTGTGGCACAAAGCAGGAATGTGAAAGTGGTACCTTCTCTCATTATCCCAAATTGTGGACTGAAAGGGGTGCTGTGTACCAGGGGCTCCAGGGAGGGGATTGGGCTAGGCGAGGTAGGAGATTATGAGATTAGAGCGTGATTGATGGTGAGGGCAGACAGTGCCCCCCCCCCCCCACGGCTGCTGACCAGGCATGGCTCAAGGGCTCCCCTGACCTCTGTGCCCCAGACTGGAGAGGAAGTTATCCCGAACAGAGGAAGGCCACCTATAACTGGCTGCTGCCAGGAACCCCAGCAGGGGCACATCCTTGCAGAGTGGATGCAGGCAGGGTCTGAGGAGTGACTAAGGACTACATCCAGCCAGTCCACCGGCGTGGGGGCAGGCCCAGAGGAAGGAGGCTGGCAGGAGGCTGCCCAGGTAGGCTGGAGACTAAGCATGAAACACAGGTAGCCAGAACCCACCCTGCATTCAGAATCACAGCATCAGGCGTCCCTCCCCCACCCCTCCACCCAGGCACACCTGGTAGACCTAAGACCCTGAGGAGGCATGGGGGCTGAAACCCCCGTGAGCCAGCAGCACTCTAGACCAGTTCCTGCGCCTCCTTCCAGGTCCTGAGAGCCCCTGGAGGGCCAAGTCCCTCCTCACTCCCAGCTGGGTTTCCTAGGAAACAGGCCAAGTGCATCCTGCCACAGGCAGCCCCTCCCCCACACACCTCCTTCTGCGGTGACTGGGAGCGGGGAGCACAGCTCACTCCTCCAGAAGTGGGGGCACCAGGCCTGGTGAGCTCCGCCCAGACCCCCAGGTGCTGCCACTGCTAGATGAGTACCCCAGGGAGTGAGGAGCCCAGGAGCCTAAAGGCACCCAACTTACTCCGAGGCGCAGCCACTCAGCCAGCCTCAGTGAAGCAGCAGAATGCAGTTAATTCAGGGTCTCAAAATCCCCACAATAGAAGGGCTTTTTAAAATGTGGCTAAAAAGTGTTATCTAGCAACAGGGAAAGTGATGAAAACCAACAGCCAAGGCTCTTGGAGCCCTTCCTGAGCCAGGCTGCGGGCTAATTCGTCCCATGTGGCTACACTTGCACCCACCCCACGGGCAAGGACCTGTGCTCAGAGAGGGGAAGGAGTTTCCCAAGCCCTGAAACTGGCAGGTGACAAAGCTGGAATTTCAAGTCGCTGCTTTAGTCTTTCTGGAAGACACTACCTTCCATAAGCAGTGGAAACGGGGACAACATTCATCTTTTCCTCTGTTCCTCTTTCTCTCTACCTCCACCGCATCCCACCTCCTTTTTATTTTTGAGTATTTTCCAATGTTCTGTAACTAGGAGGTCAATTTTTTTTAACAGAATCAAGAACGAATAAGCCTGGCTGCTTTCCTGAGAGGAGCCCGCATCAGCACCCCTCCTTTAGCATTTGGAAACAGAGATCGAAAGCATCCACCACTCAGCCAAACGCAGATCACAGCTTCCTAGTCATTCGTCAGCTCTTGGCAGAAGCAAATGACACACAGGATTTTTGAGTTACATTGACCTGACTATTTCAATGAAAGTGTGGCTCTGAGTTCCCCAGCCTGGACCTAAAACTGCCCCCCTCCCCCCGCCCCACCTCATTGATGTGACCCTCTAGAAGTGTGAGGAAGGAAACATCCTTCAACCAGCAGGGCCACTGCCAGTGCTTTTTTGCCTTTTTGGCTTGTGCTCTAGGACTAGGCTACAGCTTGAAAGAAACCTTTCCAGATCCCCCCCAAACCTTTCCTGAGCCCCTACTATGCAGCAGGATTCCCACCAGGTGTGAGGGACTCTGAGACAGTAACAGGCTACCTCCCTCCTTACAGAGCTCAAAGCCTAGAGGAGAAAATGGAGAAGTGCACAAGTAAACACCATGCAGCATGTAAATGCTTGGGCAGCAAGGGCTGGGAAGTCATTGAGGGCTTCTTGGAGGAGACAAAACCTCAGCTGCTTCCCCAAAGAGCAGTAGCTGGCCAGATTCCTGGCCCCAGCTTCATCACACCCCACCCCACCCCACCCTCCGCTGCCCCTTCGCCCTCACCATACCTACACAGGCTGTGGGTCCCCAAAACTCAGGACTTCTGCCCACACTGTCCCTTTTGCCTGGAACAGTCCTGCATCCCCACTGTCCCTGAAGACCAGCTCTTACACTTAGTTCTCAATCACAGCAGTATTTCCTCTGGAGATCTTCCCTCACCACAGGCCACACCAGGGCCCCCAGTGGACACTCTCCCAGCACCTTCCTTCTTCCTAGAACTTTCCAGAGTGTCAATCCTATGATTGTATGACCACCCAGTTTATGTCTCTCTCCTCAATACCAGACCGTAAGTGTGGGGAAAGCAGGGACAGGTCTCTGGGGCTCCTGGATGGGCTCCCAGGGCCTACTGCAGAGAGGTAGCACAGAGTAGGTACTCAGAAAACATTTGCTGAAGGTTGGAAGAAGGAAGGTAGAAAGGAAAGAAGGCAGGAAGGGTGAGGAGGAGGGGAGAGAATGCAGCTCCGGGGCAAGAACAGGGGGGAGAGGCCTGCATGTTTGGGGAACAGAGGCCAGACTGGGGCATGTGGTGGCTAGTAGAGTCAGTCCACAAGGGCCCCACTTTGCTGGGCTAGCTGGAAGTCCTAGGTAGACTTGGGACCAGTGAGCGACACCTTAGCTCTTTGAATGGCCTCAAGGGCTCTGGGCATCCAGGAACAACAGCCCCCACCTGTCTGCCCTTCTTCCTCTAGTTACATCACTTCCCCACCTCAAGGAAAATTATCTCCACTGCCTGCAGCCCTGGAGAAGTTGTGAAGGCACACGCGTGCACACACACATATGCAAATGTACTCTCATGTACGCACGCATACACGCCAGCTCCTGGTGGAGGTGTGCCACAGGTAGACCACTACCTCCTGGAAAATGACTGGTCCCAGCAGAGCAAGCTGGGGGTAGAGGACCCATCAGGTCGCTCAGAGCCCTCTCTGGGATTGACCTATAAATGCTGAGGCAGAGAAGTTTTCTTTCTGCTAAACTGGAAGGAAGTAAATCTGTAACAGCCAACAGCCACATCTCTCCCTCCCTCATTAGAGAGCCGCAGAAGGAAGCTGACAGCTAGAGGGAGATAAAGCTAGACACATAGAAGGGGAGCTGATGCTATCACCTGAGCCCTGGATCCGGCTGTGCCTGAAGGACTTTCCCTGGCCTTCCCAGGCTTTGCCACTCACAACCAAAAGAGGCTTCACTAACACAGGCATTGCTGCCTGGAGAAGAGATGTCATGAGAGACAGATCCCACGATGTGGAGCAGGCTGGGTCTCAAGGTAAGGAGGCAGTGCAACCCCCCAGCTCCTGACTCGTCATGCATCAAACTACGGGCAGTGCGGTCATGGGCTGCGTCTTGGGACCCAGACTGCATGCTTCCATGGCCAAATGGGGGGCGGGGGGTGCTGGAGGAGAAAATGCAGAGTGTTGGCCACTCCTGCCACCTTCAGTTCTGCACACTGGGAGAAGCAGGCTGATCCACTTGACGTCCAGAAGGAAGAGGCTGCAGCTTTGTTCAGAGACACCCTTTCTGAGAGCCGAGAGGAGCTCGAAACCTTTTTGATACCCCTGGAAGGAGGGTGCTATTATAGTCTCCATTTAACAGATGAGGAAACAGTCTCACACAGGGGCAGGTGTCAGAGCCACTGGGAGCCTTGGCAGTGTCAAGGTTTGGAGGGGCTCACAGAGCAGATGCGGTCCAATGCTGGCTCCAGAGGGCAGGTCCAGCCAAGGGGGTCAGAGACCACAGCAGGCAGGGAAGCCGACCCCTGGCCAGAGCCGGGGATGGGAGGGGCGAGGGGATAATGTGGCTAGCTGGGTTCAGATCTGAAGGCGACCGCTCCATGCCCCAGCCCCCAGGGAGGGGACTTTGGAATCTCACCTTCAGGGAAAGAAGGACTGGGCCCTGGGCACACAGGTGGCAGCTCCAGGCTTTGCTGAACAGGTGGGGAGGCATGGCCCACTCTAGGCTGCTCCTTGAATGTTAACTAGCATTGGTCCCTCCTCCCGCGGCTGGCTGCGCAGCTAGGGTGGGGACATCGTGGGGTGGGGCTGTTCAGGACACTAGGCAGGCTCTGGCTGCTTTTGCAGCTGCTATGACCCGCATTACCCCCTCAGTGCCCTGCCCCATCTCTGTCATTGCAGCTGCCACTGCCTCTGTCACCCGTGGGGAGGGGGCCAGGGGGTGAGGGGGAAGCAGGGGGAGAAATAACAAACAGATCCAGTTTCCCCAAATCAACCTGTCACCACAAAGGGAGGAAAATTAAGAGGCCTGGCCAAAGCTGACCTTCTGTTTACATTTTCCTTGGAAACGAAGAAATAATTGCTGTTGCTGCAAGGAGCCGTCTTCAGATGGCCCCCCTCTCTCCCTCCCCTCCTCCTTCCCCCTGTCCTATTCAAGAGCAGCCAGGGATGACACTGGAATCTTGAATCAAACTAAGTGGTTACTATGGTGTCAGCCTGAAATTATGAATCTCCAAGCCGGCCAGCGCAGAGGCGCAGAGCCAGGGTACACAATTAAAGCAGAGAGACGGAGGAAAGAGAAGGCACATTGTATTTCAATAGCAGCAAAATTGCACTTCCGAGCACGAGAATTAAAAAAAAAAAAAAAAAAGATGTGCTTAGAAATGTAGTTAGAAGCACGATCGAGGCCAGGAACGATCCCAGTTTTGCCACCCTCATCACCCCTCCTCCCCCCACACCGTCCCCTTCTGCCCCTCCAGCCCCTGAGAGCTGCATGCAGCAGGCCTGCCACACACCCCTGTCCCGGTCCACAGTGACACAGTGTAGGGAGCTGGGCTTCCAAGCTCACGCACCGGACCTGGCATACATCTCATGGGCACCACCCTCCACATCTCTTTCTCTCGGCCCCACAGGGAACCATTTACAAATGCCGTCGGCCCTACCTTTAGACTTCTGGGGTGAGACCCTCACTCACACCACTACAGCTCACCTTGGCCAGAGCCCCCCTTCTGGATGGCGGTGCCGCAAAGAAAAAGCCAGACCCCTCGGGTGGCTTCCCTTGCTTGCTCAGGTCTGACCTCAATCCTCTCTGACTCGTCTCCCCCTATTTCCCCCTGGGCCTTCACAGCAGCCACCGTGGGCTTCTGGCTGTTTCTTGAATTTGACAGGCACGGTCTTGCCTCAGGGCCTTTGTATTGGCTGTTGCCTCTGCTAGGAGAGCATCCCCAGATCTCTGTGATGGCAGAGACCTGTCTGCTTTGCTAGCTGCTGTAATCTTCATGCCTGGAACAGCGTGGGTATGTGGGGTGCTCAGTGAATGCGGGGTGCTCAGGAGCCGGTTCCCGTCTTCTGGGCCCCATTTTTTGCACCTTTATCATGAGGGTCTGGACCACATCAGAAGGACAAACTAGGGCAAATGAGCACATGAGCAAATTCCAGGCTGGAAGTCTGTTTTGTTCAGTCTACACTGTATTGGCATGCAAGGCATTTATAACCTTGAATTCATTAACAACATATAAGAATTGGGAGATCGGGATTTCCACCATAGAAGCTATCTTCTTTTAAAGGTTTGGTAGGAAAAAAAAAATAAAGGTCGGGTAAGCTTTCCCATCAAACTGTCTGGATCTGATGCCTCCTATTAATTTATCTCCTCTTCCTCCCCTCTCTGCCCCCTCCTCCTCCTTCTTGTTTGCATTAGGCTACAATTTAACTTTTTTTTTTTTAATATATAAACCTGTTCTTTTTTTTTTCTCCTTTCCTCTTCTTCAATCAATTTTGGTAATCAGTCAAAGTTGCTGTTTGTAGACCACAACTGGTTGAGTAAGGCAGAAAACTTATATACTACAGGGTTTAGACAGTTTCCTGAATTTCTGAGAGGGTGAGAAACACAGACAAGAGTGAGAAAAGGAATGCCCACCCCCTCCAAGAGACTGTCCTAGCAGAAATCCCACTGCCTCCACCACCTGCCACCGGGTACCACCCCTGCCACAGCGGCTCCAGGGAAGCCCAGTGCCTTTGCCGCAAGAGCTGGTGTCTGCTCCAGCAGCCCTCCCACCCCCCACCCCGACTCCACCCCACCCACTCCACCTCGGGCTCCTCCCTTTCACTTCTGGACCTGCTTTGGTGCATCTGCTTGACTGAGTCCAGGTCACATGATCCAGCTGCAAGGGCACATCGGAAATACAGTTTCTGGAATGGAGAGAGGCAGGTCAGAGGGAATTGGGATGGAGGTCGGGTGAGTCAGGTTGTCACATCTGTGACATGGTGTATATATGTTTTTTTCCATAAAAATTCTTCATTTTACTTTAGATTGTCAAATGAATTGGCATAAAATTTGCATTTTCCTATAATTTCACATATCTGTGTAGCTGTCACACTCCTTCTTCATTTTTATGGTTACTGATGTGTTTTCTTGATCAGGCTTGCTGGATTTGTCTAGTTTCTCGATTTTTTCAAAGAATTATTTTTCGTTTTTATAGCTCAAGTCTACTGTTGTTTTATTCTATTTCATTAATTTCTGCCCCTGTTCTTCATTAATTTCTTCTGCCTGCTTTCTTTAGATTTATTTTGATGTTCATTTCCTAGCTTATTGAGATAAACACTTAGTTTCCTTGTCTTTTCAATCTTTTTTCTAATGACTACATTTAAGCTATTTATTTTCCTCTAAGTACACAGGTCTTGGGCACTATCCTGTGGGTTTTTATATGTAGTGTCTTTATTACTGTTCATTTCTAAATAGTTGGTAATTCAGTTTTGATTTATTGTTTAATTCATGTTACTTAGATATGTTATTAAGTTTCCAAATTAATAGTTTTGGGATGCTAGCCTCTTGTTCAGTTCATTTTACCTGAACTGTGGTTGGACAAAGTGGCTGGCATGATCTATTTTTTTTAATTGGTTTTAAAAAGCAAATGCAATATGAAAATATGTTCTGTCTGTAAAAGAGTCAGTCAGTATAGATGTTTATAGAATCAAACATTAATTCAGCACCCCTTTATAATCATTGTCATTCTCTCCAACTTCTTTTTCCTCCTTGAGCTAATCTCTGTGGATAGTTTCGGCGGCGGGAGGGGGGGCATTTTTCAGTCCTGTTTTTACATTTACATATGTATTCTTATACTCATCCCTAGAGTTTAAAAAATTACTTCTACTTTAAAGTGTGTCTTGGAGAATTCTCAACTAACAGTTACTTCTAGGCATTTTTGTTTCCAAATAAATGTACTTTTGTGTTCAAATAAGTATTTGCTTTAATTTGACAAGAGCCCACAAATTTTGATATCATGCTCTCACTGTTGCTCATTTCTAAGCAACCTTTCTTGTCCTTTTGATTTACCTTTTGATTCAAGAGTTATATATGAAAGGAAGTGGTTTTTTTAATAAAGATTTTATTTATTTGAGAGAGAGAATGAGCAGAGAGAGAGCAAAAGCCAGGGGAAGGGTAGGCAGAGACAAAGAGAGAAGCAGACTCCCTACTGAGCAAGGATCCCTGACATGGGGCTCCATCCCAGGACCCTGAGATGATGCCCCGAGCCAAAGCCAGACGCTTAACTGACTGAAGCACCAGGAGCCCCGAAAGGAAATTTTAAAATTTTTCCATTGTAAATGTAGGTTTGAGAAGAAGGAGGAAGTTGTAAAACGTTCTATTTATTCTGAAGAGAAGTAGGCAAGGATAGTTTCAAAACAGAAAAATGTAGACCCATATCACACATTAAAAATTCTCCAAAAGCCTAAATGAAATATTAATAGATGACAGCCACAACATAATCAAAAGATGAACAGGTCGTGATCAGTCCAGGAGTTGGATAGCTCAAACAGCAGAAATGTAATATTATCTACTATACGAAAAGAGGAAAACAGAAACCCATGTGTCCAGTTACATGGATACCCCCAAAGAAGCATTTGATAAAATTTGACATTCGTTTCTGACTTGTAAAACCATCGGTAAGCTAGGTACAAAAGGGCAATTCCCTGATTTAATGAAGACTGTGTATTAGAAACTTTGAGCAAACCTGATACCTCAAGTGGATCTTGAGAAGCATTCCTGTCAAGGTCCAGAACAAAACAAGGATGCCCCCTTCAGCCCGACTCTTCAACCACCCCCCCCCACCCCCGAGAGATCTCAGGGAGCGCAGCACAAGATGGTATACCCAGGCTCAACCCCCTAGGGCCTGGGCTAGCCCTAGAGGCTTATGGAGCCAGCAGAACTAATGTACTGGAATTCCCAAGGCTGTGTCCTAAGGCACTCTGCAATAAGAACAGGAAAAAGTGGCCTCTGGAAGGAAAAAAAAATTAAACTGTCATTATCTGGCAAATGATATGGTTGCTCACCTGGAAAAACTATCAAAATGGATAAAAGAGTAAAGCAAGTGGTCAGACTCAATAGCCGTGACCAATTAGAAAATATTCAGGGAAAAACCGTATCCTAGTCACAGAAGACACAAAAATCAGAAAATCATTAGTAATAAATATAACACAATCCATACAAAAGAAATGCTCAGTTTTCCTTAACATAAAGGAAAACTTGAGTAGAAAAACATACTAGGTTCTTGGGCACAAAGAGACAAATTCTCCCCCCAAAGGAGTCTATAAATTCAGTGCAAACAAGATACCCAGCACAGATTGCTGGCTCCCTGCCCACACCCAACACTGGTGACGCCACAGAAGAGGGAGGGAGGGTGACAGATCTGAGAAGCTAGCGGCGGAAAACTGTGAGACAGAAGGCGTTTGAGTGCTCGTGTGGGGCGGGGGGAGTGTGTGTGAGTGTGGAGTGTGAGAATGTGTGTGATTCCATGTGTGCATGGGAGAGTGTGCGTGAATGATTGTGTGAGAGTCTATGTGTGTAGGACTGCATGTGTGACAATCTGCGTGTGTGTATGATCCTGTGTGTGACAGTCTGTGTGTGTGGTGTGTGTGAGTCTGTGTGTGTGATTGTGACTGTGTGTGTGAGAGTCTGTGCATGTGTGTGAGTGTGTGTGGTGTGTGTGGCTGTGGCTGTGTCGTGACAGTCTGTTTGTATGAGTGTGTGGAGTATGAGAGTTTGTGTGAGTCCATGTGTGCATGGGAGAGTCTGTACGTGAATGATTGTGTGAGAGTCTATGTGTGCGTATGACTCTGTATGTGTGACAATCTGTGTGTGTGAATGTGTGTGTGACAGTCTGTGGGTATGGTGTGTGCAAGTCTGTGTGTGTGATTGTGACAGTCTGAGAGTCTGTGCATGTGTGTGAGTGTGTGGTGTATGTGAGTCTGTGTGTGTGTGACTGTGTGTGACAATCTGTGTGTGTGAGTGTGGAGTGTGAGTGTGTGTGAGTCCATGTGTTCATGGAGAGTCTTTGTGTGTAAATGATTGTGTGAGAGTCTATGTGTGTGCATGACTGTGTGTGTGACCATTTCTGTGTGTGAATGACTGTGTGTGTGTGTGTGTGTGTGTGTGTGTGCAAGAGTGTGTGCATGTAGGGAGGGGGAAGGACGACTTTCCAGAGTGGAAAACACAGGCATCGTGGCCATGGATGAGGACAGGAGACGCGTTTGTCCGGTGCTCTTCCCTCTCCTGAGTCTCAGGGGGCCTTGAACACTCAGCACCTCTCCAAGGAGGGAGAGACCAGACTCACTCACTTCCCAGAGGCAGCGCCAAGGCCGCCCTCCCTGGTGGGGGGCAGTGGGGTGCCGATGACCGCAGAGGCCCCAGGCCCTGGCAGCCCCTCCCTGCCCTCCCCACCTCAGGACACGGTCATAAGTTAAGTTTAAATGGTTGAACCACCCAGGAAGTCCGGCCTTAAAATGTCGATTTACTCTTAGGTCTCGAGGTTCTGTGGGCTCGCCCGGCTGCCTGGGCAGCCTTCACCCGGTCCTCATGCCGCCGCACACAGAGGTGGCTGGGGCAGAAGACTGACCGGACGCCCAGAGGGACGGACTGACACGCCAGCGGTCAACGCCACCCTGACGGCTGGCAGGTCAGCCGGGCGGCTGGTACGTACCTGCAGGTGCCTTTCCTGGTGGCTTGGCTTCTCCCTCCAGGACGGCGAGGGCAGAGGGCGGTGGGGGCACAGAATCCCGAAAGACTCTGGGGACGCTTGAAGATTCTCGAGACCTGGTCCAGACTGCCATTCCTGCCATCTCCTCCGAACCAAGAGAAGTAACTCGAGCCTCTCCCCTTGGTGTGAGGAACAGTAGGCAGGCACGGCGGAAAGGGGTCCCGGTTTGTCTTTGCTTATCTCCCCAAGTCTTCGGGCTCCCAGGACGCTGCCTTTTTCCCCTCTGGAGTTCACATTTCCCTGCAGAAGTAGAAGCTACTTTGATAATGTGCAAGGAATAAGAACACTCCCGAGTAAGGCTCGAAATGTGTCGGGGGTAAGCACTAAAAGATGAAAATGGAGTACCCAACTCTCTCACATCAGCCGTAGAAGATAAGATCTGTCTCTTGAAATATGGCAAAATTTGTAAAACTAAAGAAAGTATGATAAATAGGAAACAAAAAAGAATTCGGGAGAAATAGATCCTGGGAGAACAGGGATTAAACTAAGTCTAAGTGGGGTAACTGCACCAAACAGAAGGCAGGAAATCTTAGAGGATTTTTTAAAAAAGAAATCTAGTAATATGATTCTGGCAGAGCCACGCTTAAAGGGTTGAAAATAAAAGGAACAGGGGAAGAAAGAAACAGGCAAATAAGGAAGAAATAGAGCCAGCACAGCGGCTTTAGCCTCAGAAGGGAAAAACAACAAGACTCAAGACCAAAACCTCGTAAGGGACAGAGAGACATTTTATTTTGTTAAAAAGGACAATGGATGGAGAGTATACAATAATAACGGTGAGCATGTGTTCACCTGAAATACAGCCTCAAAACATGTAACATAACAACTGAAAGAACTATGGAGAATACAGATTACACCAAAACTGTGGTTGACGATTTTAACACATCTCCCCACAGAGCAAACAGACTGGCCAAACAACAAACAGAAGCAGAGATATTCCAACAAAGGGAAAATGTGTTATTTTTGAGGGCATATGGAACAGTCACAAAATCAACCACGTAGCAAAGTACGAATGAAGCCGCTCTGAATTAAAAAAGGAATCGGTATCATATGAATCCATTCTCTAACCATAACATGATAAAATGAAATCAGGGACAAAGGGAGAACTTTTTAAAATTCCCCATGGACCCGAAAAGGAAAGAAAACTGCAAATAAATAAAATACAGAACAGCAACAACAACAAAAAGAAAAGAATTACAGACATAAGAAAAATATTCCAAGTAAATGAATATTATGAACAACTGCATGTCTAACATATTTGAGGACCTGGACAGAACAGATAAATGTCCGGCAAGAAATAAAATGCCAAAATTGGAGCAAGAAGACATAGAAGGCTTGAAGAGATCAATAACCATTAAAGGAGCCCAAATAGTCTCAAATACGCACTTTTCTAAAAAAAAACTTCACGGCCAGACTCATTTTACAAGTGAGTTCATCCAAACTTTCAAGGAACAGATCTTAATAAAAGGCAAGTTGTTCCAAAAACGAAGGGAAGAGAGAAAGCTGCCCTGATCATTTTATAAAGAATGCTATTGGCTCTGAAACCGGAGAGACAGGACCAAGAAAGAAAATCTCAGAGCAGTGCCACTTACGAACATAGTGGCAGAGATTCTAAATCTGACATCTGCTAATCAAACCCAATGGTGTATTTCCAAATGCAATCCGTCTTATGATTCCATTTATATAAAATTTTAAAGCAGACAAAACTCATCACTAGCATCTGAAATCAGAATGTGGTCACCCATGCCGGCTAAGGACCAGGAGGGGACGGATGCTCATTGCTCTGTTTCTACTCCCAGGATTGTGCTCACTTATTCAGGTCTCTCGTCTGTATGCAGGTTACACTTCAAAGAATAACCCCCTTTTATTTTTTATTTGTTTAAAGATTTATTTATTTATTTTAGAAAGAGAGAGAGCACGCAGGAGGGGAGGGGCAGAGGGAGAGAGAGAGAATCTGGTGCAGACTTCCCACTGAGCACAGAGCCCACCACAGGGCTTGATCTCATGACCCTGAGATCACAACCTGAGCCGAAATCAAGAGCTGGACGCTTAAGCAAGTGAGCCACCCAGGCACCCCTGAACTACTCTTTTTTAAAAAGTAACATGTCTAGTAGGATTTATACAAGGAATGGAAGGATGGGTTAAAATTAGATTATCTAGAGGCACCTGGTGGCTCAGTGGATTAAGCGTCTGCCCTTGGCTCAGATCATGATCCCAACATCCTGGGACCAAGCCTCAGGCATGTCCGGTTCCCTGCTCAGCCAGGAGGCTGCTTCTTTCTCCCTCTGCACCTCACCCTGCTTGTGCATTCTCTCACTCATGCTCTCTCTCTATCTCAAACAAATAGATAAAATCTTTTAAAAATAAAAAATAATTCTTAAAGACTTTCTCTGTCCTTCCTCCCCACTGTCTTTCTAAAATAAATAAATCTTTTTTTAAAAAAATAATGAAATAAAATAAAATTGGAATATTTATCAACAACAGCCACATTTATGACCTAAGGGAGAAATCACACCATTATCCCAGTAGACACAGAAATGGTACCTATTAATGTTCGATACCTATTTCTGCATGATAAGAACTCCACAAGAAGTATGGTCATACACAGGAACTTCTTCATCCTGGTAAAAGCTGTACATCCAGGCCCCCAGGCCCCCAACGTTTGGACACAAACATGGTAGATATATTGTCTTTAAAATGACAAATCAGTTGTGGATACCTGTCGGAGCACTTTGTGCAACTTCGCCCAAGCACTACTAGAGGCAGTAGTGGGGGAAATGAGCAAAATAATTGTTATATGTGACTAAATAAAACTGAATCTCCACCTTTGGCTATATACTAAAGGGAACTTCATATTCGAAGTATATATTGATTGTTTACTAAGGTGAGCCTGAACACGAATGATAAGGCTGTCAAGCTAATAGAAAAAGCAGTGCACGAGAATTTATTTGTGACCTAAGGATGAAGGAAGAGACTTCTTAAACAAGACATAAAAGCATAAATTATACAGCAGAAAACAGATGCATCCGACTATATCAAAACGAAGCATTTTTGTTCCGTAAGGACACTTAGGCAAAGATATGGCCAAGTGATAGTTGGAGGAATATCTAAAACCCAAGAATATGCAAGGAACTCCTGCAAGCTAACAACAAGATAATCAACCACACAGCAAAAGGATAAGGGATATGATGAGGCAGCTCCTAGCAGGGGAAACCCAAATAGTTCTTAAGTGCACGGAGAGACGCTTAACTTCACTCGTAATCAGAAAATGCACATTCTAACAAGTACCCCATCACAGAGGCAAAAATTAGGAAGTCAGAAAATATCCTGCATTGGCAAAGATACAGGAATCAGGAAGACTCATGCATTGGGTGGGAATAAAAACGGGTGCAGCCGTCCTGAAGAGCAATCAGACAGCGTTTACTGAAAATTAAGTGATATAGTCAGTAAAGCCATACTCGGTTACAAGCCCTGGAGAAACGGGAGCAGATACGCAGAGGAAGATATGCACCAGGTGGTTC
This sequence comes from Canis aureus, assembly GCF_053574225.1. NCBI lineage: Eukaryota > Metazoa > Chordata > Mammalia > Carnivora > Canidae > Canis > Canis aureus. The sequence goes on from NC_135629.1 coordinate 2,576,382, forward strand.
ACCGAGCATCGCTCATGGAGTCACAGGGCTGGAGGCATCCTTGAGACCCAGCACAGGAGACTGTTTAAGAAAACTGTGCTAGGGATGCCTGGGTGGCTCAGCAGTTGAGTGTCTGCCTTCAGCCCAGGGCCTGATCCCGGGGTCCTGAGATCGAGTACCGCATCGGGCTCCCTGCATGGAGCCTGCTTCTCCCTCTGCCTGTGTCTCTGCCTCTGTGTGTGTGTGTGTCTCTCATGAATAAATGAATAAAATCTTTTAAAAAAAAAGAAAGAAGAAAGAAAGAAAGAAAGAAAGAAAGAAAGAAAGAAAGAAAGAAAGAGAAAGAAAGAAAGAAAGAAAGAAAGAAAGAAAGAAAGAAAGAAAGAAAGAAAGAAAGAAAAGGAAACTGCTAGGGATGCCTGGGTGGCTCAGTCAGTAAGCATCTGCCCTCAGCTCAGCTTATGATCCAAGTTCTGGGATAGAGGCCTTGTTTTGGGCTCCCTGCTTATCAGAGAGCCTGCTTCTCAGACTGCCTGCCCCCACCCCATCTCCCCTCAACTCTTCCTCCTGCCCCACTCCGCTCCTGCTTGCGCTCTCTCTCTCAAATAAATAAATAAAACCTTTTTTTTTTTTTAAGAAAACTGTGCTATGCTGCCAAAGAAATACTATGCAGCTGCTAGAAGCAACAAATTTGATATAGACAGCCAGCCACATTGCCATATTTTAAAACATCATGATTGGAAAAAAAAATGTGTAGTATTTTGACACAAAACAATACTGAATATTCTATAACAATTAATAACTATCCAAAGACACTTAGCAAACAAATTAGTAGGCTCCTACATAGGAGATGAGATCAGGGGAGAAAGGGAAAATAATTAATATAAAATTCAAAGAAGACATTGCAGGGCACCAGGGTGGCTCAGAGGCTGAGCGTCTGCCTTTGACTCAGGTCGTGCGTGATCCCAGGTCCCGGAATCAAGTCCCACATCGAGCTCCCCACAGGGAGCCTGCTTTTCCCTCTGCCTGTGTCTCTGCCTCTCTGTATCTCTAATGAATAATTAAATAAAATCTTTAAAAAAAAAAAAAAGACATTGCATGGAGGAATGCTAGTAGATGGTGAGATAAGGGGTTAATAATCAACTCACTGTCTTACCCCTGCCTAGTGTCCAATAACTAAGTACAGTCATTAATAAATTAATTCAATGTAACAGCAATCAAAAACCCAACAGAATTTTTCTGAAGAACTTACAAGCTGGCCCCCACCCTCATGTGGAAGGCACAGAATGGCCCCCAAATTAACAGCACTACTAATAACAGCAGCAATGAAACAGTATAGGAATTTCAGAAACAGTTTGCTGAATAAATGGGAATCTTGAACACCATAAATTGGCATTCTACTTCACAGCACACACGACAAGAAATATCAGATAGATCAAAATTCTGGACATAAAGAATCTATAAAATTGTGAGGAAAAACTGTGGTACACGTTGTCGGAACTTGGGATGGGAAAAGCCTTCCTAAGCAAAACCAAAGACTGAGAAGCTCTTTCGAGAACATACGACGATGTGGGAAAAGACACCATAAACAGATTTCAAACACAAATGTCAGCCTGGGAGAGAACACTTACAACATTTATTACAGGAAAAGCACTAATATCCACAAGAGATAAAGAGCTCCTAACGTAATAAGCAAAACACAAACAGCCCAGAAGAAACAATGGTGAAGAATATAAACAGGAAATTCGCACACAGAGAAAAACAAACACTTCATAAACATATGAAAAGAAACTCAGTCTCACTAATCAGAAAACTACAAATTAAATCAAAAAATTAGATTCTGGGTCTTGCCCACTGGATTGGTAAAAATTATAAGAATTGATTGGATCTCGTTTTGGAAGAGCTAGGATAAAATGAGCACTTCCATTTGCTCTGGGGAGTATTGATTATATTTTGTTTGAAAATTTTTTTATAAAAAAGAAAGAAAGAAAATTTCTTTATCTTTTTTTTTTGCAATTGTTCACATGTATTACATTTGCAATTAACTTTTAAGCCACAAAATGATGGATATTTATATTCTTCAATTTGCAAAGATAATGCATGCTCATTTTAGAAAACTTACATCATTTGGAAGGATACTCTGCAAGCAAAAGTCACCACTCAGAGCAATCAGTCAATCACCACCATTTTCTGAGTGCGCCCTCCTGCCTTCTCCCTATAGGGACACCCACAAATGGATGTATAGAGGACACGTGTGCATGTGTGTACAGTGTGTTCACACGCCCACATGAGAGCATTCCATGTCTTCCCACCGTTGGGGTCTCTGGGCAGCTGGACCGCCTTCCCCAGCCTGGGGTCTGGGCTCAGTGCCGAAGCTCCAGGATGCGGTGACCCCCAGCCTCTGGGGCAGAGGAGCCCGGGCCCAAAGGCAGCGGGGAGAATCAGCTACCAAGGGGCTCAGAACCTGAGCCGACGGGCGGCACAAAGAGGAGGACGGAAGTGAGTGCCAGAGCCCTGTCATGGGCAGGTGCACACGAGTGAGAAGCCAGCAGTGAAAACACTGGTCAGACTAGTGGAGGGACTGGGCCCTCTCAGGGAGACAAGCCCCAACCAGGGGCAGGTAGGGCAGGAGGCCGGAGCCAAGACAGCTGACCCGAAGGCTCCTCTTAACCGTGCTCCACCCCTTAGTAGCTGGAGTCAAAGTTGAAACAGATTGGTTGTGTTTAAGCTCCGCAAAATGGCTTATACAAGAAGGAGAGAAGAGGAAGGAGGAGAGGGGGAGGAGGAGAAAAGAGAGAGGCATACTTTACAGGCGTACACAACTCCAAATGTCAGGGGTAGCCTCCTTTCGGGCGTGCCTGAATCTCGGGCTCCGGGACACTATCCCGTGCCTTCCTCTCCTGTCTCCACGCCTTCCTCCGTCTCTTGGGCTCTCTCTCCCGCAGGGTGGGCATCACTCTCCATAGGGTGGCCTCCCCCAGTTCCGGACTCACCCAGGAAGACAGCGATCTTTTTCCCCAACCGTTAAAACCAGTCTCAAGATTAAACCTCGGGGGCAGGCAAGGGGGTCACCTGGCTGAGGATGACGAGCTCCGAAGGGTCAGGGCTGGGTCAGCTCGAGCAGAATTGCACCGGGAGGGGAGAGGTGGTTCCCTACAGGGAAGTCACAGCACAGCCCCAGAGGACAAGAGTGGGTGCCAAGTGGCCCGAACCGCAGACGTCACCGCCGTGACCTTTGAGTTAGGCAGATCCTGACCCCACACTAGGCAGTTAAGTCCCCTGAACTGAACAAACCTCTTCATTTTCTGATACGGTTTCGACAGCTCTAGAACAGGGATTGAAATCTCCATTTTGTGTTTTTAAATTAAACAAAATATGGAAAGTCCCAAGCGCAGGCCCAGCACATAGTAGGTCCTGGGTCTTGTGTATTGTCCCGCCCCCCCCGCCCCCGCCCCCCACTGCTCTCCCAACACCTCCTCTTCCTCTGACCTGTTTCCCCTGCACTCAGAGTCCTAGGGGAGGGCAGCTCTTCCCAGTGGCCTCGCCTCAGGGGAATAAAACTCCGTGATCAAGGGACATGCTCAGAAAATGGAAATATCTGGCCAAGCCTTCAGAGATTTAATTAAAATTAATATTATGCCTTATCGAAGCAGAAAGCTCAACGCTGCACATGTAGGAGAATCTATTTAACCAATTAGCTGAGTCAAACATGACCGTCCAGCCTTCAACAAGTCCCTCTGCACTCCCCCTTGGCCTAGAGTTGCTGCTGATGCCACGTGCATTAGACAAACGGCCCAACTAAACGGGTGATCAATAATGGGACAAGGAGAAGTTTCAGGAAGGGCTTGGAAGGAGAGCGCGGGCTTGCCCTGCCCATCTTAGATCACCTTGGTACAAAGGCTCCGTGAGTGTGGCTGGAAGATCAGAGACTGCTTCTCCCACGCAGCTGCTGTGTGACCTCAGACAGGTTAATTCACCTCTCTGGGCTGGAAGTGTCACTTCACATAGCTATAATGAAAATTGGACATAAAAGGGATACAGTGGACAAGCAAATTGATTTCCCATGGACTGAATCTAGCTAGATTTTCATATTTGCAGTTTCCACTTGAATTTACTCATAATGTTTTGAAAATATTCACATTTCCCACTAATCAAAATGGCAAAAATCCTGAAGTGTAGCAATACACTCTATTTGCAATGTTGCAGTGAAACGGACACTCTCATACATTGCCGATGTTAGTGTAAATTCATAGAATCCAAACGAAAGGAAATTGGGCAAAAATTGAAAAGTTACAAAACTAAAACCTTTAATCTTTGATATAATGGTTCCACTTTAAGGAATTTATCCTAGAGATGATATACTTGCCAATGAACAAAATAAGACATGCAGTGACTGTCACTGCTACATTTTTTGTAATACTGCAAGACTGTAGACAGCCAATGCCTTCATCAACAGGGGATGGGTTCAGGTTGCCAGATAAAATGCATCATGCTCCTTTAAATTTGAATTTCAGATAAACAATAAATGCCTTTTTAGTATAAGTACACAGACAGTATGTCCCATAATATCATTTACTAAATATGGCAATGCCAGATAGGTCAAATCAGTATTTTTAAACCTCAGCACTATTAACACTTAGAGCAAGATAATTGTTTTATCAGCGTGTCATTGATGTACAATATCATACTAGTTTCAGGTGTACAACATAGTGATCCAACGTTTATATACATTACAAAGTGAATCACCGGTATAAATCTAGCTACTATCTGCCACCATACAAAGTCACTGCGATATTATTAACCATATTCTCTATGCTGCACATTACCTTCTGCGACTTGTTTCTTTTATAATGGAAGTATTTACCTTTAATCCTCTTCCCCCATTTTGCCCATCCCCCACCCATTTCCCCCATGGTACCCACGAGAGTGTTCTCTGCATCTATGATTCTGTTCTTGCTTGATTTTGTTTGTTCATCTGTTTTGGTTTTTTTAGATTCCACACATAAGGGAAATAATACAGTATTTGTCCTTCTCTGTCTGGCTTATCTCACTTAACATGATGCCCTCTAGGTCCATCCATGTTGTTTGAAATAGCAAAATCTCATTCTTTCTTACGGTTGAGTAACATTCCATTGTGTGTGTGTGTGTGTGTGTGTGTGTATTCAAGTGCATTATAAAAACACTACATTTTTACTATTCCTCTACCACTGTGTTTTATGCCTTTTACATAATATTTTACATCTTATTATTTTGTGTTTCCCTTGACTAATTATTGTAGGTCTAAATGCTTTTAGAACTTTTGTCTTTTAACCTTCATACTAGCTCTATAAGTGGTTGACTCCCTTTACTATATGTTTACCTCTGCTAATGAGATATTTTTTCATTGATAATTTTCTTATTTCTAGTTATGACTTTTTCTTTTCCTTTTAAAGAAGCCCCTTTAACGTTTCTTAGAAGGCCATTTTGGTGGTGATAAACTCCTTTAGCTTCTGCTTGTCTTAAAGATAAAACTCTTTATCTCTCCTTCAATACTAAGTGATAACTTTTCCAGGTAGGGTATTCTTGTTTGCAGGGTTTCTTTTTCCCTTCAGCACTTTGACTATATCATGCCACTCTCTTTTGACCTGTAAAGTTTCTGCTGAAAAATCACCTAAAGCTCTTATAACATTCCCTTGTATGTAACTAGTTGTTTTTGTCTTGTTGCTTTTCAGGTTGTTTTTTATAATAATGTGTCTTAGTGTGAGTCTCTTTGGGTACATCTTATTTGGGACTCTCTGTGCTTCCTGAACTTGGATGTCTATTTTCTTCATCAAGTGAGGGAAGTTTTCAGGCATTAATTCTTCAAAAAGGTTTTCTGCTCCTTTCTCTCCTTTTCTCCTTCTGGAACCCCTATAATGAATGCAAATATGTGTATACTTGATGATGTCCCAGAGGTTCCTTAAACTATCTTCATTTTTAAATTTTTTTTTCCTTTTTGTAATTCCAATTATGTGATTTCCCCTATACTGTTCTCCGGATCACTGATCCATTCTTCTGCATCATCTAATCTGCTGGTTATTTCCTCTAGTGTATTTTTTCAGTTATTGAGTTCTTTAGCTCTGTTTTATATATATATATATATATTTTTTTTTTCTATTTCTTTGTTGAAATTTTCATTGTGTTCATCCATTCTTCTGAGTCTGGTGGGTATCCTTATGACCATCACTTTAAACTCTTTTTCAGGTCCATTGTTTGTCTCCATTTCATTTAATACATTTTCTGAGGTTTTGTCTTGTTCTTTCATTTGGAATTTATTTTTCTGTCTCCTCATTTTGCCTAACTCTCTGTGTTTGTTCCTATAGATTAGGTAGATCAGTTACATCTTCCAGTCTTGAAGGGGTGGCTTTATGTAGAAGAGGTCCTTTGGACCCCAGTAGTGGAACTCCCTTGGTCACCTGAGTCAGGCACCCCAGAGGTGTCCCCTGTGTGGGATGCATGAACTCTCCTGTTGTGGGTGGGCCACAGTCGGTGTGGACTTATAGTGAGTGGGGCAGTCCCAGGCCCATCTGTTTGAGAAGCCCAGCCAACACTGCTGCAGGCACTATAGTGTATGGGGCTGGCTCCCCAGGGTGGAACCATTTGAAGCCACCTACAGGGTGTGGTTGCATGGGGGCTACTTGGGCTGCACCAGTCCACACAAGAATACCATGATGAGGCAAGTGGTGATAGTATGGTAGATGGAGAGTGTCAGAAATGGAGCCAGGCCAGCTAGGTGGGAGATTGAAAAAACTACTGCCTGCCAGTTCTTGCACCCCTGGTGAACATTCCAAAAGATCTCTGCCCCTCATGCACACACCCTAAAATCAGTCAGTGAATTTCCTTTCCATATAATCCAGGTGCTTTTTGAACGGCTGCCTCTGTGCTGGGTCTTGGAGCAAGTAAGAGTGTGAGATCCCTTAAGAGTGAAGTCTCCCTTTCCTACTGCCCTTCAGCTCTCCCAGACATAAGTGCCACTGGTTTTCCCAGCCAGACATTATGGGGGCTCATCTTTTCAGTGTAGATTCCCTGGACTGGAGTGCCTAATGTGGGGCTTTGACCCCTTGTTCTTCAGGGAGAGCTTTTACAGTTGTGATATCCCTCCTGAGTAGATTGTGTCCCTGCCCCTCCTACCTACCTCCATGTGATTTTTTCTTTATATCCTTAATTGTGAAAAATCTCTTCTACTAGTCTTCAGTTTATTCTCAGATATAGTTTTTCCATATATAGTTGAAGTTTTGGTGTGTCTGTAAGACATGAGCTCAGGATCATCTTACTCTACCATTTTGATCCTGCCAACCATACCTAGACATGGTAATTTTCTGTTGTGTATATGGGGCTGTCCTGTGAATTATAGAATGTTTAGCAGCATCCCTGACTTCTAACCTCTAGATGACAATAACACTTGCACACAAACACACAATGCACACCTATGCATATGCATACACACATGTATACCCATACACATGCACACATGTACCCATATACACAAACACATAGACATATGCACACATGCAAATAGACATATATACACATATACATGTGCACATGCACACAAATATACACATGCATACATGTACACATGTGTGGACATACACACACATGTTCTGTCAGTGACGATTAAAACTGTTTCCAGACATTGTCAGGGCAAACTCACCCCTAGGTAACAGCCACCAGGTTACATTAAATGGCATATCCATCCACACAGAAGAATACTATACAGCTGTTGGAGGGAAAGAAAAGTAGCAGCTTTCCAGGTATCAACAGGACAAGGTCTCCTGGCTATTCCTCAGTGAAATAAGCACAGAGCAGCACACGTACACCATCTTTTATGTAATAAAAGAGGAATGGAGCTTATATTTATATCTGCTCATTCATGCTAACAACACTCTGAAAGGAGACGTAGAAACCAATGACCAAGGTTGCCCTGGGCTGGGGAGGTGGAGAGGCAGACACTGGGCACACGGGCCAGAGAGGGAGGGGACCATCCCCTGTGAACAGATGTGCAAGTCAACAAATTAAGAGTAAAATTGATTTTGTTGTTAAGGTTAAGAAAATGGAAGATTTCACATTAAACATTCAGACTTCTCCGTTTTTTTGAAAAATCCAAGTCTGAAACACTGAGATGGCAGTCTTGCCTGGAATCAGCTGAGAAACAGCACCCCTGTGGATAGGGCACCCTGCCCACCTTACCAGCCTCTGCCTGGCCCTACAATAGCTAATTTAAGGAGCCATAGAAAGAGAATGAGCTCCTAAGCACCAACCTAACCAGGAGTCACAATCTCACTCATCTCTGTCCCTCCCTAGGGGCCTTCACCCTCTGCCCTCATTCATTCTGCTGAAGGTTCTGGCCCCAGCCCAGAGACTTCTTCTCCACCCAGGAACTCAATAGCCAAGTGGACACCCCATCATCTAGCACTCTGGCCTCCATCTCAGCCACCAGACCCTTGCCACACCCTTAGGGTCAGCACCACTAAACCCGGGGTCTGAATCCCAGTTCTTTCAGAGTGCTTTCTTCATGGCTTTGCCATACCCGTTCCTCCAACCTTTCCAGAAATGCCCCACCAACAGGGAGCTGTGAACCAAGGAGCCTGAAGGCTCGGGTTCTGGAACTAGGCTTGCAACCCACCTCTGCCCCTGACTGGCTGTGACCTTTCTGTGCCTCAGTTTCCTTATCTGCAAAATGGCCCTGATAATGACTTCACTTCATTCGCTCAACAAATATTCACTAAGTGCCTATGGTGCCCCAGCCCCAGGTCGAGGAACGGCATAAAGCCATATAAAAAGAGACCAAAACCTCTGCCCTCATGGAGGGAGGTTAATAAAACATAACAATTAAAATGCATAGAGTGACAATGTGATTGCTAAACACACCCAGCAAGGCCTCACTGGGTCACCCGGTAGAGACACCAGGCCAGTTTTAGATCCAGACAGGCTGTGACCTACATGCAGCAAAAAGAAGAGGCACTGAAAGAACCAGATCCCTAGGGCCTTACCCTGTACAAAACCCTGACACCAAAACCAGGGGCCTGACGGCCTCAGTGTGAAATGTGGGACACTCCTCTCTGAAGAGCCACATCTTCACCTCAGCTGAGTGCTTTTACATTCTGCAACACTGTTCTGATGGGGCCCCACACACCAGGGGGACCGGGAGACAATACAAACTTCCAGGGAAGGAGTTCTCTTGGTAGCAATCGCAGCCTCATCCTCCTGTGTTTTAGGACCATGGGCCATCTCTTGTAGGGCACGGTTCAACCCTGTACCTGTGTGGCCTCTGCGGATGCATGTCATGGTGGAGCCAGTCCTCTCTGCTGGGGCGGTGCAGGAGAGGGCTAGCGGTTTATACAGGATGCTCAGCAAAGGCTTCACTGCAAGGGTAACATTTGAGTCCAAGCCTACATAGCAGAAGAAGCAAGTTATACAGATGTCTGGAGGAAGAAAGTCCCAGGCAGATGCAAAGGCCCTGAGGTTGACAGGAGACTGGCACATCTGTGGAAAAGAAAGAAGCCACAGTGGCTGGGGTGGGGTCAGGAGGGAGAGATGGGGAGAACATGCCGAGCAATAACTGGAGCCCAAGCCTGCTGGGTTTTGGGGCCAGTGTCAGGACCAGCTTTTTACTCCAAGTGAGGTGAGATTCTTGAGGATTTGGAGCAGAGGAAGGATGTATAGGGCACAGATGGAGGGGAGAAGACACCCCTCAGGAGACTGCTGTGACAATCCAGGCAAGATGCAATGTCACCTGGTCCTAACTAGAGGTCCAGAAGTGGTCCAATTCCCCCAGGATATTGAAGGAGGAGGCGATAGGCTCCAGGTGTGGGAATGTGAGAGAAGGACAGGGACCAGGAAGGACACCCAGCGTCCGGCCCAAGCCTCTGTGGACGAGGAAAGCTGCAGAGGGAACAGTGGGGGAGAGGCTGGAGCTGGGTCTGGTGCCTGTTGATTCTGAGGCTCCCAACAGACCCCTGGAGTGGAGCTGTGTGATGGGCAGAAGGCAGGGCCACTAAGAAGAGAGAGTGCATGTGGGCTCAGCTCACAGCAGGGCCAGCACACGGCCAGCACTCAGCAGACGTGAGCTCCGTCTGCCACTGACTCCACCCTCTTACCTGCTAGTTCTGTCTTCACTGTCCTCTTTCCCTGCTTACATTCTAGAATTGATGACATCAACCCCTCTCTTGCTGCTGCCCCAAATCAAGCCATTGTACCCCCTCTCTGGCAGAGTCTAGTCACACTTGACTCATCTGTCTGCCTGTGTTCCCTGTGCCTGTGTACAGGCTGCCGGAGACCATCGGAAACATCCAACACCCACAGATGGGGGCCACCATGGATGCCCTGGGAAATGATGGGCTCTCCCTCGCCACCCATACCCGTACGCCCAAGGGGTGCTGGCCCCCTTGACATGTCTGCTCTATCGCTCCCCTCCATCCCCACTGCCTCGCCTGTGGTAGGCTGGGTAATGATCCCAAAGATGTCCATGTCTCAATCTCCAGAACCTGGGAATGTGACCTGACACTGCAGGTGTAATTAAGTTAAGGATCTGAAGGTGGGAGTGTGTTCACCCAGGTGCACTCAGCGTCATCACGTCTTTATAACAGTGAGGCACAGAGGTCAGGGTCAGAGAAGGTTATGAAATTACAGAAGTGGAGGCTGGAGCTTTCAAAATGAAGGAAGAGGCCACACACCAAGACATGCAAGTAGCCTCTGGGAGCTGGAAAAGGCAAAGAAACAGATTCCTCCCTAGAAAGAATGCTGACACCTTGATTTCGGCTCAGTGAGACCCATTTCAAACCCCTGACTTCCAGAACTGTGAGATAATAAATCTGCATTGTTTCAATCCACTGAGTTTGTGATGATTTACTTCAGCAATGATAAGGAACTAACATATCCTGCCTTAGGTCAGACCCAGCTTCTACCTCACCAGCCTGGTCCAAGCTGCTATGGTACACTGCTGCCGGAGAATCTTTCAAAAGCCCAAACTAGGGGCATCTGGGTGGCACAGTCCATTAAGCATCTGGCTCTTGGTTTCGACTCAGGTAGTGATCTAAGGGTCATGAAATCAAGCCCCACATCGGGCTCCAGGCTCAGTGGGGAGTCCATTTAAAACTCTCTCTCCGGGATCCCTGGGTGGCGCAGCGGTTTGGCGCCTGCCTTTGGCCCAGGGCGCGATCCTGGAGACCCGGGATCGAATCCCACGTCAGGCTCCCTGCATGGAGCCCGCTTCTCCCTCTGCCTGTGTCTCTGCCTCTCTCTCTCTCTCTCTCTCTCTCTGTGACTATCATGAATAAATAAATAAAATCTTTAAAAAAATAAATAAAAAAAAAATAAAACTCTCTCTCCCTCTGTCCCTCCCCTCCCTTCTCTCTCTCTAATAAATGAATAAATCTTAAAAAAAAAAAAAAAACCCAGACTGATCCTATCAACACTCTGCTTTTGATCAATGGCTCCCATCCGCTTCAAGCTTCAGTTCTGCAGTATGGCATTTAGGACTTTATGACCTGGCACCTGCCATCCTCTCATTCCATTGCTTGTCACCAGCCATGGATTAAGGAGGAGGCTTGTGATGGCAAAAGGCACAATGCCATGTCACATAGCCTTAAATGAAAAGAAACTCTATTGGCTTATGTGCCAGAAAAGCCTTTGGACTTCAGGCACAGCTAGATCAAGGAATACTGCCAGGAATCCATCTCTTATCACTTTTAGGCTACACTTTTCTGTGTTGGCTTCATTTTCAGGTAGGCTCTCCCTTTGTGGTGGCAAACGCAGCCCCTAACAGCTTCAAATTTGCATTTCACCAGCTTAGCTACCCCCATGGAAGGAGTCTTTGTCACCACAGCGCCAGCAAAGATCTCAGATCTGGCATGCATTGACTGTAATTGGCTTTCCTTGAGCCGTTGGCCACCTCCCAACCAAACACTATAGCTAGGGAGACGCGGGTCTCTGGTTAGGACTGAGTCGCGTGCCCATATGTGGACCTTGGGGGCCGAGTCAGTCCCTCCAGAACCCTATAGACTGAGAATGAGAGAAAAGCAGACTTCAAAAGGAAAGCTGAAATAGATGGAAGAGAAATAGGCGCTGAGTGGGCAGGGATGATGAGGAATGACACATTGTCACCCTTCCTGACCAATACACCGCATGGCCTCCTTCCTCCTACCAATCTCTCTGCTGCAAATGTCCTTCCCCACAGCATGTCTCCTCCACGAAGCCCCCCTGACCTCAGACCTGGTGAGCCACCTCTTTGGGGTCCTCACAGCCCTGGGCTTTTCTCCATCTCTCCAGAACACGTTGACCCTGTGTGGCAGTGGCTAACTCCCCCTGGTCTGTCTGCCACCCTAGTGGCAAATCTGACAGTTACTAACACTGAGCACTGACCATGTGACAGGTACTACCCAGAGTGCTTCACGGGTTTTTAGTTTATTTAACCCATCACCATCCCTAAGAGGGATCCCTAGTTCAGGGCTGAAGACTAAGTCACAGTTCAAGGGAACCCAGGCTACCAGGGTAGACCTAAGTTCTCCACCTTGATGCTGCAGCCCTCTCTATAGACCACAGAGGAGCAGAAAGTGGGTTTGGCTCACCTCTGGGTCCCCGGCATGAGCTCTGAATGCCGCTCTCCCGTTGCAGAACACTTAAGACCACAAGGGTCTGGGGGCTCTGACTCTTTGAGCCATTGAGCAGAGTTTATAATATTCCCTCAGCTCAATTTCCTCATCTGCAAATTGGGATAACAGCAGTACCTACCTTGTAGGGTCGAAGCAATGACGAAAGGAGATAATGCATTAGCACTTAGCACAAAGCCTGGCATGTAGCAGAGCCTTCAAAATGTTAGCCTGGTGATGTCGAAGACAGTGTTACAAGCAATTTGATCCTCTGATATACTGGGGGAAAGGCGGGCTCCTCTTCCTTCCCCCCATATCATACACAGGCAGCGAAAGTGGTAGTCAAGGGGGCTCGAGCCTTTTCTAGTTCTGTTTAAAACCCTTGCCGCATTCTCCGGGAGCTGAGGTTTTGATACCTGGCTCTTCTCAGAAGACAGTGCCCCAAGAGCAGAAGCTGGGCCAGGCTGTGGTTGCCATGGAAACCATTGAATGTAAATTTCATTTTCCGCCTTGCCCAGCTAAAACTATCGATCCCATCCCGCAAGAGGGAGAGAAATTGGGAGCGGGTTCCTTCCCAAAGTGAAAACGGAAGGGAGTGTGAACAGGTGGAGAGAAACCTAGCTGGAGAAAAGACGGAGGCGGGGTTGGGCTGCGCTCGCCTGCAGCAGGGCAGCAGGGGCAGTGGAGGCTCCCTCTGCCCCCACTAACCCTTGCGTGTTGGTCTGGCATGAGACCCCAGCTCCCAAGACAGGCTCTAGACTACGGCTGTGTGATCTGGGGCAAATGGATGAACCTCTCTGAGCCTATTTCTTCATGTAAAAAGAAAAAAAAAAGTGGCTAAAAACTGCAACCCAGTAGACTTGCCTTGGGGACACCATCACCCCTGCATCCATCAGCGTCTTCTGACACGCTCTCTTCCTTTCTAGCCTGAAATCCCTCCCGTTGTTGTCACCAGTGACTTCGGCACCCCCAGGAGAAGAGTGTTTTCCCCAGAAGTTCTTATGGGAAAAAAGTCTGAGTTTGTCCCCAGAGGAAGGGAAGAAGACTCTAAGGAGAAGGGCCCGCCCGGGACAGGTAAGTGTTTGATGGAGCAATCGGGTGAAAATCTAGAACCAAGCGTGCTGCAGGGGAGAGGAACCATAGAAGGGTCAGGGTGGGGACACACTGCCCAGCCCGGACGACCCGGTGTGCACCCACAGCTGGTGCCCACAGCAGCAGCGCCCTGCCCCGCGGGGGTGCCCGTGCCTGCCTCTCGCGCTTCTCTTCGAGGCTCACTACCCAGGGCCCCCGGGCCGCCAGGGAGGGGGCCACCTTACCTAGTCCTGGGACTGTCGATCCCGCTCCCTGGGGGAGATCCAGGGCAGCCCCCGCCCCCCACCCCGCTCGCCAAGGGTGCCCTGTCACACGCAGTCCTGGCGGCTGCACCCGCAGAAACACTAATTGGGAAGTGAGACAAGCAGAGCGCCTTTAATGAGCTACCTTGTTGTAACTCTAACTGGTTGGCGTTATTTACAGAGATTCTGCTAATGAGGTGCCTGTCAGAGGGGGAGCCCACGATGGGGGCAGGGCGGGGAAGGCGGCCCAGCTGGAGGGAAGAGGGTAGACTCCGAGGAAGAGGGAAGGAAGCTCACCTCGGCTGGGCTCCTGGGCCAGAGCCCCTTTAGCCACGTGATTTCACCCAGCGCCAGCCCCCCAGGAGGCCAGGTGAGGTGCGCAGGGAAAGAACCTACGGAAGCCACACGGGGCGCAGTCCAGGCTGCCCCTCAACCAACGCCCCTCGGGCACCTGCCGCAGGCAGAAGGCAGGTCGGCCCAGGGCCCAGGAATCGAAATGCAGAGGAGCACAGGTCTGTGGGAAAGCACCTTCTGGGAAGGAGGCCGCGCCCACCTGGCACTCACCTGGAGTCCAGATCCGCTCTGGAGGGTGTTCCCCACCTGCCATCTCCCCTTTTCTCCAGAGTTCACACGCCTTGAACTCCTTGATCGCCAAGGCGATCCCCTTGGGCCCGGGGTCTCCCCACCACCCCTCAGGCCAGGTAGCCCTGGGCTGTGAGTCTCCCTCCAGCAAGAGAGGAGTTTGCGCCTCCCCCGCTGCCCTCACAGTCCGTCTACCTTAGACGGGAGCGGCTTTGGCTGCAGTTGAAGGGAGTCGGCGCTGGGACTCAACCTGGATCCTGAAGATCCAGTCTGGGGTTTAGAGTACCTCGCTGTGGCTGAAATAAGGAGAAAAAAGGACTCTGACCATTGGGGTCTTAGTTTTTAAGCCTGTGAAATGGGATTAATAAAATCTGCCTTTCTGGAACATCGTGGGATCCTGAAGGGAGTCATGAAATCGCTTCAAAAACACTAAGGTGCCCAAGCCCAGTGTCATTATCGTTTTTTCTTAGCAGTGGGTATCTGGGTGCTGATGCTGAAACTAAGCTCTCCACCCTGATAGGGACACTTGGCTGGCTTATCGTCTTATCCCACTGGGCCCCGAGATCCCTCTTGCCTTCTCTGTTCTCACTGTCACAGCCCTCTTCTCTCCTACTACCTGTCAAGATTGGCATCTCTTTAATTATAATGTCTGTGTGTGTCTTTAGGAGCCATGTAATTCCTCCTGACAGCCACCTATTTAAAATGAAAGTCAAACACTCAGAATTTTGTTTAAGAGTTGAGTCTTGGGGAGAAAATGCATTAATTGCTAAATGTTGCTAATTTCATTCTGATGTGGTAACAAAAAGAATGAATATATATGTGTGTGTGTGTATATATATATATATTCTCTCTGTATACACACACACACACACACAAGAGGACCAATGAAACCAGTACAAGGGAAAGGATGAGGTCAGAATGTCAGAGCCAGAGGTTCATCTCGGAGCTGGTCAGCCAAACCCCTTCTTCATTTCACAGATGAGGACACTGAGGCCCAGAGACATTAAGTGACTCCGTGAAGGCTGCCCAAGCCTAGGCGGCAGATCCAAGGCCAACTGAAGCCTGCAGGCTCCAGTGTCCTCCGTGCAGCAGCTGGTTGATCCCGGGGAAACAAAAGCCGTGCATTCCTTCTGCGTATCAGCACTCAGGCCATCTGGGGTGTTGCCCGCCCTGCAGGGCTGCTGTGTTTGCAAGTGCTGCCTGCCAGGGGTCCTTGTGCTGCACAAGGGGCCTGCAGAGACTCTCCTCTGAGGCTGGAGATCTGTGCCTCGCTAGCCGGGATAGTGGGCACAGACCCACTGAGCAGCCATCTGCGGAAACTGAGTGGTGAGACACAGGTGCCAAGGGCCTTCGCCGGCAACCAAGACTGCCTTCCACAGGCCAGAGCTTGGGAAAGTGCCCAGTGGGCAAGCAGGGCAGCTTGCATGGGCTCCAGCCCTGGCCCAGCGTACCTCCGCAGCCTCTTGATGAAGAAGGGCTGCGAGGGAATCCATGCGCCAACGTGTGGGCACCACTATAAAGTGGATGGAGCATGATTTCTGAACTCAGAGAGCCATCAGCTCA
This sequence comes from Canis aureus, assembly GCF_053574225.1. Lineage (NCBI taxonomy): Eukaryota > Metazoa > Chordata > Mammalia > Carnivora > Canidae > Canis > Canis aureus. The sequence continues at coordinate 2,592,448 of NC_135629.1, forward strand.
GATTCCTTCTTTGCTGGGCAAACTCAGTGAGCTGTTTCAACCTCTCTTGTGTTTTAGACCCTGCATCTGGCCAGTGTAACTCACAGTGTTGATCGTGCAGAGTTGGTTTGGGGGACTGCCGAGTGAATGTGTGCCATGTGCCAGCCCAGGGCTTCTCTCTACACCAAAAAGGCAGCAGAGGCTTAGACCAGCAAGCACAAAACAGGGACCCAAGGGCCTTGTTCAGCCACATACAGATCTGCACGAGCAGTTATAAAGATGTAATTTGAAGGCACCCTGGACAGGGTCTGAGCTCCCCCATGTGTCCCACATCCACTGTTCCATGTAAGCTCACAGCCAGCCACTTCATTTTTGTGCATCTCCTGACTTTGCAGCCCTGGAGGGAATCTTTCCTGCTTGCTTAAAAAGATGAAAGTCTTGCCCACATCCTTTCCCACTCCCAGGCAAAACCCCATGTGTTCTCCATCCCAACTCTGATAACACGGCCAGACCACATCCAGGTTCCCATTCACCTGGGAGCACCCAGAGGGCAGGTGCCATGTCATATCCCTACATGAGCAGAGGTCAGCTCTGGATAGATACAATCATTCAACAAATGGGGGTTTGTGTCTAGGCTCTAGGGACATAGTTGTGAACAATTTTGACAAGGGCCAAGTCTTTTCAGAGCTGATATTCTCGTGGGAGAGACAAACAATTAACACTTAAGTCAACAGGATACTTAAGATGAAGAAGGGAAAAGAAGGGAATGTGCTAGACCAGCAGGGGAGTGAGTGAGTAAGAATGAGAATTTCGGTTCAACCACACAGGAGCCTTTCATAGTCTCAAATAGGAAGAACAATGAACAAGATTCAGTGAGGCACTGAATCCTCAAGCTTCATGGTTCAACTGACTCTTTTAACCAGAATCTGGCCCCTTGTGCTCAGCCCCACTGCTACCTCCCTGGACCAAGCCCTCATCTTCTCTTGCCTGCATTACTGCTAACAGCCTCATGGCTGCTATCCCCGGTGCTGCCATTGACCCCTCTATAACCAACTGCCAACACAGTACCCACAAGGATCCTTTTAAAATGTAAATCAGACAAAACATGAGAGACACCTAACTCTGGGAAACGAACAAGGAGTAGTGGAAAGGGAGGTGGGCAGGGGGTTGGGGTGACTGGATGACAGGCACTGAGGGGGGCACTTCGCGGGATGAGCACTGGGTGTTATGCTATATGTTGGCAAATTGACGTCCAATAAAAAAAAATTTTTTTTTATTAAAAAAATAAAGTAAAATGTAAGTCAGAGCACCTTTCCTCTACACAACACCCGATTGGCCCTGGTGCCATTCTGAACAAAAGCCAAGGTCTTCCTATGTCTTACTTAGAAGGCCCCATGTGACCTGGCCCCAGTGGCCTCCTTGCTGTTTCTGGAAATGCCAGGAATGCTTCTGCCTCAGGATCTCTGCATGTGCTGTGCCCATCCTCATCCCTGTGGAGCCCACACAACAGCAAAAGCAGCAGCAATAATCCTAGCTCAAGCAGACAGGGCCAAGCCTGACAGCTCAGGTTCAAATCCACGTCTGCCATGTCCCAGTTGGCAGCCTTGGGGAGGGCGCCTGACCTCTCTGTGCTCAGTCTCCCCATCTGTAAAATCAGTGTACTGCTTCTCCTCATTTCTAAGGATGGTCAGGAGATAAAATGAGCTCTCGCCTGCCTGGCTAGTGCCTGGTTGTAATAAGCAACCAAATGCTAGAAGACATAAGTAAGGGAAGGAAGAAGAGGAATCACCACTGGTTACGGTTATGTCCTGTGTGCTGAGTGCACATTCTGATCTATATAAGAGCCCAGGAAAGAAATGCTATTATTGCTCCCATTTTCCAGATAAGGCAACAGAGGTACAGGGCTGTATCTGGGGTCTTCTCAGTCCTCTGCCTAGAAGGGCGGGGATACACCAGTGCTTCAGAGGAAGAAAGATCATCTAAAAGCAGTTACCCTTTCAATGTATCTACCGCCAAGTTTCTGCCAGACAGGTTAGCTGCAGGACCTCAGACCCTCAAGGCAATCATCTGGTCATTCGTAGAGAGGCCATCAAGGCCTCAGAGACTTGCCTGAGATCACCCAGCTAGGCAGTGGCAGATCTGGCTGGCTCCGGATCCTGTGGTCTTTCTGGAATAGTGTCCCAGCTACAGAGCTGTAAGGTATGCTTGGTTCCCCCTTCCAGGGAGAATACGTCCAGAGGGGAGCACTGAGTCGACAGCCTCCAGGCTCTTTGCCTTCAGAACCCACCAAGGCCATAGGATGACACTACACTCTTCATGAGCCAGAAACTGAGTGTGGCAGTGGTACCAGGACCTGGTCCTTCTGCTCCACACAGGGCACCGCTGGGCTGGCAAGACTTTCCCAGAGCTGAGTACCCACACTTGCCCCTTCTCTCCTCAATTCTTCACAGGCAAAAAAAAAAAAAAAATCCCTTGCAATTCTCATCCCATCATTTTGGCAGCTGCTTTTCGGGGACCCTAGCTGACACCATGCATCATCTTTCACCCCAATTGCAAGGAAGACTTCTCAGGCATGGAATCACGCACGGCACAGCAGATGCAGGCAGCTATGTGGGGCTTCTATGATCCCTGGAGTGGAGGGCTCCCCTGAGGGCTGGAGTCTGGAGCCCTCTCTGGCCATTAGCACAGCAGTCTTGCCCCCTCCCCAGTGGAGAGCCACCAGGCTGAGTCAGACAAAGCTGGTGTCCTTGTACCGGCTCCTTAGGTTGCCTGGGCCTCAGTCTTCCTCATCTGTGAAACAGGCATGCTGATACCTACGCCACCACATTGTCTTGAGAACTGCAGAAAAGCACCTGATTTTAAAAGGTGGTAACCAGGAGGGTGGGACTTTAGGTGCATTTCATTAGAAGCTAGATGGTCAGAGTTGGAAAAAGTCATAGAGCCCTATTCTTTTATTATTCAGGTGGAGAATGGGGGACAGAGATGGTGAAGAATCCTCGGCAGGAAGGGCCCTCGAGGTGCTGGCAGGGGTATACTCGTGTCCCTTGGCCTCACCCCAGAGTCTGAGGGGCTTCCATTCCCACGCGGCGCCGCGGGCACTCCAAAATGTGTGTGTGTTAGAATTAAGTCAAAGGGCGCACCAGGTGTGCCCGGCTCCCTGCCTCTCATCCAGTCCCTGGGCAACTCTGGGGACTTGGCTGGGGAAGAGGGAAATCCAGGTAAGCCTGGATGCTTTCATGAAGACTGTGGACAGCCGGAGGGTTGCTCAGAGGCTGTTTCCAGGAGATGCCAGCCAGAGTCATTGGGAGCAGGAGGCTGAGGCTGTGCCCACCTCCACTGGGAAGGAGGGCTCTGGCCACCTCTCTAGAAGATAGAACAAGCAGAGACATGACGCTAGGAACAGCTCCCGCGACCTCTGGGCCACGAGGACACGGGACCCCGCTTGAGTCAAAGGCGCAGACAACAGACATGAGGTAGGCAGAGCCACTTGGAGCCCCAGGGTGGAGAGTATGAGGTGCAAAACCGATGGAGTGGGAGAGACCGAGAGCCCCCGAGAAATGGGGGCGGGGACGTAAAGGACCGGCAGGGAGACGAGAGGGGAACCGGGTCTGCGGTCTGTGCGGGCCGGGCTGGGGCGGCCCTGCCGAGCCCCCGCCTGCCCGCCGCTCCCCAGCCTTTGTCCTGGGGCTGGAGCGCGTTCCCGCGGGCCGGGAGCGCCCCCTGCCGTCCCCCGAGGGCCCGACGCAGGAGCGCGCTCAAGGCCCGAACCCTGGGCCCCGCCACACCTGCGTGCGCTCGCTGTGCACGGGGAAACGGAGGCCCAGACAGAGGACAGGAGGGGACCTCAGCCAGCCGACGCTGCGCCACTACCGAAAATGGAAGCCTCTGGTGTGGGGCTTCTTGTGCTGATGCTGCCGCCCGCGCAGGGCACAGCCCGTGGCCCTGCCCCCACCACCCACACCCAGCTCTCCTTTGTGGGACTCAGATGGCCACGCGGACAGCAAGCACCACGGTGGGTCAGCCGAGCTGCCAGGGACTGCCACGCCGTGTGGCCCTGGCGAGGGGACACTGCTCCCAGCCACCGAGCCCCTCCCGGAAGAGCTCACACCTAGTTTTGCCCAGTTTTCAGATTTTTCCCCAAAAAAAGCTGGAAAATTTGGATTTTGATGGGAATGTACACAATTCAATAGCTTTTCAAAACAGGGTAAGGAAGAAAAAATGTGTTTGACCGGCAAGCCACCCACTGGCACTCCCCTCCCCGCTAGAGTGTCCTAAAGTGCTCTTTCTCAGATCTGAGCCACCCCTCCGACCAGGTCTTCTGTGGGTGCATCCTTAAGAGTTTTCTTCACTTAAATACGGTTATTGAAAAAGGAAACCCTGTATGTGTATTACAATTAGAAACCCAGTATCCTGCCTGCTGTAACTGCCTGGTAACCTTAGAAGTGAAATAGGACCATTAGAGCTAAAAGTTTGGTCCTGTTCCATTTCATATTACCACATTTGGTGGACAACTTCACCTGCAAACTGCTGATGTGTCACCTCTGACCTCAGGATGGGTGGGAATGGACTCAAAACAGGGCTCTTTCTAGGACCCTAGTGGTGGCCTCCAGGACTCTGGGAACCTAGAGAGGCTACTTTACCTGTTTCACTGTCACTGTCCATTCTCAGAGCCACGAAAATGGAAGCCTGGCGCGGGGGGTGGGGGGTGGGGGGTGGGGGACAGTGCCTGCCCTCAGAAATAAAGTACAGAAGGCAGCAGAGCTAGCCTGAGAGGAAGTGAGGAGACTGCACAGAGACAGTGCTTCACACTTGGATCCAACTAGAACCTTCCTGGTGACTCCGACCATGGAGGCTGATGATTGTATTCCTTCCTTGCTGCTGCTTGTAATGATCAGCTGTGAAGCTCCCATCTCTGGGAAACGCCAGCCAGGGGGTAGCAGGAAGCAGAGGGGAGCAGGGAGCTAGGGCCCATCCTGACAGTGCTGCAGGAGGACAAGTAAATGGCTGGTGTGTGGACCAGGAGGGAGGAGGTAGATTGGGACATTCAGGGGAGACGGGAGGGAAGGTCTAGGGTGCTGTGCCTCGAAGGCAGCTCTCCACAAGTTTCAGGTCCCTAGCCAGCAAAGTGGCTTCTTTATACTTGTCATTCCCCTGCTTCAAACCTTCCAGGAGCGCCCGCACCCTAGGACTAAGCCCAAACTGCCTGCTTAGGAGGCCCCACAGTGAATGTCCACTCTCTGGCCCCCTGACCTTTGTGCTCCCCACCCCCACCCCAACCCCGCTGGTCTGCTCTCATGGAGAACAGGCTACAGATGGATCTTGAGAAGATGAGTAGGAGTTAGCCGTGTGAATCAGACTGGGCGAAGGGAACAGGCTGCACCAAGGCGTGGAGGTGTGAAACAGCATGTCGTGTTCCGGAACTCAGTGATGCCCGAGGATCGGGGTGGAAACCGGGAGGTGGACTGCCGGTGGGTGAGAAGGGAAAAGCGGCCAGTGGCACCCTGGTCAGTACAGCCATAGAATATTAGGCAACCTATGAAAAAATTTAATTAACTCTCCACCAATAGACTTAAAGGGATTTCTATACAGTATTGTTGAATAAGAAAAGCAATTTGAAGATAAGTATGTATAATATGATCCCATTTTTATAAAACAATGGCCAAAATGCTCTGTGAGCACATACATAGAGCTCTATATGTCTGTATAGGATTTTATTAACACAAAAGAAAAATACAGAAGGCTACCTACTGGGTTGTTGACATGGGCTTTCTTCTGGAAAACCTATTGTGGGGGAAGGAGAATCAAGAAAAAAAAAGGATATAAAAAATCCAGACTGCCTTTCAAAAGATGTATGACCATAATTATGATACATGTCCCCATCATCCACCCGTCACCAAAACTGGACATGTGGGGATGGTCTCAGCCCATCCCCGCTTCTCACCCCACATGTCTGCTCCTGTCTGGATGAGAGGGACACCTCCCCAACCACCCCCCACCCAACCCCTTGAAACACACACACTATATTTATTTTTAGGGTCTCCCACCCAGCCCATTCTCCACACAGCCAACCCTTTGATGATGGTCCCAACTGCACTGAGAGTGAAACCTAGCCCCCAGCATGGCTTCCAACCTCCTACTCCGCTGGCTTTGCCACCTCTGCAAACCCAGACCTCACTGCTCCCCCACCCACTGCCAAGTAGCGCATGCTCCCAGCCACTGTATTTCCCTCAACTTAACCTTTACACCAGTCAGCACAAACTTCATTGCTATTTGCTATATCCCAGCCATAGTTCTGAGCACTCAGCATTTATTAAAAGCATTTAATCCTCACAACAACCCTATAAAAGGGTATATTTTTTTGTATTATATTTTGTAGGATGGAAAACTAAAACACAGAAAGGTAAGTAATTTGCCTAAGGTTGCACAACTAGTTAGTGGTGGAAATGGTCCTCGAGCCCAAGCTCTGGAACCACTGCACCCTTTCTTATGCCTTTGAATATGTCATTCCTTCTGTGTGGAACCCTCTTTAGTTTCTGCCCTCACTTGGCTAAAAACTGGTCACCACTAGAGCTCAATTGAGATATTACTTCCCCCAAGAAGCCTTCTCTGACCCCCCAAATCTGGGCTAGACATTCTTTTGACATTCTCCCCCATAACCCAGTCATTCCTCAATCATAGCACATCTCATGCTGTTCTCGGATTGCTGAACATCCTTACCAGCCTAGGAGTTCCTAGGAGTCAGTGGCCACCGTTTACTCCTTTGAGGATAGGTCCCAAGTACCTAGCACAAACAAAGCTCATGTTAGGAACCCAATGTGTGCTGTATTTTAAAAAGTGACTATTAGTACTTCAGATAGGCTAGAATTTGCTTGCTTCGCGTTTGGGGGCGGGGAGGGGGGGCAGGAAGGGAAGGGTTGGGGAAGTCCCTTTCAGCACCAAGGAGAGCTCCTGGCCAGCCTCCCGCTGCTGCTTGGACAAAGGTCCCTGGGTTTGCTTCTTTGTTCTCTGAGGGCTCTGGGCTCTGACCTGGCCAGGACTCTCCAGGCAGAAACATTAGTTCATTTGCCTGAGTGGGGAACACCTCAGGGCAGAAGGGGGAGAGGAAGAATCTGAGGGCTAGAATTAGCCAGCCCCTTGGGCAGAGCTGCATCCCCACCCCAGGGTCCTACCATCAATCACACTGCACCTCACTTTTTAGCCAGCACAAAGTTTAAAAAAGTAGTTAGAGAGCCTGTTGGAAGCAGCGCCAAATCTATGTGTTTTCTGGAAGTATTGAACTAGAAAGAAATGAAAACATCAAAATACTCTTTGTACCAAGCTCGAATTGAGCCCTGCCTCATTCGGTCCATGTCTCGGGCCTGACTAGAATGATGAAGCGATGGAGGGGAGAGTGGGTTGAAAAGGAACAAGGCTCAGCGGGGGACCTCCGACTGCCATTCGCAGACCGCAGGGCGGCAAGCTCAGAAGGAGTCCCTGCTCCGGGGAGAGCAGAGGAACAAGATTGACAGGTGAGGAGATAGAGGGGGAGGGGGCCGCTCCTGGAAGAGGCTGAGACACAAAGCAATGCTGGCAGACTGGGGAGAGCCTGGCAGAGGAGTAGAGAGACAAGCCAGAGCCATCAGTGCTCCAAGAAAGATGTGCAAGAGCTCCCCAGGCAGCCATAGGGCCCCAAGGCAGAAAGGACAGGGTGTGTGTAGCAAGAGATGTGAATAGTGTATTGGCAGGAATCAGAGGACACCACCAGTTAGCAACACAGCCAGACAAAATCTCTGAGGTTTTCGAGTGTCACTTACAGTATGGTTGGAGGATCCCCAGCCTTGGAAAAGAACCTGGTCTTAGATGACCGATAGGCCTTTGTTACTCCGTGTTCAAAAGCACATTTTGGGACCAAATCCTGTAGCTAGAGTTGCTCAGTTGTACATGAGGCTACCACAAGGCTGAGGCCCCCACCACCAGACATCCATTGTGTGTGGGGGGAGGTGTGGGGGATGGGGGGTGGCCGTGATGCCTGTGGCCAAAAGAATGAAGAGAAACCAGGTTCTTATTGTCCGTTCCACAGCCAGGCTTTGTCAGCCCTGGTCCTGTGGAGCTGGAGGCAGCCACTCCTCCAGGGCCAAGGATTTGGGAAATGGGGGTGCCCCAGCTGGTCTCAGCTAAAACCTGCAGAAGTGCTGCATCCAGGAGGAGAGGAAATGAGTCATATCTCAAAAGCCATGGAGAGAGGAGATGCCTGGCTCATTTTGTTTTTACACAGCATTGGCTGAGCAGTTTCTCTGTGTGCCCATTACACACGTCAGCAGCCTGAATGCTCTCGGCAGCCTGAACGCTCTCAACAGCCATCAGAGGTGAGCATGGCTGTTTTATAGCTTTTTTGCCCCAGAGTTCAGAGAGGCAAAGCCAGTTGCCCAAGGCCACCAGCAAATTACCTCGGGAGCTGGGACTCTTACATGAGTGAGCCAGATACAGACAAAGGGAGCAGAGGGCTCTCCACCCACATTCCAGACTCTCCTTTGTCCCCTTCTCCAGCTCCTTGCCTTTGAGGACTGGCTTCCTGCTTGACCGTGAGAGCTGCCACCACTGTGAATCAGGCGCACCTACCTTCTTTCTCCGTGGGACTGGCTTCTGGGTATTTGGCCATACGATCTGCTGGGAAAGGGGAGGATCCAGTCCCTCCTGGTCCGAATGAGCCAGACACCAACATGGAGAAAGTGACAGGCCGGCTCCAGGCATAATCCCCACCTGCAGCATTTCCAGCCCCAAATCCTCTTCTTGCCTCAGTTATCACCTCACTCGGTACCACCCCTCCTGGTCCTGACTGATGACCTGCTCTGGACCCACTTTTCTGCCAAATGCTCTGCCTCTGCTGAGCATTTCAGGGATCCAGCCTCTGGCCCCACACATCATCATCTTAGAAGCAAATGCTTCCTTGGACCCACTCTGTGCTAGATGTTCTTGCAAGACTATTTGTCTCATGTTATGTCTCATGCCTATTTGTTCATTTAATCCTGACCGCTACCCCACATTACAGGTGAGGAAACTGAGGCGGGAAGCAGGCACCATACTTGTGGGTGGCTAGACCCAGGTAGCATGCCCCCAAGCTCTGTGCTCTTAATACCCTGCTGTCTTTCGGTGACAGGTGAGCGTGTGATTCTGGATGTTCAAGGTAGCCATCCACCTGGATGGCTAGGGGCTGTGCACTGGGGTCCCCCTCTCCTGCATGAAGCCTGCTCTTGTGCAACTGGGAGGCAAGGTGCAGGCAGGCTCGGCGGAGGACCGGAGGACCACTCGCTCTGGCACCGGCCCCACCGCGGCAGCAGGCGGGCTTACACAATGAAAGCTAATTCCTCGGTTGTAATGACTGGGAGAACTGCTGGCTTCTGACTCCTCGCATAATTACCATGAGACCTCCGTAGAGTAATTCACCAGATAATTACATGGTAGCGGGTGGGGGGTGGGATTCTTCTCTGGAAGGTAAAAAGGTAGCATTTAATTTCGAGGGGGATGCCTAATCCTATAATTACTCGGTAAAGTCCCCTATTCCCGCCAACTCGATTCCCTAGGGCCAGCCTGACCTGCAGAACCAAATCAAGCAGGAGCTCTTCCCAAGATGGAAATTTGAGGAGGGGGCAGGGGGTGGATGGGGTCTCCCAGAGCTTCTTTACATGTGAATTCTCCTTGGAGCCTCAAAGTACAACAGGAGAAATAGGCAGGGCAGGAAACAGGAAGTATTTTAATATGCTGAAGATGAAACAGCCACACAGGGAGAAATCCGTACCCCCAGGCAAATCAGCCGTTCAGTGTGGCCATCCAGGCTGGGGTCCAAACTCAGGGCATCCCAACCTCTCTGAGACCAACATCTTTATCAGTCTAAGGGGGCTGAGCCACCCTGCATCGTGCATTGTCACCACCAGTAGTGCCTAACAAATACTCCGAAACAGGCTTTAAAAAAGCAACCATTTATTGCTCATGCCTTGGCAGGGAGTTAGTAGCTCGGCTTAAGCTGTGACTCACTCACATGCCTGGTGACACGGCTGTCAGCTGGGGCAACAGGTGACTGGGCCACATGGGTCTCATCCTCCAGCAGGTGAGCCTGGGCTTGGTCACAGGCAGCTGAGCGGTTTCAAGAGCCGCAGTGGAAGTGCACAGGGCCTCTTGAGACCCAGGCTGCGAACTAGAACACAATCATTTCTGCCACATTCTATCAGCCAAAGCAGGTCCCGGGCCAGCCGAGAGTCGGGGGCGGAGGAGCGGACTGCACCCCTTGATGGGAGGGCCTGCATCACATGTAAAGAGAGGGACAGGAGCTTGGGCCCACTTCCGTAGGCACTCCACCACGGCCTGCCTCATAGGGTTATTGCAAGATTTATGAGATGCCACTCATAGGGTTCCTTGCACACGTTCCTTGCACACGTAAGTGTTCAATACAGCGAAGGTCTGCTTATTATTGTGAATAATAATAAAAGGAGGCTAGTGATAGAGATGGGCATGGACTCCTGGCACCTAATATCCAAGCCGTTGGGCTTTCCTTGCACAGAGACAGTGTGCAGTAGAAACACTGTCTGTGCACATTTGCAGACAGGATGCAAGTCCCTGTCCTACCTGCCTCTTGGCACACTCACTCCCCACCCAATGCATGTTGTCTGCAGCACTAGGTGGGGAAGACCCCACTCCATAGAAGCAGTGTGAGGATCAGAGTGACACTGCACGCCAGGACAAAGCTGCCCCCCACCCATCCCCCCTACCTACATCTCAGTCTTTTCTTAAAAAAAAAAAAAAAAAAAAGATTTATTTATTTGAGACAGAGAAAGCATCCATGGCAGCAGTGGGAGGGGCAGAGGGAGAGAGAGAATCCCATGCAGACCCTCTGCTGAGCATGGAGCCGGACTCGGGCTGCTCTCACAACCCCGAGATCATGACCTGAGCTGAAATCAAGAGTTGGATGCTTAACCGAATGAGCCACCCAGGTGCCCCTCTGTCTTTTCAAATCCAAGCCCCACTGCCCAAAGGGTTTTGTATAGCTGTATTTCCTGTTGCTTCCATTACAAGAAAAGTCACTGATTTCCTTTCTTTTTCCAAATATTACACTAAAAAAACCCCAAATATTACACTATTCACAACACAGAAATGCTTTTTTTGAACTAGATATTTCCTCACAGAGATACTGGTGCATTCCCTGCTCTACCAGGCCATGCTGGCCCACCCCCACCCCCCCATCCCCCCGCTGGACCATAACCTCACACCCTGTGGTCCTGACAATTTCTTTCTATAAATTCAGTTGTCATTATACAAGTAATTACACTCTCCTTTTGAACACTGCAGAGAAGGTAAGTCCTGCATGCCCACCACCCCCTATTGCAAGTGCCCTCCCCAGATGTCATCTTTACCTCCCCCAAACCACCACAAACACAGGCATATTTCACATCCTTCCAGACCTCTTCTTAATTAACGTATACATTAGCTTCATCAGTTCCTATGAATTTACATGTAATATATATATGTTCTCACAAAAGTGGGGCATGTAGTTGGAAGTATATATTAATTTGCAACATTCTTTTTTCACCCAAACTCTAAATACCTATCTCTATGGATGATATAGATCTGGTTCATTCTGTTTAAATGTTGTATTCTTTTTTTGCATTAAGAATTTATTTATTTATTCATGAGAGACACAGAAAGGGAGGCAGAGACACAGGCAGAAGGAGAAGCAGGCCCCCTGGGGGGAGTCTGATGTGGGACTTGATCCCGGGACCCCGGGATCACGCCCTGAGCCAAAGGCAGACATTCAACCACTGAGTCACCCAGGCGCCTCTGTTGTATAATATTCTGTAGTATGAATGGACCACACTTTATCCATCCATTCCCTAGTTGATAATAAAATACTTACCACAGCACTCCTCTAAACAAGTGTTTGGAACAGGTTTTACATCATTTAATCCCTCACGTGAACCAACCATGAGGTAGGTACCACTGTTATTTTTGTTTTGCAGCTTTGAAGGAATCATGCCACAGAGAGGGTAGATGACCTAGGTAAGGTCACACAGCACATAAGGACTGGAACCTATGTAGTCTTGCTCCAAAATTCCTGCTCTCAACCACAATGCTATGCTGCTTCTCATGGATTCTGGGTTGTCCTGGGTTTTGTTGGCTTAGGTTTTTTGCCTTTGCAAAAGTAGCCCTGCCATTTTAATTCACTCCAAGCTCTTTTCTTAGAATCAGGAATTTCCCTTTGTTGACCATATCTTTGAACTTGAGGCCAACTTGCCATTGGAAGACCCTGCCTGCAATTTGGCCCCAACCAACGGCTCAGCCTCAAAGTGCCCTTTCCCACATACCTGGGGGCCTTCCATGGATCACCCTAGGGTGTCTTCAGGGATGCTGCAGATAGTCAGAAGCCTCGGCTCTCTGCTCTGACCTGTCCCCAGGGTGGACTGTGGGCCTCTCCTCTCACCTTACCCTGTGCACCTACCAGAATGCAGGGTCATCCCTGAGGCGTGTGGAGGACCAGCTCTTGAGAGTGGACTTCACTGGTGGAGGGCGAGTAGCTCTGGCCCAAATTCGGGGCTCAGCCCGGGGCTCAGCCAGGGCAGCGTTGAGTAACCCTTTCCCAACACTGGCATCCCTGAGACTAGAAACACTGAAGTGACCTTTGGGTCACTAAAGGGCCAAAAGTGTGTACCAAGGCAGGATGGAAGAAGGTAAGGAGGCACATTCTGGAAATTCTAAGTGCCTCAGTACTAGGTACATAAGGCAGGGAGAAAGAGGAGCCTGGGAGGGGTGGAGGGGCAGAGGCTAAATCAGGGAGACCTGAATGCCAGGCCCAATTCTGCAAGCCCCTCGAAATGATGGAGCAAGGAGGTTGGACCGGCAAGAAGCGGGTCGCAGGAAAGGACATGGTCTGAGGTGGAGAGGAGCAGAACTGAGTGGGTGCCGAAGAGTTTGCCAGATGCGAGACAGGGAACAAGGCAAAAGCCCGCAGGTCAGCAGGAGACGAGGCATGGGGTCTGAGAGCCATATGTAGCAAACAGCACAGGCTCCGTCCTGCATTGGCTAGGAGCCGCGGAGGTGTGCGAGCAGGGATAGGAGCTGCGGGCACTGGGCTCAGGAAGATTTCTCCAGGTGAGGAAGAAGTGGAGGCAGATAATAGCTCCACGGAGGGGGCTGGGGCAGAGCTCCACTCCTGGGTGCCACAGGGAAAACAGCCTGATAGAGCTTCTGCAGAGAGAGGCACGTCGCACAGGGTGAGTGTCCTCTGCCCCCATTTCCCCGGCTCTAATCCTCTTGACTTTGCCTTGAGTCCAGTGGTTTGTGGGGCAGAGCCTTCCAGAAACGTGTTGAAATTAGCTCCATGTATGGTGCTCTGCTGCCAGTAGGTAGCAGAGGGGCCCCTGCAGGCCCAGCCCCTCCTCAAGAGTCACCCCATCACTCCCAGATGGTTCTGTGGCCATCGCAGAGGGCATCACCCTTTTCTCACCCCCTATCAAACAGGGGGGTGTGGCCCTAGCACACGGCAGGTGCTTCACAATTACTTCCGAAGTGCCATTCCCTTACACAGGCTGCAGGCAGAGTTCTGGAGTGTCTTGGCTTAGCCCCAGCCAGGACGGAAAAGAATGACCAGGTCCCCTGGAAAGAAAGGTTAGCATTCTGTTAGCCAACATCACATGGCCATTGCAATGTTAGCTGCCTTCATGAAGACAAAGACGGGTCTCTCTTGATTGAGACATTTGCTGGGTGTCTTGGGGCAGGCTGGTCCTGAGATAAGGGCCAAGTTTAAGTCATATATTTAGGAGGTGGATCTAGGTAGCACCAGTAGGGAAATGGGGCTGAGACGAGGAAGGGAAAGAGACCGATGCTGTGCAGCCTCAAACAAGTCACCTAAGCTCTCTGATCTTTGTTTCTCAGTAGAACTAGGTACAGTAATATCTCTCTGAGAGGACCTGGGGGAGGTTAAAGGGAAGTGCCTGGCATAAACAAGTAGGTCATTATGTTGCAGTGCTGGAAGCCCTCTAAGCATCGAGGACTAGCCAAGCCCCACAGCAAAGGATATGACTACACCCCAGGTATGCAGCGCTGCATGGGATATGCACGGTTGCTGACCACTGCCAGGCCTGGGGCTCTTTCAGCTTTGCCCAGTGGGTTCTGCCCTCCGGGCTCCATGCAGGTCCAAGGACATGAGCTTCCTTGGGGACCCCGGGACTCCTTGGAACCCCCAGTGGATAGTAGGGGAGGGAAGGGGAAGGCTTTTCATCCTGAGCTCTGCTGGTCTTTTCAGACTCCACGTGGGTAGAGGTCAGTCCACACCACTTCCAACCAGGAGTGCTCCAAGGTTGAGTGGGCACAGCCATGAGGTCATCTGGGCAGGGGGCCTGGAATCCTGGGGTCCATCTAATACCCGAGTCAGTGAGAGAATGCCTCACCAGTCGCTCTGCGACCTTGGCAACGTCCTTAGCCCTTCTGTACCTCCTTCTCAACATCTGTTAAATGGGGCTGCCAACTGTACCTACCTTCAGAGGGGAACTGAGCTCCTCCATGTAAAGAGTCCAGGCCCACAGTAAGTGTCCAGAAAATGCTGGCTGATAGTGCTAGGTGCTGGAGGAATGGTCAGGGTCCCAGGTGCCAGGACCACTGAGGGGCGGGAGCCTCAAGGCAGGTGGGGACAGACAATGTGCCTGTGGCTGACTTCATCAGGAGCACTAGGGAGTGCATGACACCCCAGGGGCACAGCCAAGAAGGGGCTGCCAGGTGAGCTGAGGAAGGAGGAGGGGGGTGTTCTGGGCCCCAAGCAGGCCTAGGCTCCAAGATATGTATGTGACCCACACGTGGTCAGCAGTGTCCTATGGCTGGCATGTCTAATCCCTGACACAGAAGATTTCATTGGTCCTCACAAGGCTCTGTCAGGTGGACAGAATCAGCCCATGTCTCAGATAAAGAAACCGAGGCACAGGCAGGTCAGATGCTCACTGGCTAGCAGAGCCATGATCCTTCCCAGAGAGCCTGCCTGAGGGTCTGTGCTCCTCTCACACACTGCTTTGGAAAAGGGGGAGGGGCACTCTCCAGAAGTTGTTCCCTCCCCTGCCTCCACCCAGGATCCCACATCTCCTCCTTAGTCCTTGCCCCAGGCTCCACCTCTTCCCTAACCACCACCCCCCAGGCTCCATTTCCTGCCTGGTCCCCTCCCCCAGGGTCCCTTTCCTCCCTTGTCACCCTCAAAGCACCATCCTGCCCCCAGGCTCCATCTGCCCCCCCCCATCTCCCGCCAGAGTGCCCCTTGTTCTCTGCATCTTTCCCTGAATGCACTCCCTCTGCAGCCAACTCTTCCTTGACTAAGCTGGGTCTCTGAGTTCAAGCATTGGCCCCGGGGGTGGGGGGGTGGTCCCTGACCCAGAGAGATGAAGAGAGACCTCAGGAGTGTTATCGGCCTTACCTCCCCTTTGTCCCAGGACCTGCTGGGCCTGGGCCCTATTTAGCCTGCTCTGCTTCCAACCCGGGCTCTCCACCCCTGCCTGCCTGCTGCAGAAGGGGGTGGGCAGGAAAGCTACTTCCTTCCAGGCCCACGGCTCCACATCAAACCCGTCCTCATTAAGAAGCACTGCGTGTGCCAGGGTGACATCTTTATTCGTGCGCCCGGAGACTTCAAAGCCTTCAGGAGATCTCCTCGGTGGATTAGACATGAAAAATGTCGGAGATGAGATGGAGCAAAGAAGCAGGCAGCCGCTCCAGGCGTTAATTAGGCAGGGGGTGGGGGCCCACAGGACAGGACATGTACCCGGGGCTCCTCAGCCTCCAGCCCAGGGTAGGGGGTGCCAAGGGCTGGCGTGTCTAGGGCAGGGAAGTCCAGCCTACTGCAGGCTCTCTAAGGCTTCGACCCCAGCTGCCTGTGGGCCAGGCCTTTCCCCATGGGACAATTCACTCTACAGTGACCGTGACCAAGCAGCTCCCCCACTGGCCCACAGATGTGGGCTTTCCCTTGCCCAGGGAAGGTCCTTGAGGCTGTGGGTGGCAGGTGAAGAAGAAGGAGGCACAGGCAGTCTAGGGAGGCAGGAAGGAGCAGTCCCAAACCCTGTGCTAAGTTCTCCAGGAGAGACAGGTCCAGGAGGCCATGCAAGCTAGGATGCCAGGCAGAGGGGACAGCACATGAAAGCTGTTCTCTCACTGGAGGGCCACCAGCGGGATCCAAACTGAGATGGACCAGGACAAGGAAGCCACGGGTGGTCTTCGGGATGGGGCAGTGTGGTCACTGTTGGGGTCTTGAGGATGCTTTGAGGGCCCGGCTGGAGCTGGTGCTGGGGCAGAGGTCTGAGGCCTGGAGAGCCATCAGGATATGGGGTGGTCCTGGTAAAAGACATGGACCTGAAGTGAGGAGCAGCCACAGGCATACAGAGGGGGCAGCGGGGAGGGAACCATCAGGTGAGGGGGTCCCGACTGATGTCCAGACTCCTGGAACCAGGCAGAAGCTGGGCTGTCCCCCAACTGAGGCCAGGAAGAAAGGACAGGTATGGAGAGGATGCTGAGCCTGGTCTGGGGCCTGCTGGCTTGGAGGTGCTCCAGGATACCTGGTGAGATGGTCAGAGGTGGGGGAGTTTTGGAACCAGGGCTCAAGGGAGGCACGAGAAAGGGTGGGTGGCCCATCATCCACACACACAAGATTAAGGGCTGTGGGGGCAGGGCAGACTCTCTAAATGTCCTGTCTCCAAGGAGATTGTCTGAGGCCTCCACGGGTGCTGGGAAAGAGGTGAGCAGCCAAGCCTGGGGACGCAGAGGGCACGGTCTAACCAAGCCGAGGAACAAAGTGAGGGGCCCCAAAAAGGACCATCATCAGACCGAGGTGCCAGGGGGGACCTGAGCCCTGGCAAAGCAAGGGCACCATCTGTTTTAAAGGCCGAGGTGCAGACATGCCCCCCGTCCCCACCATGGTCCTTGCGCAGTGTCCGGGAAAGGGAGATGCTAAGACCCTGGGTGCTTCCCAAAACATTTCCTAGGGGGATGGGGAGAGGAAGCCTGACAGCTCAGGGGGCAACCGAGAAACGAGAAACGAATGCCTTTGAGCTTTCCTGGGCCTGCTAGATGGGGAGCGGGGTGGGGTGGGGGATAAATGTTTCATACATTAGCTTTCTCTCCCCCCTAGGGTAGGAAGGGGGAAATGGAGCTACTGATTGGCCCATTTGGGTGTCAGCTTTGATTTGGTGCATGTCACTTGGGTGACTAATTGGAAAAAAACGCAGTCTCTGATCAAGAGGTGGCCTCAGAGTCTCCTGGCAGGTGATGAGGAATCTGTGGGGATCTCGGTGGGGATGGTGGTGCTGCTACTGGCTGAGGGGCAGCCACTCCAGGACAGGCCGACAGAATGTGTGGCTGTGCTCACGCCCCACATAAAACTCTCCCCTGCTCCCCCCACACCCCTGAAGGGCAGGGCATTGAAGGCAAGTGACTCTGCTTTTCCTGCTGGGGGGCAGGCAAAGGGCAACTGTCTCCAATCCTGGGGTACCCTGCACTGCTGCCGCCGGGTGAAGCCCCACACTGCGGCTACCACCCTCTGAGCCGCCTGCGAGCAGGGCCCATGCCAGGGCATCTGTGCTTCTGCTGGCATCTGTTCCCGCCTTCTGTCCAGGTTAAGTCCCCTCTCAGGTGAGCTGATGGAGCAGGGCTCTAGATGAACCAGATGGCCAATGCGAGTGCTGTAGCTCCCAGGGGCTCATGTGACCCAGGCAGAGGCATTCAGAGGCCGAGAATATTCGACTAAGATTTTGCCACACTTTTGGGAAAGAGGAGTCTCTTCCTTTTCACTAGGGGGTCACTAAGCTAGTAGGAGGCGGACAAGGAAATCATCAGTGCTTGAAGCAGGTTGGGTTCTCCAGGAAGTCAACTCTCAGGCAGATTTCAGTGGACAGGATGTTCATTAAAGAGGGTCCTGAGGATCAGGTCTTCAGAAGGCTGGTGAAGACGGAAGGGTGAGCAGAGGGAGAAGTGACAGCCTCAGCCACCCCCTGGGGATCCCTGGAGCTCAAGTGGCCCCTTCAGGATTGTCCTGAGTTGGGCTGAGTTGGCCGAGCCTTTTCTTCTCCCCATCATCAGCCATTGGGTCTGGGCCACCCAGGCAAAGTATGTGACCTCAGGCAAGACAGTTCTTGGCCGGCAGAGCAGGAGTTGAGAACGGTCAGCTCGACGGCCCTTCCAGCAGCCGAAGGGCGATGCGTCCTTCATCAGCAGGGCTTCTGTGCATACGGGGTCCACCAGGCAGCCACCTCTGTTACCCCTGGGGAAGGAATGAATGAAATCCAGGCCAAAGCCGAGGTAAGAAATGGAACCATGTTGAGACTCAAAGACCTTGTTTGAACTCCTAGCTTCTGCACTGCTTGGTGCATCTGAACTTTTTGCTTAAGCCAGTTTGAATTGGGTTTCTGTCCCTTGTCAATGAGAGAGGAGGACACTAAACCAAGCTTAGTCTAACTAGTCATTTTAGGGCTTAGCTAGAAAGGACGTGTGATGACAAGGACTGGGGAGCAGGGAGCCATCCCGGCGTCAGGAAGGAGCACACTGGAGCTTAGGTCAGAAGCAGCACAAGTGACGGCCAGGGCATCTGAAGCAGGCCAGGGTGGGGGCGGGAGAGGGTAGGCACACCAAGAAGGGAAGCAGGATGCACAGAGCTGGAGGGATGCCCGCAGGTACCCACCACACCCTCCAACCCTGCCTCCCAGGGTCCAGGGGTGCAGCACTGAGTGATGCAGACACTGGCTGAGGAGAGACCCCCGTTCCCAGGGCTGCAGTAGTTGCTTCAGGGGGTGGGAGGGTCACCCTAACAGGACCAGCCAGGGTCCAGGTACATCGGACCCAAGAGTTCTGTGGGAGCTGAGATCTCTGGCCAAGACCCACTGTCCACTTCTCCCTCCATCCCACTTCCTTTGTGTGGTCACCACCCAACCCCACCCACCTCCTCTGCGTGTCCTCCACTTCAACCCAATTAAAAGCAGGCTTCACCCTGTTGAACCTCCAGGCTTGTGCCCTCTGGGTCAGACCTTTTGGGCCAGGAGAACCTCCTGGGGGACAGGGCTTGGTCCCCAGCCATGTCTGATTGCTCTGTCACCCACATCTTCTCAACAGGCTCAGCACACCTGCATGTGCCTTTGTTTAGGAGTGTCAGGGAGAGGTGTGGGCTCAGAGAGGGGCGAGAGGGGAGGGGAAGTTCCATGGCAGGGATACATAAAGGAAAACAAAGTTCCTGGGTGGTGCAGTCAGTTAAGCATCTGCTTTTGGCTCAGGTCATGATCTTGGGGTCCTGAGATCAAGCCCCACATTCCATTCCCCGCTCAGTGGGGAGCCTGCTTCCCCCCTCCCTCTGCCCTTCCCCCAGCTCATTCTCTCTCTCTCTCTTTCAAATAAATAAAATCTTAAAAAAGAAAGAAAACAAAGTTCAGCTCAAACCAATGATCAAATCCTCAAGGCTTTGTGTAGGATGCCGAGCAATGTGGCTCAGAATTAAGGGAGAGAGCAAAGAGATGGGGAGGTGGGAAGGTGGATGGGTGGCTGCTTTAGCTGTTCCTCAACACCAGGCTGTCTGTGTGCCAGGCTTGCCACCGTGTTACTTTGAATGCCCACCCAGCAACCCTCATGGTGGGTTCTGTTCATTCCCTTTTAGGAACTGGCTTGTCTGAGGACCACTCAGCGACTTCATGGCTGTTTCCTTCACAGCAGGGAGTTGTGGGGCGGGGCAGTATTTGGAGTGAAGTTATAACAAGAGACAGAGAAATAAATCTGTGAGAATGATTAAGTGATTCCCAGAACGAGTCTCCAAAATTACAGATTATCCCAGCTGGAAAGATTCTGGAGTCACAGACTCAACATCCCATTTCACAGAAGGGTAACTGAGCTTCTAAGTCGGCCCCACGTCCTCAAATAAATGACAGGACCAAGCTTAAAACCCCAGTCTCTAGCCTACTAGCCAGAGGCTCTAGACAGCCCCTGCTTGAGCTTCTGCTCCTCCTTCCGGAGACTCCGCCATCCCTCCCGGGGTCGGTGAAGGGGGAGAGGTCTGCAGAAGGCCCTTCTGACTGAGCTCTGATCTGCCTTTCTTCTGTTCAACCCCATCGTCTTTTGTAATTAGAAAATCAATTACTTTTTCTGAAAGAAACATGCCTGGTTCTAGCGAGGTGGATAAGAGGTTGGGAGTTGTCCTAGGCCTGGCAGGTGGAGAACCAGTGCCCTATCAGCCAGGCCAGGTGGCTGGGCCCACAGGTGTGTGTGGGGGGGTTGGGGTGGGGGAGTTGCAGAGAGGGGTGCACCAGCAGGGCAGCCACCTGGCTACTGCAATCCAGCAGCCAAGAAAGCAGAATCCAAGCACCTTTGGAAGAGGACCCCTTGGATTCGCACCCCACAGGGCGAACGGGCCTAAAAGGGACCCTCCTCGTGCCGCCGCCCTTTATGTGTGGGAACTGACAGTGTCCATCCAGCTGTGCCTGTCTGCTTAGAGTATGCAAGGCCAGGGCTCCCAGCGAGGTCCCCCACCTCTCTCCATCACTCACCCTACCCCAGCCATCAGCCTGTGCCCCCTCCCACCACAGGGCCTTTGCCCGGCCACTGTCTGCACAGAGACATCATTACCCCCAGGGCCTACTCCTGGGATCTCTGCTCATCAGGTCATGAGCAACCACTCCACCACACCCCACCTGGATTCCCTTTTCCCCCCTCTGCTGTGGTTTCTTCTAGAGCATATACAACCTTTTTTTTTTTTAATGCATTTATTTATTCACGAGAGGCACAGAGAGAGGGGCAGAAACACAGGCAGAGGGAGAAGCAGGCTCCATGCAGGGAGCCCGATGCAGGACTCGATCCCAGGACCCCGGGATCACGCCCTGAGCCGAAGGCAGAAGCTCAACCCCTGAGCCACCCAGGCGTCCCCACATACAACCTCTAACATACTACAAAACTCCTATCTCCTACCTCCACGACTGGGATGCAGACTCAGCCCTGATAACAGACTCGGGATAAAAAATCTTGATGCAGATCTGGCACCCTGGCTGTGGGAAGGCCACAGTCAGCCCTGGAGAGGGGCTAGCCTTGTCAGTGTTTGCCTGGAGCTTACTTCCCTGTGCCATGCCCAGCTCATTGAAAGTCGCCGGCACATGGGGCTATGAAGCAAAACACAGAACGCAGTGCTCCTCAGAGAGCATTGTGATGAAGACGGTTGGAACCCAGGATAGATCCCCCAGAGGAGGGAATCTTGGAGGTCAAAAGGCAGGCAGCAAGAGCCAGCCCCAGTCCCTGCGTTGGGAGTCTACTCCATGCCACCTGCAGAGATCTGATTGTGTCTGGATTAAGGAAACCGTCCTCAACATAGTTGGTATCCTTGCCTGCTGGCAGGCACACCATCTCCCCAGAGGCTCCCCAGGCTCCCTCCCACCTGTGCTGGTCTACAGAGAAGGTCCCTTCACTGATGAACACCACCTGGTGGAAATACCTGGGAGGTTACACCTGCCACTTGGTCACACCCCCATGACAGTAGGCAGCCAGGCCTGTGGTCACCTGGTCCAGGGAAGTTCAAAAGTCCGGCACCCTCCCCTCAAGACAGTACAACTCCAACGAGATTTATTCTTCAGAACTCTCCCCTGGTCCAACCCCAGTGGAGTGGTAAGTTCATTAGAAAGGAAATAGAAGTTTTCAATCGTATTAGTTAGAAGATGGTCATTATCACTTATAATAATATATACACACATGCAATAAGCTGTCATTTTCCCCTATTAGATTGGTGAATACAAAAAGGTTTGCTAATACACTGATGGGAATGCAGGCAAAGAGACACACCACCCTCCATGCAGGAGGCCTTGGCATACCTGTCCACATTACAGACACACCTGCCTGTACCCAGCATTCGCTTCTGAGAAGTTCGCCTGTGGGGATACAAGGACTTGAACTCGGAGATGTATGTACATAGACGGCAGGCAGCAGAGGACAGAGAAACAATCTCAGCGCCCATCCAAAGGGGTTGGCCAGGTGAGTTGCAACATACCTATAAAAGAGAGCCCTCCACAGCCACTTCGAAAAGAAGGAAGCAGATCTCTATGTGTGAATATGGAATAATCAGGCATGAAGACTCTGAAAATTAAAAGGCATGAGGTAAAACACCCTGTAGGACGTGCTACTGCTGGTGTGTGTGGGGGGAGATATAGGTTTGTGTGTCTGTGCAAAATATCTCCAGAAAGATGCTCATGAAATCAGGTTCCTGATCTCAGAGATGAGTCGCCATCTCTGAGATCAGGAACCAGCTGTCAAAGGTGGAAGACAGCACTGTATTTTGACTCTCACTTATATGACCTTTCCAAGAAAAAAAGTTTTAACAGTGTAGAATAGTAACAGATGTTTGAGACCCTGGGGAGGAGAGCACAGTGCCAGGAAGCCGCAAGGAGGGTCCTGAGCCTGACTTGGCAGGACAACCGGCAGTGGTACCCGAGCTGCCCAGAGGAGCCTGGGAAGAAGGAGGGGCAGGAGCTGCTCCTACCAGCAGAAACTGAGTATACTTAGGGGTGGGCATATTAGGGGATCAGCCCTCAAGAGGGTTCCCACCAGAGGTAAGCATATTCAGGTGCTAAGGGATGATCTGGAAAGATCCACAGGTGGGGTGGAGAGGGGATCCCAGGGATAGGACTCTACCTCAAGGACCTCAGGTCATAGCCCCTTCCACACACATGTACCTTCTACTTAAAACACCTCACGGGCTGCCCATGGTCACTCTCAGAATAAAGATGAAAGCCCTTCCCAAGGTCTACAGGGCTCTGTGTGGTCGGCCTGGCCTCTCGTGTGGCCACAACCCTATCCTGCCCCCACCCCCCTGTGCATATGCCCCAGGGTCACCTGCCTGGAACCCACCAAGCCCCTTCCACCACAGGCTCTCCTGGGAGGCTTTTCCTCACCTTCTCCACTGGCACCACCCCACCAGGTTAACTCCTGTTCATCCTTCATGGAAGCTCAGGCATCACCACTTCAGGAAGTGGCCTCCCTTGCAAGCACACACACTCACCTCTGAGACGCTTGCTGGTGCTTCTAATAGTCATTTGTGCAAGCCTTGAAGCCATGTCTGTCTCCCCACACATGACCATTCACTCCAGAAAGACAGAGAGCACCTACTTTTTTTCTATTCTTTTCTATTCTATTCTATTCTATTCTATTCTATTCTATTCTATTCTATTCTATTCTAATTTTATTCTATTCTATCTGTTCTATTCTGTTCAACTCTTTTCTATCTTGTTCTATCCTATCCTATCCCATCCCATCCTACTCTATCCTATCCTATCTTATTCTGTTCTATTCTTTTCTATTCTAACACACTCAAGCACACATACAGGCCATAGAGTGCAGCTCACTGAATTTCTACACACCCATGTAAACATGACTACACTCCAGCAATTTCTCATGTCACCCCCCTCAAGGGTGACCACCATTCTGACTTCCACCAACTTAGATTCACGCTGCCAGCTTTTAAGCTTTCTACATATTTAGTCATAGAGCAGGTGCTCTGTGTGAGGTAGGATCCGTTTTGTCAAGGGTGGCTGTGGGCCGTCCGTTCCCAGTGCCATGTAAGAACCCACTGTACCGGTATACCAAAGCCAATGGGCTTGGGAGCTGCTTCTGGTCTGGGGTCATGATGGATAACACTGCTATGCATGTTCTCATACAAGCCTTTTGATACACATGTGTAGACATTCTGTTGCTGTAGACTCAGGCATGCAATTGCCAGGTAGTGAGATAAAGGTGTGCTCGCTTTAGTAAGCAGCGGAAGGCCACACGGTTTCCAGTGTGGGTGCCCCAGGTCACACTCCTGCCTGCACAGGGGTGGGGACGGCAGGAGGCTCCACGTCCTCGGCCGCACTGTCCTCTTGGGGGCTGTCCTCTTCACCTAGCCATTCTGACGAGTGGTCATGGGCCTTCAGTGGATCACATCAGTTTTTACTCACTCTTTATCTCCATGCCTGACACCATGGGTAGACATTTAATAAGTATTTGTCAAAGAGAGGAGAGGGGAAGGAGACAGAATGGGAGAGAGGGAAGGCAGGAGAGAGGGAGGGAAGGAAAGGAGGGGCTGTCTCTTAAATTGGTTTGCTTCTGCCTCTGAACCACGAAGCCAGCAGGCTCCATGGATCTGGCAAGAATGCCCTCAGCCCTGGGGACAACTCCTCAGGCAGAGATCAGAAGTCTAGAACAACATAGGCACTTTGATCTCTCTCTTGCTAAGATGGAAACATTCCTGGAGGATGGGCAGGAGGTGGACACTTCTGGACCAGCACAGCCTCCCCAGGAAGGAGCGAAGTCAGGAAGATGAAGAGAAATGGTCCAGGTGGCACCTCTCAGGCTGGGAACAGAAAGCAGAGAGAATCAAAGGCGTCTCCAGAACAACCCTGGCCGGGGAGGCGGGGACAGAGGCCGGGGAGCCTCTTGAGGAGGCCGCAGGTCCGGGCCTCCCCTCCCCTCTGTTCCCCAGGCACACAGCGGAATTGGACAGAGGGAAGGCAGAAGGGAAGGGTGCAGTTCAGGCCTCGGCGTCGAGGGAGAGAGGGAGCGCAGGTCAGGCCAGGGAAGGGCCGCGCGGGCCTAGGCGTCCTGCGTGCATGTGTGTGTGCCCCAACGCGGGTGCATGTGCCTGCGTGTGTTTAATTTAAACTTCAACAAAAGAAAGCAAAGATGGCCTTAGTAATATCCATGAAAGGAACATACTGAACACCGTGCAGAGGCTCGGGGTGAAACAGCACTAACAAGCTCAGGACTCCCTTCCAAAGCCCTGGCCGTGCGCCGGGCCGTGTGCTCACTGCTTACTACGTGCTGATGAGCTTCCTCACAGCTCTGCTCAGTGGACACTATTCCACCCCACCTCTGAGATGAGAAAACAGAGGCACACCCAGGGGAGCCACACAAGCAGCACAGAGTGGCCCCCATCCAGGGCTTGAGCCGCTGCCGTCCAGCTCCAGAGTCTACACTCCTGGAGAATCACGAGAAGATGCAATTAATCGTGATTTTCCCTTTTACTCACACTTTTATATGCCAAATAGCTACAAAATACATGTCTTACTTGTGAGAAATAAAAGGACATAGAGAAATTCGATTGTGCTGGGGCATTTTAACTAACACTCTTTTATGAAATATTAAGGAACAAAAAATGAGCAAGGAGGATCTGAGCTCTGTAATTAAGAGGATGAATTAATACATAAACATCTATCATTATGCCCAACAGGGAACATGCCACTGGGGTGAGTTCCATGGAACAGCTGTGAAAGCTGATCCTTGGGTTAAGTGTCTGCCTTCGGCTCAGGTCATGATCTCAGGGTCCTGGGAGTCAGGCTGCCTGCTCAGCGGGGAGCCTGCTTCTCCCTCTCCCTCTGCCCACCCGCCTTGCTTGTGCTTTCTTGCTTTCACGCTCTGTCTCAAGTAAATGAGTAAAATCTTAAAGTAAAAAAAGAAAAGCTGATCGTTTGGTCAGTCACGGTGCCAGTGTCAAAAAAAAAAAAATGTTTGAACAGATATTTTAGAGATGACAGCCTGGACCACAATAAAATAAAACTGGCAATAAATTCTTTCTAAATAAAGAAAGAAAATTGGAGATTTAAAACTCTTCTCCTAAATAACATGTAGGTCAAGGAGGAAATCAAGCACACAACAGACTACCTGGAAAACAATGAACACAGAGCCCCACATATCAAAACCTCTGGGACAGTCCTCGCCAGCCTCAGAGGCTCCTCCACGACTTTAAATGCTTTTATTGTCAAAAACCCACTCGCACATACAAAGAGAACATGAACAGATGAGGCTTTCAACCTCAGATTTTTAAGAAAAGAACAAACCCAAAGGAAAATGGGAGAAAGGAAATAATAAAGATAAAAGCAAATAAATAAATTAGGGAACATAAAAGCATGAACACAATAAATAAATAACAGACCTGGTTCTTTTGAAAAGAAACTAATAAAACAGGGGGGGAAAACCTCCTATAAATTGAATCAAGGAAAACTCTGTAAATGTGAAGGTCTTCCCACTTCAAATTCAGTGCTCTTTAATTTTTTAAAGACAGGCAGGCTATTAAAAAGAGAAAACAAAAAAAGAAAGAAACAATCTCTGCTAAAGACCATAGGGAGGGGAAGCTAGACATAGCACAGATGCTCCTCTATGGTAGAACCTGTGGGATTGGGGTCACAAAGTTCCCCAGCCTCAATCCAGGAGCATCCTCATCTCAGGACACAGGGGTGAGGGCTCCATGGGGGACTGTCCTTCCAGAGGTCCTGAGTGCGTAGAATGAGTGAGGCCCAGTGGCCCTGTGCCCATTTCACAGATGTGAATCATCAGTTCAGACAAAGCTAAGTGACGTCAAAGCCCCCCTCCCCAGCTCTGGCCACCTCTGGGCCCCCTAGAAGAGCCTCCCACCGCATCCTCTATTACTCTCTTATTAATTTTCTTTTCTGATTCATTTCTCTCTTTTTAAGATTGTATTTATTTATGCATGAGAGACACACACAGAGAGAGAGAGAGGCAGAGACACAGGCAGAGGGAGAAGCAGGCTCCCTGTGGGGAGTCTGATGTGGGGACTCGATCCCAGGACCCCAGGATCACGCCCTGAGCCAAAGGCAGACACTCAACCACTGAGCCACCCAGTGTCCCTTCTGATATATTTCCTTCCTGGGTTCTTATTTCTAAGCGAGGAAGCAGAGGTCCTAACAGGTCCAAGCGGACCCCCGACAACGGTAATCACCAGCAAACCAGTTCCAGGTCCATGGTCTCCTGGAGCCACGGAGGCAGCTCTCCACGGGGCAGCAACACTCGCCCCCACCTCTCCCCCCACACACACATCTCAGCTCTCCTCACAAGGAAACTAAATTGTTTGTTTTATCACTGCTTTGATATGAAGATTAGGTGGTTTCAGGATTCGCATGGCCAGACTGGTGGCTTCAAGTGACTAAGTGGAGAGTTTATTTTAATGGCCAAATTCATTTTAAAATGATCCCACAACCATTATCAACCGACAGGCCCATTAATTTAACATTTTTACTTAATGGAGTCCATTTTGGCAGGAGGGTAGGAGGTGAATGAGATGCTGGTGTAACTTATGAGAATGTAACTCAAACTGGTTCAAGCAAAACAAAACCAAACACAAAACCAGACTGACTCCCTGGGCTCGGGCCGGGCTGGATCCAGAGGCTGGGGCGAGGCTGTCACAGGTCCCTCCAGCTCCTCAGCGTGCAGCCAGCCGGGCACCCCTGGACTTCCAGCAGAGGCCTGGTGACACTGCAGATGTCACCCGTGCTCATGCCACAGGTGGACTTCCTTCTCCAAAGAAAAATGAGGGAGCTGGTGCCACCCTACCGTGGGGCGTCTGCAAACCTGGAGGTTCATGAAGGTGTCCTGTTTCTCCAAAGCCGTTTTGAAAGACGCAGGCTGAAGGGTTTGGGTGTTACAGTGTCTGTGCCTTACGTTCAGAGAGTTCAGCAGAGATAAAGGGCATTCAGCGGGGAGGATGGAGGAGCAACCAGCCCCGGCTACAGCAGCCACTGCAGGCATTCAGATTGCTTTCAGCCACTCCTTCAGTATTTCCATTTTAAATGTTTTCATAAGAAAGGTGGCAGAGGAGTTGCCAGTTAAATTGGGTCTGGTTTTTTTAAGATTCTATTTATTTATTCGACAGAGCAGGAGCAGGGCGCGTGGCAGGCGGAGGGGGCGGGAGCCGCAGCTGTGGGGCTCCATCTCAGCAGCCGGGATCATGACCCAAGACGCTTGACGGGCTGCGCCACTCAGGCGCCCCTAAATTCTTTTCAAACAAGGGTTAGTGCAGATGTTGCTGGCGACCGTGGAGTTCCTGCGCGGGAGGGAGCCTGAGGGCCGCTCTCCAGGCGCAGTGAGCAAGCGGCCGGCCGGGAAGGAGCCTCTGGCACAATCCCACCCCAGGGTCCCGGCGGAGGAGGCCCCGTGCCTGGGCCTGGGCTTCTCCCGGAGCAGGGAGCTCTTGGCCCCGGGGCTGTGCTGCGGACAGAGACAAGGTGCCACAGCTGCCCCGCAGCCCGGCTCAGGCCCTGCCTCTCCCACCCTCCGCGCTCAGCCAGACAAGAGGGCCTTCTTCCCTGGGTGTCTGCCTCCAGCCCAGGGGGCCGGAAGCGGTAGAGTCCCGACAATGAGACCAGCCTTTTCTGTCACAGCAAAAAGTGGGTGTGGAGGAGACTTCTATTGTCCAGGGAGGGCCAGATGGGGAGGCGGGAGTGATGGGCTTCCAGCTGATCCATAAACACTCAGATTTCATCAAGGCTTCTTTTGATAAGCAGGACAATGCCTCTGGAGGAAGCGGCATGCAGACTTTGGAGTCTGATAACGCTGGGCACCACTCCAGCTGGGCCAGGTCTCTGGTGGGTGACCTCGGACATTTATTAAACTTCCTTGTTGCCTCGATTTGCTCATCCATGAAATGGGGATAGTACCTCCCACCCGGGTTGTGATGGTTCAGGAATTCTCCAAGAGGCCACAATCTAAGGACTGCATTCCAGACCACAGCTCAACTAATCACTCTGCTGTTGGAAGTGGAGGCTGAATGACAGCTTCCCAGCCCAGCCCCCAGCCCCGATCCTACCACACAATCCCACACTCCCTCAGAGACTGCTGGAACACATGGTGTGTTTGTTAAGCTCTTCAGGATTCCTGGGTGCATCCATCCAGACGACCTTGGGGGAGAGAGCTCAAGACGGTGTCACATGGACCCCCCGCCCGGGGGTCCCGGGCTTCCAATCCCCAGGTTCCAGCCTCACTGAGAACATAACCCAGACCAACAGCATCTCCGATGCATCCACAACTCAGGAAGCCCCAGGTAGTGCCGACAAGTGTAAGCTCAGACTCCCCTGTCTCAGGAAGGTCCATGCATACGTGCAAACACACACACACACACACACACACACACACACACGGGAAACAAACACAAGAGTAAAAAGAACTTTCAGAAACACGCTAACTCCTCCTATCCATTAAGCATTTACCATCTGCGGAGCTCCTTCACGTCCATCGTCCATCGCTTGCCTGAGTCTATCACCCTGGCCATCTGCCCACTTGACGGCTGAGAAGTGGGTCTTCACTTTGGCTCCCCATCGTCACCAGCAGTCGCAGGTATTTCCACCGCCCCCCTGCCTTTCTATCAGGAGGCATTTAAGAAACACCCTCCCCTGTCCCAGCTCCGGGACACATGTGATCATAAACCCTCTAGTGGTTTTTATCCAGCTGCTCTGTGTGTATCTCCCCGCTGAGCAGCCCTGGGCAAGGCCTGTGTCCCTGCCTGCAGGCCTGGAGGCTCCAGAAAGGGTGGAGTGGCCCAGGGGCTGCTGGAATCCAGCTGCAGGGATCGGCAAATTAGGGCCTACAAGCCAAATGCCACCTGCCACCTATTTCTGTACAGCCCTCAAGCTAGGAATGGTTTTTACATTTATAAGTAGTTGGGCAAAGACATTTTTAAGGGGGATGCCTGAGTGGCTCAGTCAGTTGAAGGTCCGTCCGGCTCTCAGTTCCAGGTCAGGGTGCCATCCCAGGGTCCCGGGATGGAGCCCCACCAGGCTCCATGCTTGGTGTGAAGTTGGCCTGCCCCTCTCTGCCTCTCTGCTCCTCCTACCTCGATCTCTCTCTCTCTCTCTCTTTCTCTCTCTCAAATAAATAAATAAAAGCTTTAAAACAATTTTTTAAGGATAGTTCTCTTGTGGCACAGGCCAATTTTATGAAATCTAAATTTTGGTGCCCATAAATAGTTTTATTGGAGCATAGCCGTACTGGCTTGTCTATGCACTGCCCGTGGTGCGCTCACACGCCCGCGGCACAGCCGGACAGCAGCAGCAGTGACCAGGTGGCCTGCAAAGCCGACATTATTTACTACTTGTCCCGGGGCAGAGCCGCTCTGCCGACCCCTGCATTGTAACCTCCCCCCACCCCCGTGTCACCCAGAGGCCCCAGTGTCTTTTTCCACCAGCTCAGTGCTGGGTTTGGCTAAATGTGTGTGAGCAGATGTGAACGTGAGCAGAAGCCCTAACCATGCGTGCCTGGCTGGCTTTGCTCTTTGCTCGGGAATATCGTGCCTTGGGAAGCCGCCCCTCTGAGGACCGGGAGCGGCAGAAAGCAGGTGACGCCCTGGCTTCTGTGGGCCAGCCCCCTGGTGACGCCGGAAGCAGGGGTGAAAAATCAGTGTTTCTGTCAGAGGCCACTGAGTTTTGGGTGGTTTGTTAAATAGCATTTCTGTGGCCATAGCGACTGAGACTGTGTAACAAGAATGAATCATAAAAATAACTAGTTTAACACTGGTTACTTTGTGTTTGTTTTTAAGATTTTATTTATTTATTTGACAGAGAGAGAGCACACAAGCAGCTCACAAGCAGAGGCAGAGGGAGAAGCAGGCTCCCCGCTGAGCAGGGGGCCCGATGTGATCCCAGGACCCCGGGGTCACACCCTGAGCTGATGGCAGATGCTCAATGGCTGAGCCACCCAGGTGCCCCTTCCTGCTACCATCCTCTGCTTCTTCTCCGACCCCCCCCCCCCCCCCAGGACTTACCACCTTCTGACAGGATTTATTTTCTTATTGATTTCATTTCTTTCCTCTCTTCCCCAGGGCAGAGGTGAAGGCAAGGATACTTGTTTTTGTGGAGGCCGAGAAAAATTAAGGCCATCCCACCTAAAGTTTAGCATTAGCACAAGTACAGCCATCTTAGGTCCCTGTGAATAAGAGCTGAACTTTAAGGGGAAAAACTGCAGAATGTCCTCAATGTCCTCGGCAGGTAATCCCATATCAGAAAGACAACAGAGCCCACGCCCGTGGTAGAAAGTCCCATCTTAGAATTCCTCCACCCCTTCTGGAAATCCCCTAGACCAGCCTATAAAAAACCCAGCTGTAACCCACCTCGGGGTCCAAGTCCCCGCTCCACTGTGTCAGGTGTACTTGGACCCAAGCTCGAGCTTGCTAATAAACCCTCGTGCACTTGCATCAGTGTCAGCTCCTTGGTGGTTTCTCGGATTCGCAATCTTGGGCACAACAGTTTTGTTCACTGCTGACCCACTCCCGTGATCCTGTGTCTCCTCTCCTTGGGCCCCTCAATCCTTTCCCAGCACATTCAGGGAACTCAGCCCTACCTGGTCTGTCCTACCCTCACCCTGCGACCTCTCAGACCTCCTCTTCCTCTCACTCACCCTGTTTCTGCCACCCCAGACTCTTCATGATTCCTTAAACAAACCAGGCACACTCTGCTCCAGGGCCTTTGCACTGGCTGTTGCCACTACCCAGAATACCTGTCCCCCAGACAGATGTGTGGCTGCTTTACCACATTCTCTGTGAGGCCTTCTCTGAGTGCCTTCATTTAAACTGTAAGTGAGTAGGTACTCAATAAAAATTCATTGGATAAATCCAAGGGAGGGAAGGAAGGAGCAGGACCCAGGGATACTGAAAAGCTTTAGTCTACTATGAAGACAATAAACACTCCGCGATGGAATTGAGGAAAAGTTATGCCCAAGGCACCCCACCCTTCCGGTCTAATGATTTACATTCCCAGGCAGTCTTATCTCCCCACCACAAACCTCCTGAGTCCTTCCCCCCAACCCCCACCCGCCAGCTCAGCTGTCTGGGGGCTTGGTTGCTCCAGAGCCAAATATAGGAAGTTTTGTGGTTTTGCATGTGGGGCAAGTGGCAGGGTGACAGATCGCATACTGTGCTTGGGCCCATGGTAGGACTCTGCTGGCAGGGACAGCGGGCCCAGGCCTGCCCCGGACCTGGCCCTACGTGGGAGGATTTGTGAGCCAGAGGCAGAGAAGGGTGTTCTCAAGCTGGCAGCGTTGCACGAGGTGGCCAGTGAGCCAGGCCTTCCACACAACCAGTGACATGTGGTCCTGAGCGCCCTGGAGCACCCCTGTGAGGAGAGTGAGTGGTGGGGGGAGCAAGGACTCTGACCTACACTGGAGGCCTCCACTGTCTCATCTATAAGATGGACATGACGCAGAGGCTGGAGGACTCTGTGGGAGCAAGGCCTCGCCAACACGCAGCTCCGGGTGCCCTTATGCACCAGCTCACCATCCCCCGCAGCAGCATCAGTGCCCTCTGCAGATGGAGAAATGGAGGCCTTGCCCCTGGCCTCAGGGCAAGGATGCAGCAGACCTGGATCCCATTTCACCCTCCTGTCTTCTGCACCCTACTCCAGACAGCCTCGCCTCCGTGAGTCAGCACGCAGAACAGAACTGCTAATGACAGGCTGTCAGAGAGCCCACCCGGAGATAGGTGAGGGCGGGAGGAGGAGTGTGGCCCCAATAAAACCTAGAGGGCCTCTGCACTTGCGGAGGACTGGTCCTGGGGCAGTGCCCGGCTCAGCCAGCAGCCCCAGGCTTCTAATTACTCGAGAACACAAAGCAGGCACGCCCCCCCCCCAGTCGTCTGAGAGTCTAGTGGGGTGAGCTACAGAGGCACCCTGAGTCCAGTTGGGGGGATTGGCTAACTGCCAGCAAACCCATGGCCCTTTCCTCCTGGGCCTGGAGAATCAGCTATGTTCCCACCTCCTTTGCTCTGGGTACAGCTAGTGAACACGTGTGAGTGGAGCCAATGCCCATCCCACCCAGCTCGGGCCCAGGAGGCCTCCTGTGTGACCACACACACACTTTCTACCCATGTCTGCCCATCCGATGTTGACACCCAGGGTGGCTGGAGAGCCATGCATTGAGGTGGCTGAGCCTCCATCAGCCTCGATCCCTGAATCACTGTACGGAGTCGACACAGATCACCCCATCACAATCACCCACTCAACTCAATGTGAGTGAAAACATGCTTCTGCCATGCTCAGCCACGGAGAAGTGTTTTTACCTGGCACAGCAAACTAGGATCACTGTGACGTACCTATATTCCTCATCTTCCCCGTGGGGATAATATGTGTGTTCAAAAGTCGCTGAGTGGGGCACCTGGGTGGCTCAGCGGTTGAGCGTCTGCCTTCAGCTCAGGGTGTGACCCCAGGGTCCCAGGATCGAATCCCACATCGGTCTCCCTGCGAGGAGCCTGCTTCTCCCTCTGCCTGTGTCTCTGCCTCTCCCTCTGTGCCTCTCATAAGTAAATAAGTACAATCTTAAAAAAAAAAAAAAAAAAGTCGTTGAGTGGGTTAAATTCAATGTGATAACGTGCCAGCCAGCAGGGAATACTCGTGAAACGTTTGATGAAATGTTTGATGAATGTCTGAACGAGTCAGACGGTTTGGGACGGTTTGGCTGCTGCACGAGTCGGGACGGCTTTGGTCTGTGATGGCAGGATGCTGGGTGAACAGTTGCTTAAACCATACGGACGTTGATTGTTTACTCAGCGAGGCCTCTGGAAGTGGCAGTTCTGGAGCTCCGGCAGCTGCCGGGTCAGGCCCTTCCACCCTCCCGCCGCCTGAGTCCCAAGGCCGGCCTGTTCCAACCAAGGAAGCAAGAGGCAGGGGCAAAGTGCTTTCTCCTTGAGAGGCTCTAGCTTTTCCTCCAGGAAGCAAACCTTTTCCCAGAGCCCCCAGGACCAGGACGTGTGCCATTTCCTCCCGTTGACCCGGAGGGGGTCTGTTGCCGTCTTACCTGCCAGGGAGCGGGGAGCTGGAGGGGCTACCGGTGGCCACCGAAGTACCCGGAGATGGAAGGATGTGGCACGCGGGTGAGCACCCAGACGTCACACACATGGTATCAGGAAACTTGGCAGACTGAGGAGGAAGGGTGGCAGCTCTGGGGAAAGGAAGCCCCAGGAAAGATGGGGCGGCTGGGGGGCCCCTGTGCACAGGCCCAGGCAACCCAGAGGCCCGGAGAGGCCCGGCCCTGCACACCCAGAGCGCCACTCCACTACCCTTGGGCGTTTGTCCGAATTCTTTCTTTTTTGCCTGTGTCTCTGCCTCTCCCTCTGTGCCTCTCATAAGTAAATAAGTACAATCTTAAAAAAAAAAAAAAAAGTCGTTGAGTGGGTTAAATTCAATGTGATATTCTTTCCGATGCCCCCTGGACCTGGTCTGAGCCTCAGGACATCCAGCTGTCTCGGCCACTGAAGAATGCGCGGGAAGACCAGGATGAGCTGCAGCTGGGACTCAGGACCTCCAGCCTCAGGGCTCCGCCTCTCTCTGCTGCTCCCTCCTGCTTTCCTGCGAGTTGCTCCCACCTGGAAAGCCTTTTCCGGTGGTGGTGAGGGGAGGGGGATGTGCAAAGGTGACTTCCAGCAGCTCCAAGTTCCATTCCTGGGCTTGGAGAGCCCAGTGGCGGGACTTGTGCTCCCCAGGGACTTCAGCAGACATCCTGAGGTTCGCTCTGGGTGGCCCATGGGGTCACACAAGCAGCTCTGGGGCGTGGGAGTCCTCAGGGCACATCGGAATAACAGTTGTCTGGTCACTGGAGCCAGTGGCCCAACAGGTGCTGGGATGTCAGAGAGGTGGACAGAGGCCGGCCGTGGTGAAGGCCGGGCTGCTGCTGGTGGGCAATTGCCCAGACCCAGGGCAGAGGCGGAGGCCGCAGGCTGGGCCCCGTGGACTGGCCCTCCCCTGCTCCATGCGCCCGACCCCCCAGGAAGCCCTCCTGCAGCAATGACCACGGCTGGCCCTCCCGGGCTGCCTGCGGAGCCAGACCCCTGGCTCCTCCTGCCTTCGTGCGACCACTGACGCTAACCGTTATTTGCACTGGGGGGTCCTGCTCCAGCCTGGCCTCCCCTCAGAGCTCCAGACTTACCTGCCTTCCTCCTCACACCTGCACTCCCGTATCCAGGACAAATGTCGGGCCATGTGGGGCGCACAGCAGTCCCCCCCCACCCCCGTCAACTCCTTCGACTGTCCCCATTTCGGTGAACAGCAGCCCCATCCTCACGGCTGCTGAGGCCAAAAGCCAGAGACATCTCCTTTCCTCCCTGCCTCACACCCACATCTAACTCTAAGGGGATCTTGGCACAGCTCTAAAACTCAGTCCAGAATTTTTACCTCTGCTGTTGCCACCCTGGCCCGAGACACTGCCGGGTCCTGCGGGGATGGTTGGAACCGCCCCTCTCTGCCCTCCACGCAAGCCACAGCCAGGGCAAACCTCTGCATCCAATAACATCTCTGCTCAACCCCCTCAGGGTCTCCTCCCCTCATGCCTGAATCCAGAGCACTTTCAGTGGCTGGCAGGGCGCTCTCCTCTGAACCTCCACCATAACCTCATCCCCCACCACTTTCCCCAGTCACTCCACTTCACCACACTGGCTTCTACGTTTTTTCTCAAATATGCCAAGAACATGGCTGCCGCAGGACCTTTGCACCTCCTACCTGATGGCTCTCCCACCAGCAGCTGTCATCTGTGCATGGCTGGCTCTCTTTCTGGCACTCAGCTCTCTTCTCAAATGTTGATCCTCACCCTAAGTCTACTGTCTTCCTTCCCTGACCACCAGAGAGCACGTAGTACTTGCTTCTACCTTGTAGTGATTTCAAGGAAGGGACAGAAAGGAGGAAATTGGGAGATAGAGAGTCACCCAAAATTGTACACAACCAGAGCTTGGAGCTACACTATGAAAGGGATCAGGGTGCAGCCACTGGCAAACAGCAGGAAGGAGCCAGCGACAAGTG
Source organism: Canis aureus (assembly GCF_053574225.1). NCBI lineage: Eukaryota > Metazoa > Chordata > Mammalia > Carnivora > Canidae > Canis > Canis aureus. The sequence goes on from NC_135629.1 coordinate 2,627,970, forward strand.
CCCTGACCTCTGTCCTGTTTCACTCCCAGCTCCCCTTGCTGCCCCACTGTGCAAACCCAGGTGGAGAGAGCCTGAGTGCGTAGTCTAAATGTGACCAAAGGCAGAGGAGGGTACCCAGAAGGGAAATGGAGAAGATGCTACTGAGCTTTCATCTGGCTCCACCACTTTCTGGCTGTTGAGTCTGGGCAAGTTTCCTAACTCTGTGCCTCAGTTGAGCCTGGAGCCCCATGTGGGGTCCGATCTCAATGCTAAGATCCTCACCTGAGCCAAAACCTAGGGTCAGCTGCTTAACCACCTGAGCCACCCAGGCGCCCCGGTAGCATTTCTTATTCTGGAAGAGGCCAAACCAACATTAAAGAGGCCTCAGCATATTGGGCTTAGTGGTTCAACATCGCAGTGGGCGCCCCTGCTGGGCCTAGGTGGCACATCCTCTTCCCCTTGAGGACACCTGTGTTTGGCAACCTGTGCCTGGGAAGGGAGAAGCTGCAGAGCTTTCTTTTCCGAGCAGCAGGAAGGCAAACGGCCTCGTTCCTGGTCCTGGTGTTGACTGGGTCACCGCCACCCTGGGGCCTCAGGTTCCGTATCTGTGCAAAGGAGGGCCGAGGGCTGGTCATGTGCATACCTGTGGCCCTGTCCTCCTCCCGGAGCGATCACCTCCACAGTCATTCCCAGGGTGCCCATGGCTGGTCTCCGAGGCAATGGGCATCAGAACCACAGGGAGAGTGTGTGAGGGACCACCCTGGATCAACACCCCTTTGTGGAAATGCTGGGAGATGTCATTCCTGCCTCCACCACACCCCCACCCCCACCCCCAGCACAGCAGAGCCACTCCCAGCCATCCTGGCCACGTGCCCTGCGCACCCCCCAGCATGGGGGCTGCTGCCAGGGGCCCAGGATCAGAGTCAGATGCCTCTCCCATCAGCACCCCTCTCCCTGGAGCTTTGTGAGGCTCCCACTACGTCCTGGGGGAGAGGCCAGGTGCTGTTTGCAGATGAGGAAATCGAGGCTCAAACAACGATGACTTCGGCCAAGTTTCCTCAGCTTCTCGACCATCTCCCAAAGCCAAGTCACTGGGCCTTCCCCTTCCCCTGGGAGCCAGTGAGACCAGGAGCAAGTAGGAGAGGAGGAACTCAGAGGGAGGATTGCAGACCCAGGGATCCTGGAGGTGAAGCAGCGCCAGGTGAGGAAATGGCAGAGGAAGGCCTAGGAAAATCCTGGCGTGCAAACCACCGTGTCCTTCCCAAGCCCACGCAAACGTTGCTAATTGATTACAACATCCTTTCCTGTTGGGCCAGCCTCAGAACCCTTCTCAACACAGCACTCCAGGCAGCCTCCGCCTGTTGGTTGAAGTGGGAGCTCAGGATGAAACCACATGATTCTTTAAAAAAAAAAAAAATGTATTTATTTACTCATGAGAAACACAAAGAGAGACAGAAACACAGGCAGAGGAAGAAGCAGGCTCCCTGCAGTGACCCCGATGTGGGACTTGATTGCAGGACCCCAGGATCACAACCTGAGCCGAGGGCAGACCCTCAACTGCTGAGCCACCCAGGTGCCCCAAACCCCATGATTCTCAGATCAGCATCTGAAGGATGGTGAAAAGAGAGGGGAAACACAGGGGTCTCAGGACCAGAGCAGACAATGCTCTGGGGACCAGGGACGTGGGCAGAGGCAGGCAGTAGTGTGCTGGGAGATGCACTGCCCAGCTCCCTCTCCAGGAAGGATTCGCTGGCCAGCTGGGTGCAGGGGTGGCTAGCAGGCACCCTCCAGCTGTCCCTGCCTCGGGGTCTCCCTCAGCTGCCGAGCCAGCTGGTGTGAGGTGACTCCCTTCTCAGGGCAGCCCACATCCAACAACCTGGGACTAGAAAGGCCCAGTCACCTTGCCCGGACACAGGACAGCTCCAGGGGCGGTATCCGTTCAGAAGAGCTCACAGGGTGACCAAGGCTTTGCAGGGTCTGCAAGGCAGTTTGACTTCTCCCTTTTCCTTCTACAAATGTCGATCCCTAACATGCACTGAAACGGTCTCGGCACCTGCTTCCCAAGAGCCCAAGCTGGAGGAGCTGGGGGGGCGGAAGCCCAGGGACTGAGGTTACAGCCCAGTGGTTTTCCACCCAGCCTCAGGCAAAGTGCCTTGTAAATGCCATGTACCCTCTCCGGATGCGGGTCTGCAGGTGTTGTCAACGTGCCCGGATCTTCCTTTTGCCTTGAACAGCCAGCAGGGCGTGGACACATGTTACCTTCCTTCTCTGGCCTCAGAGACCCGATTGCCCACCGAGCTGTTCGGTCAACAAACCCATGTCCGATGCACCGTGCCGGGCTCCTGGGGTTTCAGGCAAGGCCCCTGCCCTCACAGGGCTTACACTCCAGGAAAGTAAGGAAACATAATAAAGAGCCAGGATCATTCCGGTCTCAGAAAGTGCTAGAAAGAAAACAGATCAGGGCAAGGACTCGATAATGATTGTAGAGATGAGCCCCACTTGACAGGGTGGCCAGGAAAGGCCTTTCTGATGTGTGGCCTTTGAGCTGACACCTGACTGCAACCAGAGCGATGTGGACATCAGGGGAAACTGAGGCTGACAACCGTCATTTCCTCAGCCTATAACTCCTGGGGCCCTGGGGCATCTTACCTGCACTCTCAGGCAGTGTGTGTGGGGGTGGGTGGGCATTAGTCAAGCAAACAGATTATCATAAGTCAGAAGAGTGTTGCTGTAATGGGGGGTGGGGGGGCTCAATAAGAGGCCTGGAGGCCAGTGGGAGCCCAAGGGAGGAGGCATCTCCCCAACTCCAGGGTGATGCAGGGGGTGGTCAGGAAGGTCTTCCTGGAGATGAGGTAGTGTGCTCTAGAGAACAGAAGAAAGGACATGTGCAAGAACCTAGAGATGACACCTGTAGTAGCAAAATCCTCGGGTTCTTGTACTCCACGGGGATTAACTCTTTTGTGTCACCCAAAATTCCTGTGTTGGAGCCCTAACCCTTGATGTGACTGTATTTGGACATGGGGCCTACAAGGAGGTAATTGAGGGCTAAAAGGGGTCCCGGGGTGGGGCCCTGATGCCATAGGAGTGGTGTCCTTATAAGAAGAGACACCAGAGAGCTCATACTCTCTCTCCCTGAATCCACGCACACACCAAGAGAAGGCCCCATGAGCACACAGCAAGATGACAGCCATTTGCAAGACAGGAAGAGAATCCCACCAGAAACCCAGCCTGCCAACACCCCGATCTGGGACTCCCAGCCTCAGACGTCTGTGGCGGTTGCCCATGCCACCCCTCACGTCACCCCCCACACCACCACCCAGGGGGGCAACTACTTGCATCCTCACTTTACAGATGGAGAAAGGAAGGCCCCAAGTAACTTGCCTGTGGTTCCCCAGCTGTGAGTGCAGTCAGGCCTCCAGTCAGGCCTGGAGCCCATGCTGTCGCCCTCCGCCTCCATGCTATAGGTCTACACGGCCCTGAAAGTGCATACCTGCACAAGTTTATAGGTGCCTACTTGCTCCTTTCTTTCCTTCTAATCCTGGCCCTGGCTCTGGCTTGTTTCTGAGAGCCATGGGGGACCATGGGAGGAGTGCCAGGGCCACATTTGAGTTCTAGAACACTACTCAGGTGGCTGGAAGGCAGGGGATGGATTCTTTGGGAAGGAACTCAGGCTTCCCAGGTTGTCTAAGCAACCCTGGAACCAGAACCCAGGGGCCTCTCCTCTCTGTGGGATCTGTGACTGCCCCTCCCAAGTGAGGGCCATAGAGACCCAGCCCTGAGGTGTCTGCAACAAGGAAGGTGGATTGCGCATCTCCCACAGCTTTGAGATTCTCAGCTCCTACCTTACCCCTGCTGCCTCCTTGCATGGGTCCCTGCCTCACCCCAGCCCCAGTCCAGCTCTGAAGTGACAGCCAGCCTTAAAAGCTCCCGAACTAGATAAATATCTCTGCCTGGATATTCAGTTAGGAAACAGCTGAGCATCAGAAGTCAGATCTCAAGGGAGCCCCTGCCCTCCCCAGTCCCCTCCTAGCCAGCTTAGAAAGGGGTGTGAAATGACTCTGCTGTTCATGGATGGATGAATGGAAAAATGAAACATGGTCTGTCCAGACAATGGAATCTTATTCAACCCGAAAAAAGAAGTTTGACATGGGTTACAACATGGAAACACCTTGAGGACATCATGCTAAGTAACATAAGCCAGTCACAAAAGGACGACTACTGTATGATTCCACCTACATGAGGTATCTAGAATCATCGAATTCATAGAGGCAGAAAGTAGGATGGTGAGTGCAGAGGATGGGGAGTTAGAATTCAGCCGGCACAGTTTCCATTTGGGGAGATGAAAAAGTTCTAGAGATGATGGTGGGGATGGCTGAGCAACAGTGTGAGTGTGCTTAATGCCACTGAACTGCACACTTACAAATGATGAAGAAGGTAAATTTCATGTTATATGTATTTTACCACAATAGCAAACAAAACACAACAAAGACTTCGGGCAGGGGAGGGAGGGGGATGAGCTTTGGGAGGGGAGGAGTCAGGAGCGCAGCGCTACTCTAGGCCTCTTCCCTCACTGGGAAATGGGAGCAGCTCCTCTGATCCTCACAGATTGCCTGCTGCTTTACTGCTGGCTATGTCTAATCCCCACCATACCCCGTGAAGCAGGAACTGAGAGGTACAGATGAGGAAACTGGGTTTGGAGAGGTGAGATGATGCCCAGTTTACACAGCAGGTGTGTGAAGAAGTGGAGAGTCAATCCAGAACCTAAGAGATGTGCTCGAAAGTGGCATGACAAGCACAGTGTACCTTACACCTCTAGGTGGTGGACAGGGAGTAATTAGCACAACATGGGACCTTGTGTTAGAACTGATGGCTGGGATTCCCCCTCTCTGGGAGGGCCCTCAGCTTCTCCATCTGTGTTTCTTCTCTGCCTCTCTGGCCATAGTTGATTGGTCCAGGTGCAGAAACCAACCACCTAGTAGACCAATCAGGGTCCTTGACACTGTAGCTGGAGTTAGTCATTCAATCATTTCTAATGACAGGAGTCATGAGCAGCAGGAGACGTTGGGACATGTATGAGGAGACATTGAAGATAATGTTCAGAGAGAAGCAAAGACCAAAAAAACAAAAAATGCCTCAAAATTTGTATTATTGGGGTTAGATTGTGGAAAAATTGAAACTCCAAATAACAATAGCTTAAAAGAGAAAACTTATTTCTCTGTCAGGTACATTGTCCCAGGCTGTGATGACACCAGGATCCTGGCACCTTTTCCCTGATACTCCACTCTCCTCATGTGGCTTCCACCTCCTGGTGCAAAGTCCAGCCATTACATTCACATTCTGACCACCTGGAAGGAGTGTGAGGAGTTTTACTGACCCACTCCCCAGTGAACTTGCTGAAAATGATAAAACAGAACAAAATACTCTAAAGGCTCTGGAAATGGTCATAATGGCAAACAGCAAATAAACATTTATGTAAGGAAATCTATGTAAATTTGGTAAGAAAGGAGAGTACATGGTATCCTTCTACCAACCCACTTCAGTGAGGCAGACTCCACTCCAGACTCCTATAGCTAATAACACAGTGCTTTCTGCTCCCCAGCTCCCATTCAGAGGGCTTTCTTGTCAGAAGAAGCTGAACTTCAACAGTTTTCATCCTGTTCCCAGCTACCTAATGCTGAGACTTAGTTCCAACTGACTATGGTCAAAAGGTGGGGGTTCCTCTCTTCCATCCAACCCCTAAAAAGTAAACAAACAAATAGTAGTAACTAGCCCTGGAATATGGAGGTGAGCAATACAGTGTATTATCTAAAATGTCCAATTTCCAGCAAAATAAAATATACATATATGTATATATACATATGTCATGCAAAGAAATAAGAAAGTATGACCCATACACCAGTAAAAAAAAAAAAAAAAAAAAAAATGCAAATTGCCTGTGAGAGTGACCAGATGTTAGATTCAATAGAAAAAGACTAGGGCAGCCCCGGTGGCTCAGCGGTTTAGCGCTGCCTTCAGCCCAGGGCCTGATCCTGGAGACCTGGGATCGAGTCCCATGTCGGGCTCCCTGCATGGGGCCTGCTTCTCCCTCTGCCTGTGTCTCTGCCTCTCTCTGTCTCTCTCTCTCTCTCTCAATCTGTGTGTGTGTGTCTCTCATGAATAAATAAATTAAATATTTTTTTAAAAAAGATTTCAAAGTAGCCATTTTAACTGTCTTCATAGGACTAAAGGGGAGCATAATTAAAGAAGTAAAAGAAAGTATGCTGACATGCTGCATCAAACAGATAATATCAATAAAGAGATAGAAATTATTTTAAAAGACCAAATGGAGGTTATAGAGAAGAAAATTAGAGTAACTGAAAGTGAAAACTAACTAAAAGAACTCAACAGTAGATGGGAACTGGCAGAGAAAGAATTAACAAACTTGAAGATACATCAATAGAGATTATGCAAGAACAGAGACAAAAAAGAATGAAGAAAAATGAATAGTATCAAAGAAATGTAACACACCATCAACTGCATCAATACAGACATAATGGCATTACCAGAATACAAGGAGAGAGAGAAAAGGGCAGAAAAAAATAATTGAAGAAATAATCGCAGAAACTTCCCAAATTCACTGAAAACCATAACCTGCACATCCAGAAGCTCAATGAACTATAAATAGGATAATTGCAGAAAGATTCAAAAGCATACATCATATTAAAAATGCTGAAAGTCAAAGGCAAGAAATCTTTTTTAAAAAGATTTTATTTATTCATGAGAGACACACAGAGGCAGAGACACAGGCAGAGGGAGAAGCAGGCTCCCTGCAGGGAGCCCGATGTGGGACTTGATCCCAGGACCCCAGAATCATGACCTGAGCCAAAGACAGGCACTCAACCATTGAGCCACCTAGGTGCCCCAAAGACAAGAAATCCTGAAAACATCAAGAGAAAGATGACTCTGTCACTTAACTTACAAAGGAACTTCAATAAAATTAAAAGCTGACTTCTGAACAGAAACATTGGAGGCAGAAGCAGGGAATAACATATCCAAAGTGCTTGAAGAAAAAACTGCCCACCAAGAAACTTCTCCAGCCAAGCTATCTTTCTAAAATTCAGGTTAAATAAAGACTTTTCAAAATGAACAAAAAGCAAGAGAATTTTTTGTTATTAGACCTGATTTACAAGAAATACTAAAGAAAGTTCTATAGGGTAAAACAAATAACCTTAGATGATAATTCTCATACACACAGAACATTAGTAAAGCTAATTATGTAATTATAAAAATAGCATTCATTTTCTCACAACTGATTTTAAAAGCAATTATATAAAATAGTATGTATATAATATAATATTGGGTCTATGACACAGATAAATGTAATAATATTATATGTGATATATGCATCAATAACAGCAGCCGTAACCCTGAGCCTGACCCTAATCCTAACTCTAACTTTAAATTACTTTAAATGCAGATGGGTTAAATTCTCCAATCAAGAGACACAGAGTCACAGAATGAATTAAAGACAGGATCCAACAATACACTGCCAATAAGAGATTCACTTTAAGGACACACAGAAGCTGAAAGTGAATGAATGGAAAAAGATATCCCATGCAAAAGGACAAAAGAAAGCAGGTGGCTATAATAGACTTTCAGCCGAAACTGATCTCAATAGACAAAGAAGGCCACTGTATACTGCTAAATGGGTCACTTCATCAAGAGGATATAACAACTGTAAGCCTACATGCACTCAACATTGAACCATCTAAAAATATAAAACAAATATTAACAGAGCTGAAGAGGAAAATAGACAGCAATAATACAGTAGGGGATTTCAATACCCCACTTTTATCCACCCCATTTCATCAATGGATAGATCATCCAGACAGAACATCAGTAAGGAAATAGCAGACTTGAGTAACACTACAGACCAAATGGGCTTAACAGACACATACAGAATGTTCCATTCAACAGCAGCAGAATACAGATTCTTCTCAAACACACATTGAACAGTCTCCAGGAAAGATCATACTGTGGCCCTCAAAACAAGCCTTAACAAATTTTAAAAGATTGAAATCATATCAAATATTTTTTCTGAACACAATGCCATGAAACTAGAAATCAGTATCAGGAAGACACTTTAGAAAATTCACAAGTATTGGAAATTATACAACACACTCTTCCACAGCCAATGGGTCAAAGATGAAATCAAAAGGGAAATTAGAAAGTATTTTAAGACTAATGAAAATGGAAACATAATTCATCAAAACTTATGGAATGAAGCAAAAGCAGCTCTAATAGGGATTTTCACAGTAATAAATGCCTACATTAAGAAAAAAGAAAGATCTCAAATAAACAACATTTACACCTCCAGGAACTAAAAAAAAGAAGAACAAACTAAGTTCAAGTTCAGCAGAGGAAGGAAACAGTAAAAATTAGATCAGAATAAAATGAAATAGAAACTAGAAAGACAATAAGAAAGAGCAATAAAACTAAGAGCTATTTTTTTAAGATAAAACTGACAAACCTTTGGACTAACCAAGAAAAAAGGGAGGTACGTGGGTGGCTCAGTTGGTTAAGCATCTGCCTTCAGCTCAGGTCATGATCCCAGAGTCCCAGGATTGAGCCCTGCATTGAGCTCCCTGCTCAGTGGAGAGCCTGCTTTTCCCTCTCCCTCTGCCACTCCCCCCACTTGTGCACTCTCTCTCTCTCTCACTCTCTCTGTCAAATAAATAAGTAAAATCTTTTTTTTTAAAGAAACAAACAAAGAGAGCCCAAACATATAAAACTACTAATGAAAGAGGATACATTACAACTGATACCACAAGAATACAAAGGATTATAACAGACTACTATCAACAATTATGCACCAACAAACTGAATAACCTAGAAGAAATGGATAAATCCCTAGAAACACACAACCCACAAAGACTGAATTATGAAGAAATAGAAAATATGAACAGACCAATAACACATAAGGAGCGTGGAGTAGTAATCAGAAACCTACCAAGAAAGAAAAGCCCAGGTCCAGATGGCTTCGTGGGAGAATTCTACCAAACATTTAAACAAGAATTCATGCCAAGCCAATCCTTTGCACATCCTTACAAGTCCAGCATTACCTTTATACCAAAGTTAGACAAGGACACTACAAGGAAAGAAAATTATAAACTGATAACCCAGAAGAACACAGATGCAAAAATACCCAACAAAAGACTCCCAAATTTAATTCAACAACACATAAAAGATCATACACCAAGATCAAGTGGGATTTATCCCTGGGATACAAGAATGTTCTAACACACACAAGTCAATAAACATGATAAATCACATTAACAAAATGAAGGATAAAACCATGTGATCATCTCAACAGATGCCCTCTAAAAAAATCACTTAACAAAATTCAACATCCTTTCATGTTATAAGTTCAACAAATTAGGTATGGGAAGAATATACATCAATATAATTAATAAAGACCATATATGACAAACCCACAGTTAACCTCATACTCAACTGTGTAAAGCTGAAAGCTTTTCCTTTAAGATTAGAAACAAGAAAAGAGTGCCCACACTCACCACTTCCATTCAACATAGCGCTGGAAGTCCCAGCCAGAGAAATTAGGCAAAAAAAAAAAAAAAGAAAGAAAGAAAGAAAGAAAGAAAGAAAGAAAGAAAGAAAGAAAGAAAAGACATCTAAATCAGAAAGAAGAAATTAATTGTCTCTGTTTGAAGATGAAATGAACTTATTTAAAGAAAACTCCCAAGACTCCACCAAAATGCTGCTAGAACTAATAAATGAATTCAGTAAATTTGCAGGATACAAAGTCAATATATAAAAAATCAGTTGCATTTCTATATACTAACAACAAACTATCAAAAAAAAAAAAGTCAAGAAAATAATCTTATTGGGATTCCTGGGTGGCTCAGTGGTTGATCATCTGCCTTCGGTCTCAGGTTGTAATCCCGGGGTCCTAGGATCGAGTCCTGATCAGGCTCCCCAGAGGGAACCTGCTTCGACCTCTGCCTGTGTCCCTGCCTCTCTCTCTGTGTCTCTCATGAATAAATAAATAAAATCTTTAAAAAAAAAAAAGAAAGAAAACAATCTTATTTACAATAGCATCAAAAAAATAAAACACTTAGGATAAATTTAACCAAGAAAGAGAAAGATATTTTCATTGAAAGTATATGATATTGATGGAAGAAATTTAAAAAGACAGCCAAAAAATAAATAAAATACAAAAGGAAGTGGAACAAGGTTTACTATTGTTTAAATATCTGTATTACTCAAAATAATCTACAAATGCAAGCAATCCTTATTAAAATGCCAACTGTATTTTCACAGAACTAGAAAAAACAACCTTAAAATTTGTACAGAACCACAAGAGACTCCAAATTGCCAAAACAATGTTGAGAAAGAATAATAAAACTGAAGGCAATATATTTCCTGATTTCAAACTATTTCACAAAGCTGTAGTCATCAAAACAGTATAGTACTGGGATAAAACAGACACATAGTCCAATGGAATAGAAAGGAAAACCCAGAAATAAACCCTAGTATATACAGTCAATTAATCTTTGATAAGAGTGCCAAGAATACACACTGGGGAAAAGGTAGTCTCTTCAATAAATGGGGTTGGGAAAACTGAATATTCCACATGCAAAAAATGAAACTGGACTCATCTCACACCATACACAAAAATTAATTTAGAATATATGCATTCTTGAATGTAAGACCTAAAACTGTAAAGTTCTCAGAAGAACACAGGAGGAAAGCTACTTGAATTGATCTTGGTCACTTTTTTTTTTCAGATATGGTATCAATTGCACAGGCAACAAAAGCCTGTAGGACTATATCAAGCTGAAAAGCTTCTGCTCAACAAAGGAAATCATTAGCAAGATGAAAAGACAACCTATCAGAGGGGAGAAAATGTTCACAATCCATGCATTTTTTAAGGGGTCAGTACTCAAAACGTATAAGGAACACACACAACTCAATATTAAAAATACTAAATAATCAGATTAGTAAATGGGCAAAGGACCTGAAGGGACATTTTTCTAAGGAAGGCATATAAAGAGCTAACAGATACATAAAAAGGTGCTCAACATCATTAATCATCAGGGAGATACAAATCAAAACCACAATGAGATATCACCTGTTAGGGTGGCTATTTTCAAAAACACAAGGGATAACATGTGTTGTAGAGCGTGTGGTGAAAAGGGAACTCTTATACACTGTTGGTAGGAATGTAAATTGGTGTTGTCATTATGGAAAACATTATGGAAGTTCCTCGAAAACTTAAAAATAGAACCACCATATGATCCAGCAATCTTGCTTCTGGGTATATATCCAAAGGAAATGAAATCATTATCTCAAAGTGTCTACCCTTTCATGTTGATTACAGCACTCACTATTCACAATAGCCAAGATATGGAAATGTGGAAACGTGAGTGACCATTGACAGATGGAAGGATAAAGAAAATTTGATGTAGACACACATTACACACACACATACACACACAGAGAGAGAGAGAGGAATATTATTCAGCTATAAAGAAGGAAATCCTGCTATCTGCTACAACATGGATGAACCTGGAGAACACTATGTTAAATGAAATAAGACAGACTTAGAAAAAAAATGGTTCTGTATGATCTCATCTATATCTGGAATCTAAAAAAGTAGAACCCATAGAACCAGAGGGTAAAACAGTGACTGCCAAGGACAGGAGGATAGGAGAAATGTGGGGAGACATTGGTCAAAGGGTACAAACTTGCAGTTATAAGATGAATAAGTTTAGGGTGACTATAGTTAATAATGCTATATTGAATACTGGAAATCTGCTAAGAAAGTAGATTTTAAGTGTTCTTACCACACACACATACAAATGGTAACTGTAAGGTAACTTGATTACAGTAATTATTACACAAAATATGTATATTAAATCACCACATTGTACACTTTTAAAAATCACATTGAGGGGATCCCTGGATGGCTCAGCGGTTTAGTGCCTGCCTTCGGCCCAGGGCATAGTCCTGGAGTCCCAGGATGGAGTCCCACATGGACTCCCCGCATGGAGCCTGCTTCTCCCTCTGCCTGTGTCTCTGCCTCTCTCTCTCTCTCTCTCTCTCTCTCATGAATAAGTAAAGAAAATCTTTAAAAAAAATAAAAATCACATTGTACAACCTAAATACATGTAATTTTTATTTGTCATATCTCAATAAGCTCAGGGGAAAAGGAGGAAAAAATACAAAATATTAAGTGTTCTGTCAAAAATAAAAAAATAAATGTTCTATCAAACTATTAGAGAAATTGAAAGTATAATTAAAAACCTTTCACAAAATACATTTAAGACCTAGGTGGCTTTGCCAACAATTTCTACTGGAAATTTAAATCCAGATAAGAGGAAAAAAAGGAAAACTTCACAACTTGTTTTATGAGGCCAGAGTATAATCAATACCAAAACCCAAAAAGACATCATGAGTATGAAAATATCACTTAGAAAAATAAATGGAAAAATCCTAAATCAAATATTAGCCAATCAAATCCAGTGACATATCAATCACAGCAACTCAGATTTATTACAAAATTTGTAGTTTGGTTTAATATCTAGAAGTCACCACATTAACAAAATAGAGTAGAAAAAGCATATGATTTTCTCCAAAGATGAAGAAAATTGATTGCATTTAACATACATTCATTAATTTTTAAATCTTATCAAGGTAGGAATAGAATGAAACTTTCTTAATCTGAAAAGGGAAATATATAGAAACCTATGCCAAGTGTCATATTTAATGATGAAATATTGAACGCTTTGCCCTTTGAGATCAAGAACCTGTCAAAGGGATTCACTATCATCACTTCCATTAGGCATTTTATCAGAGATTCTAACCAGTGCATCAAGGCAAGGAAAAGATAAGGAATAGAAAAGAACTAAAACTGGAATTGAATTAATACAAGGTTAATATATAAAAATCTATTGAATTTCTATAGATAGTAACAAACAGAAAATATTTTTAAAAGAAACCACTATGCTAGTATCAATAAATATCAAATACAAATAAAATTAAAGAAAACCTACGTAAATGAAGGTATGTATCACTTTCATAGATTGCAAAACTCAATATTGTAAAAATGTAAATTACTTCTAATTGCTGTATAGCTTCAATGCAGTCCTAATCAAAATCCCATCAATGAACAAGCTCATTCCAATATTTATGTGGAAGAGCAAAAGCCAGGAATAACCAAGACAATCCTGAAAAAAAAAAGAGCATAGTAGGAGAACTTGTTCTACCAGTTATCAGGACCTGTTATAAAGCTACATTGCTTAAGACAACACAGTTCTGTACAAGGTTATGTAATCAAACAGACCAACAGAGAAGAGACTCCAGAAATATAAAAATCGGATGCTCAATTTATTATTTTAAAATAGTAATAGGTCAGGATGGGGTGCGGGGAATTATTTTTAATAAATATAAATAAAATCATTGGTTATCCATGGTTTTCCATGAGGAAAATATTAAACTGATCGTGCCTCCCATGATAAGAAAATCCGGTCCAGGTGGAATTGTAGATCTAAATATGAAAGGTAAAACAATAAAGCTTCTAGAATCATATAAAGAGAATTTGTAATCCCAGGGTCAAAGAAATCTTTTTTCAACAAGATACAAGAAAATCTGTTAAAGAGAAACACTGACATGTTGGAATGTGTGGAATACACATGAAATATATGTTATATATGTGAATATCTATTTTATGTATAATTTATGAATGTTATTTATATTAGGTATAAAATACATAGGTGTAATACATACTGGAATATATTAAATTAAAATTAAGAAATTCTAGATATCAAAGACACCCTTAAAAAAGTTCAAAGGGAAGTTACAGAATGGGAGTAGATATTAGTGACATATAATAGACAGAGGCCCACATTCAGAATATGAAAAGCACTCCCTCATTCTTATTGAATAAAAAAAAGACAGAAAACTCAAAAGAAAAGGGACAAGGGCAAGGGACTGAACAGCTGTTTCACCAAAGAGAATATCCAAAAGATCTATAAACACACGAAGAGATGCTCAGCTCATTGGTAATTACGGAGATGCAAATTCATACCACAATGATATAGATACCTTAATATATCCATGAGAATAGGTTAGAATTTAAAGTTCTGGCAAAAGGTGTTGACATGATGGGGAATAACAGTAATTCTCACATTCTGCTGGCAACAGTGTAAATGGACAGAATTGTTTTGGAATCCAGTTTAGCAATATCTACTAAAGTTGTAGACAAGCATACTGTGTGACCCAGAAATTCCACTCCAAATTTGTTCTCAAGCAGAAGTGCATGCACAACATGTACAAAGAGTTCTCAGCAGCACGTGCAAAGTGTTCAAGACAGGTAGGAAAATGTCCATAACTGCATTATTCATAATAGCTCCAAACGGGAAATGAGCCACATGTCCATAAACAAGAAAATGGAGATGTTAGCTATAGGACATTTACGAAGAAATACCACACAACAAGGAAAATGAACGAGCAGCTACACACCAGCATGGACGAATGTCACGAACAATGCTAAATGGAACATGCCAAACAAAAAAGGAGACAAACTGCGGGATTCCATTCCTATTTTTTTAAAAAACAGCAATCATGACTTAGGGCTCTTTGCTTAATACAATCATAAAACTATTTTAAAAGAGAGAGAGAGGAAGTAATTACCAAAAGTCAGGATAGTGGTCATTTGGGGGGAGGATGAAGAAAGTAAGGATTAAGAAGGGCACAAAGGGATTTCTGGATACTTCTAGCATTCAATTTTCTGCCCTGATTGGTGGCTCTCTGGGTACTTGCCTTGTGGTAACTCACTCCAGATGTACATTTCTTTTTGGTACAATTTTCTGTATGTGTTCACAATTCACATGAAAAAATTATTTTAACTGCTTCTGTTTCTTTGGCGCTGATATATTTATACTCACGAGGACTCTTTTAACTCTTACACTCTTTAAAGTACTATGCTAGCAGGTGGCTGTTATTACCTTTACAGATAAGGGAAACTGACTCTGAGGCAGGGCATGGGGGAGAGGGCTGGGGCCATGCTCAGTGACAGAGCAGCAACAGAATATTTATTCAGTCCACATCTGATCTTTTGCTTTACACAATTAATTTGTTTGGGGGGAGAAGGGAGGTGCAAATCACGTTTTCATAAATTGATTTCATTTCATTAAAATGCACTGGAAAGCCTGCCACTTCAGGAAACCCCAGAGTGTATTCATTTATTAATTGATTCAGCAAATATTTATCAAGTGACTATCTTATTCACAGAACTGTAAACCCCCCTGAAACCTAAAAGGCTTGCCTTTTAAATTTTTTTTTTTTTTTATGATAGTCACACAGAGAGAGAGAGAGAGGCAGAGAGACATAGGCAGAGGGAGAAGCAGGCTCCATGCACCGGGAGCCCGATGTGGGATTCGATCCCGGGTCTCCAGGATCGCGTCCTGGGCCAAAGGCAGGCGCTAAACCGCTGCGCCACCCAGGGTTCCCAAAGGCTTGCCTTTTAATTTTCTTAATAGTGTATTTTGATGTATAGAATTTCTTCATTTTAATTTAATATATTCCAATGTGTATCCCACATATATGTATTTTTTACACATGTAAAATGTTTTCCACATGTATTTAATGCCTTCCAGTATATCAGTGTTTTCTTTTTAGGTTAGGTTTACTTTAATATGATTTAAATTTTTTCATAAAAATATTTTTTTCACAGGTACCTGGGTGGCTCAGTTGAGCATCTAACGCTCATTTTCGGCTCACGTCATGATCTCAGCATCGTGAGACTGAGCCCTGAGTCAGGCTCCATGCTCAGCAGGGAGTCTGCTTGAGATTCTCTCCATCTCCCTCTGCCCCTGACCCCTCTCACACACTCTCTCTCTAAAATAAAATCTTGAAAAAAACTTTTTCATAAAGTAAACACTCCCTTAATTTATTGTTTATAGAAGTCTATATTTTCAGATATTGATACATTTTAACTTTTTATTGTTTATTTTTCCTTATTCCAACAGTAGTGCATGTTCTGCAAAACTATAGAGCATTTGGAAAATGGAGAGAGAAAAAAAAAAAAAAGAAAGGAAAACCACCTGTATCCCACCCACCCAGGGATAACTATTGTGAACATTTTGGTCTACATCTCTCTGATAGTTCTTTTCTATGCATGTATTACTTTTCTAACCAAAATGGAATCACTCTAAGTTTCTTTTTAACTTTAATTTTTAATTGATTTTTTTAAACATCTAATTGAAATCTATCCAGGAAAACAGAGGGAAGTATCTCAAATATACGAGCCACTCTACTACTGATTCACATAGGAGGACTACAGATGTCAGGTACAGGTTAAGGATGCATCATGTGCACATGCTGGGGTGACTGGGTATCCCCTTCCTGGGACAGTGTCTCAGGAGCAGCCTAATTGTGCACCCACCCAGATGACCTCCATCATCACTGTCAGCTGAGTGCAGCACCTGGTCTGTGCAGACTTAAGCCCCAACTACTGGAGAAACCCAAGGAACTACATATGGTTACAAGATAACTTCCAGTAAGAATATACAGACAGCTTTCCCCAGATCACCTTTGAGATTTCACTAAAATTCTCCTCCAGCCTTTGGGTAACATGGTTCTCTGTTGACCCAAGTCTCACTACCAGAATTTCAGCACATTCTGCCTATAATCCTATGGATATACTTTATTTTATGAAAGCCTACACTACCAACCCAGGTTGTTGGCAGGACCTCCATACTTTTCAAAGAACAGAAAATTTGGTAAGTTGCACCTATCAGACAGACATGATGTCTGGCCAGAACACTGCTATCAGGAGTAGTCCTGTCCTCGTCCTCTCAGGAGGCAAGGCACTGGTGGGGGAAAACAAAACTAGGGCATGAGGGAGAGAAGGGATGACAGATGACTCCCCAAGACAGGGGGGGAGTCTAGTGATCATTGATCAATATCAATGATCCAGAACCAAGCCAGCACCATTAGAGGGTAAGCTTGAGCTATCTGGACTCAAGAGGAGCCAGGAGAAAGCCAGGTTTCAAGAACTTGATCTAACATCTGGAATCCGGGAATTACAACTTGGCAAGAGAGATGACCATCACAGAGATCTTCATAACCCTTTTCAGGAGAAATAGAACATGTTAAATAAATGAACAAGTGACACAATAACCTAGCAATGAGGTGATCATGTCCCCAGTGGGTTGTATATCAATACCTCCTTTGCAGGGGCACCTTGGTGACTCAGTTAATTAAGTGTCTGCTTTTGGTTCAGGTCATGATCCTAGGATGGAGCCCCACATGGGGCTCCCTGCTCAGCAGGGAGTCTATTTCTCCCTTTTCCTCTGCCCCTCTCCTTGCTTGTGCTCTCTCTCTTGTTCTCTCTCAAATAAATAAAATCTTCAAAAAAAATTTTAAACACTTCCTTTACTATAAGCTCTTTTATCTTTTCATAGAGCACCAAAAGCAACCTAGGCAAAGTTGGTTTTTATGGAACACAATTCTTATAGCAAAGACAAAGTCACTGATTTGGTCAGATGCCAAATGAATTACAAGCAGGGATTAAAATCATCTTAGCCAGTGAACAATTTACTTCATTAGCAATTTGTTTACAGTTTATAAAACCCTTTTAAAGAAAGCATCTCAGGGTGCCTGGGTGGCTCAGTTGGTTAAGCGTCTGCCTTCAGCTCAGGTCCTAATCCCAGGCTCCTGGGATTGAGCCCCATATCTGGCTCCCTGCTCAGCAGGGAGTCTGCTTCTTCCTTTTCCCCTCCCCCTGCTCATTCTCTCTCTCTCTCCCTCCCTCCCTCTCTCTCTCTCTCTCCTTCTCTCTCTTTCTCCCTCTCTTGAGTAAATAAAATCTTTTTTAAAAAAATTTTTTAAAAAGCATCTCAAAAAAAAATAAAAAAATAAAAATAAAAAGCATCTCAAAAAATGTACTGGAAACAGTCAGAGGGACCCAACTAAAGTCCTACTTTTAGACTGGTAATTAGACCCTGTTTGATGACTCTTCTATTATTTTTGGATATCAGCATCTGAACCTTTTTTAGTGTTAGGAGAAATTTCACCAGAGAAAGCATGGGCATCTCTTCAAGACCCTGGGCTTGGACATGTCCAACTTTGGGAGACCCTATTTTTAAAGGGTGAATGCTTTTGGTAATAAGATAGTTACATTGTATCAGCAACAAGTACACATGCATTTAAATATGTGGAAATGTGGAAAGTTAGGTGCAGGCTGATATTGGATAGTCAAAGAATAGGGTAATGAAGGAAACCTGTTCATTGGCTTGTTTTGCTCCTTAGCAAATGAATCACCCTCAGCTATGGACTGAATGCTTGCATCCCTCACAAATTCATATATCAAAGCCCTAACCCCCAATGTGATGCTGTTTGGAAGTGGGGTCTTCAGAGGTAAATAGGTCATGAAAGTAGAGCCCCACAAGTAGAATTGGTGCCCTTACAAGAAGAGACACAACAGAGATGATCTCTCTGTCCACCATGTGTACACACAGCAAGAAGGTGGCCATCTGCAAGCCAGGAAGAGAGTCCTCACCAGGAACCGAGTCTGCCAACATCTTGATCTCAAACTTCCCAGCCTTCAGTACTATGAGAAAATAAATTTCTGCTGTTTAAGCCACCCAGTCTGTGGTATGTCTGTTATAGCAACCTGGACTGATGAAGACACCCTTCTGGGAGTGACAAATCACTGCCTTATGAGTTTTAGCAGAGGCAGAGCCCACCCACTACTTAGAAGCAGTTTAAGAACCCAGAATCCTGCTTTCCAGCCTCACTCAGGGTTAGCAAGTACACCTGACCCAGCATTGGCCAGACCAAGCTGTACAGATAGGGACTGGAGTAATTGTCCCAGTTCCTGCAGCAGGATTTTGGGAATGGAGTCAAAGATTTAGCCATGTAAACAATCCCGTGATCTTTTTATACTTCTGTGAAAAACCCAGGATCCTTATAACAAGCTCTT
The DNA here is from genome assembly GCF_053574225.1 of Canis aureus. NCBI lineage: Eukaryota > Metazoa > Chordata > Mammalia > Carnivora > Canidae > Canis > Canis aureus. Next base: position 2,646,937 of record NC_135629.1, read on the forward strand.
TTTCTAAGTAAATCAGTTGGAGTTGGTTCCTGAGCTTTCCAACTAAGAAGCCAGATTGCTAGACTATGAAAATAGTAACATGCTATTCAGTAACGGGAATGACACTGTCTTCTAAGATGCTTCATTTAACCTCAATGAATAACCAAGAATTTCTTCATGAAATCTGTACTTTCTAAAGACCTAGGTGTGAATTTGTCTTCTCACCTATACAAAATATGATATATAAATTAGATGATAAATTTGATTTAAAAATACAAACAAGACCTTTGAAAACAGCCCTGTTAAGTTGGTGTTCTCTCCCCCTCAAACAAAAATCTCTCAGAAATAGCAAGAAAATTAAACTTTACCTTGATTAGAACTAGGATTTAGCTAAAGCAGGAAATAAAAAAATGTGTAAATATGTGAAGTTTATGGAGGCACCTGGGTGGCTCAGTCGGTTGAGCATCTGACTCTTGATTTCAGCTCACATCATTATCTCAAGGTCATGGGATTGAGCTCTGAGTCAGGTTCCACACTCAACATGGAGTCTGCTTGTCCCTCATCCTCTGCTCCTCCTCCTGCTCACTCTCACCCTCATCTCTCTCTCTCTCTCTCTCTCTCTCAAATAAATAAATAAATACAATCTTCAAAAAATAAGTGAAGTATTTTAAAAAGCAATAAAATTTGAGCAGGAATATAGGAGAAAACAGTGTTAGAGAAAGTGTCCATGGCTGCAAGTACCAGAAAGAGTTGATAAGGTATATGTACCCAAGTAAGAACCAAAATCCTTTATCATAAAACCAAAATCCTTGGGATGCCTGGATGGTTCGGCAGTTGAGCATCTGCCTTCAGCATTAGGGCATGATCCCAGGGTCCTGAGATTGAGTCCTACGTTGGACTCCCTGCAGGGATCCTACTTCTCCCTCTGCTTGTGTCTCTGCCTCTGTGTGTGTGTGTGTGTCTCTCATGAATAAGTAAATATGTCTTTTTAAAAATCATTTCTGATAAAAAAAATGTATTACCTTCTCTGTACTCAGTTTGAATCTAAAAATCAGTGGGCTGATCTCCACAAGCAATCCCAGACAAAAGGAGAAGATATTTGCAGCAAACCACCAGGCCATGTGGCCAGGTTAAAAAGAGAGACTTTGCTCTGTGATCAGACTTACAGGTGACTGCACCATCAGGTGGGAAGAAGTGGATGCTGAAAGATGCACACACATTAGCTACAGCCAGCCTGGGGCACAACCCTGCCTCTCCTCCCTTGAACCTGCAATAAAGAGCTCATCCATGAAAATTTTCCTTATGCAGAGATGAGTAATGAAAAATAATTAACAGATGTTTATAAAGATATCAGAACAAATGAAAAACAAGAAATCTCACATAAAAATTAATAGTAGATAAATATCACTCACCAGAAAACATCGCTTCTGAACAGAATTCAAATACTGAATTTTGCATCATAAAGTATAAAGACTTAACGAAGTCACTGCCAATATAAAACAAGACTACAAAGTAGATACAAGAGCTCAACAAAGACAAAACTAGAGAAAGAAGGCAAAGCATGATGAGCCGGCAGAAACTGGAAAAGATCAGAAGCAGCACAAAAGACTTTAGATGGAGTCCATCTACCATTGATCTGAACCCTACTCCACACAAATTCTCGAATGTCCACTAATACCATGGTGCCACACGTGCCCACAGACCTTACATATAATGTTTCCTTCCCTGTGAATCGCTTCTATATACATGTACTCTGGCTACCAAACTAATCTACTTCCACAGGATTTGTCTTCTATTTGAGTTCTTTTATGCTGAAAAACCACGAGGGGTTTTTCACCCTCATTATTTCTCCATGGCTTCTCATTATTTTCACTTCTGTAGTGATGTTTAAATTGTTATGCAATCTTTGAACATGCTAGGTATGTGAGTAGAAAAATGAGAATGCACAAAACTCTTCTCTTCAATCTCATGGTCTTCCCTGGCTTTCTCATGAGCTGGAGCTTTCTTCTGAACAACTGCCACTTCCTTTACACGTGTCTCCTGGTTTGCTTTGTGTTTCTCTAACTGATCTCTACAATGGCAGACCTCCCAAATGGAAAACAAGGTTCATCCTGGTCACTCTGTAGCTTTACTCCATGGGATGGTTCTTCATCATAAATGTCCTGTGTTGGGTCTCAAAGAGTTACCTGTACACTCATGTTCACAGCGGCGTTATTCACAATAGCCAAAAGGTAAAACAACACAAGAGTCCATCAAAGGACAAGTGGATAAGCAAAGTGTGGTCTATATACAGACAATGGAATGTTACGTAACCTTTAAAAGGAAGGAAATTCTCACACATGCTGCACCATGGATGAACCTAAAGGACACTGTGCTCAGTGAAATAAGTCAGCCACAAAAGGACAAATCCTGTATGATTCCACTTATATAAGATATCTAGAGTGGTCAAATTCATGAGGACAGAAAGAATGGTGGTTGCCAGGGGCTGGGGAAGGGGAAGGGCAGTTAGTATTTAATCAGGATGGAGTTTCAATTGGGAAGATGAGAAAGTTCTGGAGGGGATGGTGGTGATGGTTCCCCAGCAGTGCGCATGTACTTGACACTACTGAACCATACACTTAAAAATGGTTAAAATAGTAAGGTTTATGTTACATGTATTTTACCATAAATAATTTTTTTAATTTTTTAAATGCCCCAGTGGAAGCTGACTTCTCTCTTGCAAGCAAGTTTCCCAAATCTGAACAGTTACCTTGAAAAAAAACTTTTTTTGACCCTTCATGATTATCCCTTTGACCTATCTAGAACATCTCCCTCAATCTGACGACAACCTCTCGAGGAAGGCTGTCCTCAATCAAACAGTGGCAGTGGCTGGATCCAACCTGGGTTCCAGAGTCCCCACAACTCCTGCACTGTGCTGCCACTCCCACAATGTACATTCAAATAAGCTCTCACATGCTCAGAAATTTCTGGAAGCTCTGTCTAGGAACAGTGGGCAGGTTTTCCCTGAGCCTTAATGTCTCTTCTTTGGCACGAGGGGGTACCAAAGACTTGCCCGCCACATTCCCTAAGCACTTTTCCCCTATAAACTAACATCTCTCTTTTTCTCCAGACAAAAGGATGAGCAGGAATGCTCATGTGGATGTTTCTAACTTTTGCTATTATAATTGCCTCTACAGGGAGCACACTTGTAGCTGCATCTTTACTCACTTAATTATTACTTTGGAATAAATTACTAGAACTGGAATTCTTGGTTTAAAAGATATGCACATTTTAAAGGTTTTTGATACATATTGCCAAATTGCCCTCTCAGAAATGTTCTACAAAAGTGCACTCAAAGCAGCAGGGTATGCAAGTCCCAGTTTCCCTACACACACCCCAAAACAGGGTCTTATCTTTTAGTTTTCCTCATCTCTTGCCAATTGCTCTGTTTTTTTTTTAAATATCTTATTGTGTTTGCATTTGCATTTCTATGATCACTGGTAATGTTGAGCACTTGTCATATATTTATTAGCCACTTGTGGTTTCGTCTTTTGTCCTCGTCCTTTGTCCGTTTTCCCATTGAGGTGCCCATCTTCTCCTTAATGATTTATAAAAGCTCTAAGTGTACCTGCTTTCCTGAAGCAGGTCCCAGCTGCGCTCGGCACCCTCTCTGGTTGCTATGCAGATGTACCAGTGGTGCGACCAGTCTCCATGGCCACAGATGCCCAGGTCTCAGCAAGAAGCTGAGTGGGGAGAGCGTTGCCATAGTGATGCTACCCAAGCGGTGCCTGGCTCCCCTCCCACTCGCTGAGCGGCTTTTCCTGGCCAAGGGGCCACCAGCCCAAGTAAAGGCTTTGCAGGCTGCAGGGAAGGAGGCATAGGGAGATTCACACCCTCAGAGAGCCAGGGACAAGTTTCCTGTCTGAACTGTAATGCCCAGCCATGTGCCTGGCAGGGCTGGCCACAGAGGGCTGGCCACTCAGACTCCAGGAGTCAGAAGTTTAGACTGTTTCATCCCTAAATATGGATATGTGTGATAAGATTCAAAGAATAAGCTGCTTATTACAGAACTTAAAATCGTGTCCTGTGGCCAGACCAGGCAATCAATAATGCACTAAATGAGTATTTTATTTAAAATATTGGAATTATCTTGTTATGAGCACAATTGTGGCACATTATTTGTGTGAAGTGTGTTTAAAGTACTAATTTGTTAAAGTGGCCATTTAAAATATAGACTAATTTTTTAAACCATTGAGGCAGATCCTAAGAGAAAATAAAAATAAAAACAAAAAACTGAAAAGTGCCTCTCTCAACCTCTCAAAATGGGCCTGCCCTCCCACTTTATGAGCTGAATCATGCCCCCCCTACATAATTCATCTGTTGAAATCTTAACCTCTAGTACCCCAGAACGTGATTATACTTAGAGATAGGACCTTTAAAGAGGTAATTAAGTTGAAATGAGGTCATTAGCGCTGGTGCTATCCAATGTGACCAGTTTCCTTATAAAAGAGGAAATTTGGACACAGATGTGCTCAGAGGAAAGACCACATGGAGTTACAGGGAGAAAGATGACCATCTACAAGCCTAAAGGAAAGGCCTCAAATGAATCGACCCTTGACACTTTGATCTCGAACTTCTGGCCTCTAGAACAGTGAGACAATACACTTCTGTTGTTTAAGCCACCCAGCCTACAGTATTTTGTTATGGCGGCCAGAGGAAGCTAATGCGCCCCCAAATCATCCATTTCACTTTATCTGCTCCACAGGGAGCTCATGTTATGATCAAACCCGTTTACAGATGCAGATAGGAGTTCCAGGAGGTCAGGGGTTATGTGGAGAGAGGGCCTGGAGTCAGGATTCGAACCTGGGTCAGCTCTTCTTTGGCAATTGTGTTCTCCCCACTGCACACACTTTCTGAAAAAGACTCTGGCTCTTTTCCTAGGAAGTGGGAAGCCTGCACCATCCCCTTGCTTATAGTTGAGGAAAATGAGACAGAAGTCAATACCCTCTGTGAGGTCAATATTGCTCCACCTCTTTAGAGCAGCTGGAAGGAAAGACTTCCCTCTCCGCAAACACTCCCAGCTCTGGGCAGTCCCTTGCAGGCTTAGATGAGGGTTATTTGTACCTTTTGCATTCATGTATTCATTCATTCCATTTCCTGACACATATTTATTGAACACCTACTATGTCTCCAGCTCTGGGCTAGAGAGACAGCAGTGAATAAGAAGGGCAAATCTCTGCCCTCACAGAGCTTACACTCTAGGGGAGACAGGATATACCCATGTAACCTAGTAAAAGAAGATCATTTTAGGGAGTTGTAATGCTAGAATAACACAAGTGACAGGACAGAGAGGGGCTGTGGCAGGGGGTGACTTGAGATAGGGTGGTTGGAGAAGGTGACATTTAAGCTGGGACCCTAATGATCTGGAGCAGCCAGCCACATGAAAGGTTGGAGGAGGCACAGTCAGGTGAAAGAGACAGCAAGTGACATCCCCAAAGCTAAAGTAAGTGTGGGAGGTCAGAGTAAGGAGGACAGTTTGTCTGTGACATGTTGACAGCGTAGGGGATAATAGGAGACAAGAGCGGAGCCATCTCAGGTCCTAGGAGTAGTGAGAACCTCGTCTTACTCCATGCTCAGGAGAACCTCAGGAAGAATCCAGCCCCCAGGCCCTTCCCTTGCCAGTACTGTCCACCTCTGGGTTGCCCCCTGGGAGGTAGCAAGAGATATGAGGAAGAACTTGAATTTTGGAGATGGAACTAAACTGGAATCTCAGCTTTGAATCAACAAGTTATGGGACCTTGAGAACATTGGTTTGTAGGGGACACAGTTCTATGTAGCCCAGATCCCCAGTTCTGGACCAAGGCACTCATTCTCCCAGAGGCTGGAAGTGTTGGAGGTGGATGACTGGTGGCCAGGTCCCTGGGAATTGTCCTTGCATGGTGGCAGCTGCTTTGCCCAAGATTATGCCCCTCCCAGAAAGGAGGGGGAGCTGGCAGTGGGCATCCCACATCCAGGAACTAGTTGATGAGGGGTCCAAAGTCCTGGCCCCTAATTAGGAGAGAAGGACCACTCTGCAGGGCCATCCAAGATGGCCCTGGCTGAGACCATATGGCAGCCACATCACTGCCCAACAGTTTATTCTGACCAGCCCTGCTTGCCTCACTCCCTATGGTGTTGATCCCACATTCACTCCTTATAAACCTCTCACATCTCCCAGTTCATTGCCCAGGAAGCCTGACCTGAGACACACTTGATCTCTGAGATGTAGTTCTTCAGATGTACAGTGGCCACAGGGAATCATAAAGATGAAGAGGTGAGATATGCAAAGCTTCTTTGTATGATAAGAACATGTCTTTAATAAGTGTTGTTTTCCCCCTTTTCTGACCTTTACACATATTTCTATTTCCCATGGGGCTCAAGCCAAAGCCTTGGCACTCATCACACTTATCAGAAGATGAGGCAGAAACTGTTTTGTTGTCCCCCAATATCCATTCTCACCTCTCTCTCTCATGGAAATAGAACTCTAGACTTTTAGCTGGATACTGGGTTTCCCAGAATAAATATTACATTTCCCAGCACTTCCTACAGCCACCAGTGGTCATGTACCTAAATGCTAGCCACTGAAGCATAAGCAGAAATGATGTGTCCAACTTTGAGTTGTATTCTTAAAATGAAGGGTCATACTTTCCTCTTCCCCCTGGCTAGAAAGCAGATGTGATGGCTGGAGCTAGAGCAGCCACTTTGGATCACAGAATAGCAAAGCAACCATAAAGTTGTCATATGTATCCTGAGCTGAATGCTCATTGGCTGAGCTCATCATGGCTTACTGCAGTGAGTCTCTTACCTCAAAGAACCTCACTATTTGCATATGTAAAAAGAGAATGAAATTCTAAGTAAAACCATATGTGATGAATTTTACCCAGGAAGGAAAAAAAATCCCTTAAACTGTAGGGTCTAGGACTGTTAGAAATTCTTAATTCTAAATTAACTCCTTAATTAACTCATGTTTCTATTTGCTTTGGAGGTATGGCCTTGTTTTCCCTGGAGTGTTAGAGACCTAGTAGGACTGAGGAAAAGCCCAACAGATAAAGAAACAGATCCATCCCTCTCTTTTTTTTTTTTAATTTTTTATTTCTTTATGATAGTCACAGAGAGAGAGAGAGAGAGAGAGAGAGAGAGACAGGCAGAGACATAGGCAGAGGGAGAAGCAAGCTCCATGCACCGGGAGCCCGACGTGGGACTCGATCCCAGGACTCCAGGATCGCGCCCTGGGCCAAAGGCAGGCACCAAACCGCTGCGCCACCCAGGGATCCCTGATCCATCCCTCTCAAAGGGAGCATTGAATTTATATAAATTAAGTGTGAGCCTGGCAGGACTCCAGCAAGGCAGGTCAGAGACCCCAAGGCAGTCACCATGGTTGTTACTCTGTGATGGTTTCAAATGCCCTCAGGACTGCAGTCTCCATGGGAAGGAGGTCTAGAGGGGAGGAGCAAGATGGCGAAAGAGTAGGGTCCCCAAATCACCTGTCTCCACCAAACTACCTAGAAAACCTTCACATCATCCTGAAAATCTACGAATTCGGCCTGAGATTTAAAGAGAGACCAGCTGGAATGCTACAGTGAGAAGAGTTCGCGCTTCTATCAAGGTAGGAAGACGGGGGAAAAAGAAGTAAAGAAACAAAGGCCTCCAAGGGGGAAGGGCCCCACGAGGAGCTGGGCTGAGGCCGGGGCGAGTGTCCCCAGGACAGGAGAGCCCCGTCCCGGAGGAGCAGGAGCTGCACCGACCTTCCCGGGCGGAAAGGGGCTCGCGGGGAGTTGGAGCAGGACCCAGGAGGGCGGGGATGCCCTCGGGCTCCCCGGGACAGTAACAGCAACTGCGCGCCCAGGAGAGTGCGCCGAGCTCCCTAAGGGCTGCAGCGCGTTCGGCGGGACCCGGAGCAGCTCGGGGGGCTCGGGGGCGGCTCCGCGGAGGGGGCTGCGGGGCGGGAGCGCGAATCCACCAGCGCAGGCCCTGGAGCACAGGGCGCCGGGACACAGCCCAGGATCCGGCCTCCTCCGGGACAGGCAGAGGCCGGGAGGGCCCAGGACAGCGAGGACGCTCCTGCCCCGAGCTGAGCAGATCAGCGGCCCCGCCCGGAGCCTCCAGGCCCTGCAGACGGAGTTGAATCCAGGTTTCCAGAGCTGCCCCGCCACTGGGGCTGTTCCTCCTGCGGCCTCACGGGGCAAACAACCCCCACTGAGCCCTGCACCAGGCAGGGGCACAGCAGCTCCCCCAACTGCTAACACCTGAAAATCAGCACAACAGGCCCCTCCCCCAGACCACCAGCTAGACGGACAACTTCCAGGAGAAGCCAAGGGACTTAAAGAACACAGAATCAGAAGATACTCCCCTGTGGTTCTTTTTTGTTTGTTTGTTTGTTTGTATTTTTTTTGTTTTTTGTTTTGTTTTGTTTTTTTGTTTTGTTTTGTTTCCTTCCCCCACCCCCCCTTTTTTTTCTCCTTTCTTTTTCTTTCTCTTTTTCTTCTTTTTTTTGTTCTTTCGTTTTTTTTTTCTCTTTTTTTTCTCTTTCTCTTTTCTTTCCTTCTTTCTCTCCTCTCTTTTTCTCTTTTTCCCAATACAACTTGCTTTTGGCCACTCTGCACTGAGCAAAATGACTAGAAGGAAAACCTCACCTCAAAAGAAAGAATCAGAAACAGTCCTCTCTCCCACAGAGTTACAAAATCTGGATTACAATTCAATGTCAGAAAGCCAATTCAGAAGCACTATTATACAGCTACTGGGAAGGAGGTCTAGTCCAGTGCAGATGCCACAGGAGTTGTGTAGCCTCTGGGCACTGAAGAGGAGGAAGGACTTTCCTGGAGAGCAGAATATCTTGGTCAGTGGTATAAAAATGAGCATGAGAATGGCAGGGTGAGATAGGATGGATGCTGGCCTGAGTAGAGTAAAGGGTCTTTGGGAAATTTGGGAAGAGGACAAATCCAAAGCTTTGAGAGGACAATCAGTGAACACATGAAGTTAGCCTGAATTAGATGTAAGTATCAGTGAATCTAAGGACTGGCTTGCTTCTGACCTGGACAGAAGCCTATCCAGCCCAGCCCCCTGCCAGCTGCCCCTCTGCCCCCACCCAGGCTTTGGGATTCAATGGACCTTTCACAAGAACTCTATGCACCCTAGGGTATGATACAAGGTAAGTCACGTTCAAAATTTTCACAAAAAAATATTTTGGCATAAGAACTGAACAATTAGAGCAGAAACCCAGCATGAATACCAGTCATGCATATATCAGAATCTCCAGGGAAACCAAGGTAAAGGATATCCTGGGTAATTGCAAGAAACTCTGACTTTTGGGACTTCTACATATGGAAAGAGAGTAGAAGTACTTTCCCCTGTTCCTTCCACTAAGGACGGCTCAAAGTCATAGACATTATATATAAACTCTAAAAATGGAGAGAAGAAATCAGAACCACTGGAAACCTCAGTGTCCAAAGAATGGCATAATGGTGATTTCTCTGAGTCTTTCTTACTCCTCATATATCCCAGCCTGGATGCTCAGGAAGCTGGTAAACTAGAAAATGGGGTCAGAAAAAATCCCCAAGAAAAGCCTGATCCTTCCAGTCCAGCAACCAGATAACAGGTAACCCAGAAAACTCATAGACAATAGCTGAACTGCACCACTAAATAACACAGAAAAAAAAAATGAGGTCTCATTTCCATTCTGACCAGTAGAGGCTATATTTCCACCCTCACCTAGTTGTAATGAGGTGAGCCTGTCCTCGCTGGGGTGGCATCAGAAGGTAACTGGGAAGTGGGACTTTCACCACAGCCCAGCAAGCACAAGGGTTGGTGGAGTTCATGACAGGGTGATAACAAGGTGTTATCACTGCATTAGCAGAGGAAAGCCAAGCCCTGTCAGCTATAATAAGAACCCTCTCCTTCCCCTAGTATCAAAGGAAGCCTAGTGGGGCACCTGGACTTCCACCCTCACCTGACAGCAGTGAGGCAAGATCCCACCATCCCCACCAGGACAGCATTAGAGGAAATGTTTTCAATAAAGCTCAGAATCTCATAGCATATATCCCCAAAAGTAAGGTTTCAATTGCAAGTTACTTTTCATACCAAGATCCAAGAAAATGTCTACCTGAGTGAGAAAAGAACAACAAAAGAAACCAATCAGAGGATATGGATGCTAGAATGCTCTGACAAAGATTTTAAAGCAGCCATATGAAAATACTTTAACAATGAACACAATTGGAACAAATGAGAAACTAGAAAGTCTCAGCAAAGGAATAAAAGCTGTAAAGAAGACATTTCATAACTAGGTGATGGGCACTAAGGAGAGCACTTCATGTAATGAGCACTGTTATATGCAACTGATGAATCACTAAACTGTACCTCTGAAACGATTTTTTTAAAAGTTGTAAAGAAGAACCAAATGGAAATTTTAGAACTGAAAAATAGAACAATCATATTTAAAATTCAATGAATGTCCTCAACAGGACAGGGAACAGAAGAAAGAATGAGTGAACTTATGATAAAGCAAAAGAAATTCCTCAATCTGAACAACAGAGAAAAAATAGACTTAAAAAATGAACAGAAACTCAATTACCTAAGAAAGGGACTATAACAGAAAATCTAGCATTTGTATGATCAGAATCCCAGGAGGAAAAAGAAATCAAAGCAGGACTAAAAAAGCTGTCAAAGAAACAATGGTTTAAAAATTCCCAAATTTGGCAAAAGACATAAACCTACAGATTCAGGAAGCTGAGAAAACCCCAAACAGGATAAACTAAGACATAGCATCTTAAAACTTCTGAGCAAAGAAAAAAGACAAAGAAAAAAAAAGTCTTGAAAGCAGTGAAAGAGAAATGACATATATAAGGGGAAAACAATTTGAATGTCAGCAGATTTCTCATCAGAAACCATGGAGACAAGCAGAAAATGGCACAACATTTTTCAAGTGCTGAAAGAAATGTCAACCTGGAATCTTATATCCAGTGAAAATATCCTTCAGGAATGAAAAAGAAATCAAGACACTCTCAGGAGAAAGAAAACTAAGCGAATTTGTCATCCTCAGACCTATCCTAAAGAAATGATTAAAGGAAGTTCTCTAAACAAAAAGGAAAAAATGATAAAAGAAGGATTCTTGGAACATCAGTTGGGAAAAAAGAACATAGTAAGTAAAAATATTTAAAAAACCAATAGATTTTATATCCTCTTTAGTTTTCTAAATTTTGTTTGGCAATTGAAGCAAAAATCATTACATTATCTGATATGATTCTTAATATATGCTGAGAAAAAATGTAAGACAATTATATTAGAAATTGGAAGATTAAAGGGACATAATGGGATTTAAGTCTCTATACTTCACTCCAGCTGATAAAATGGCAACATCAGTGAACTGATGTTATGTATGCATCATATAATATGCTAAAAGTATGCTTTAAAAGTCTATCAAATTAGATACACAGAAAAGCATTATATACAGGTCAAAATGGAAAATTCCATTAGTTAACTTAAAGTTTTTTTATTTTTATTTTTTTTTTAACTTTTTTTTTTAATATTTTTTATTTATTTATGACAGTCACACAGAGAGAGAGAGAAAGAGAGGCAGAGACATAGGCAGAGGGAGAAGCAGGCTCCATGCACCAGGAGCCCGACGTGGGATTCGATCCCGGGTCTCCAGGATCGCGCCCTGGGCCAAAGGCAGGCGCTAAACCGCTGCGCCACCCAGGGATCCCAGTTAACTTAAAGTTTTAAGTAACCCACAGGAAGGCAGAAAAAAGAGAAAACAGAGAAACTAAAAATAGGGACAAACAAAAGACAAAAAATAATGAGAGACAAACTCTAACATATAAATAATATTAAATAAAAATGGTCTAATATGCCAGTTAGAAGGCAGAGATTGGCATAAGGGATGAAACAATAGCAGCAACAACTATAACTGCATGCTGCCTACAAGAAATTCACTTCTAATGTAATGATGTAGGTTGAAAGTAAAAAGGTGGCAAAAGATAGTGACAATACCAAATGCCGAAGAGGGTATAAAACAGTAAGAACTCACCGGTTGCTAACAGGAATGTGAAACATTATGACCACTCTGGAAAACAGTTTGGCAGTTTCCCATAGAACTAACTGTACATTTACTGTACAACCCAGCAATAATACTCTCATTTATCCCAGAGAAAAGATATCTTACATCCAGAAAAATAGCAGTTATATGTAATTGTCCATGGGAGCTTTATTTATAATTGCCGAAAATGGGAAAGAACCCAAACATCCTACCACAGGTGAATGTTTAAGCAAAACTGTGCCATACCCATACCAGCAATAAAAAGGGACAAACCATTAATACCTGCAACAACTTGGGTAGATTGCAAAGGCATTATGCCAGGTGGGAAAAGCCAATCTCAAAAGCTCATACACTATGTAATGCCTTTTATATAAAATTTGTGAGATGACAAAACTGTAGGAATGGGGATCAAATCAGTGGTTGCCAGGGATAGAAATGGTGGAGGGAGGGGTAGTTATAACCATAAGCATCAATATGAGAGGGGATCTAGGGGATCCCTGGGTGGCTCAGCGGTTTAGCGCCTGCCTTTGGCCCAGGGCGTGATCCTGGAGACCCAGGATCGAGTCCCACGTCAGGCTCCTGGCATGGAGCTTGCTTCTCCCTCCTCCTGTGTCTCTGCCTCTCTCTCTCTCTTTCTCTCTCTGTATATATATAAATAAATAAATAAATAAATAAATAAATAAATAAATAAATAAACAAACAAATAAATAAATAAATCTTTAAAAAAAAAAAAAAAAGAGAGGAGATCTTTGTGGCCAGAGTTGGTTCTGTATCTCGATCACGGTGACAGTTACACAAATCTACATATGATAAGGGACATGGAACTAGATACACACATCATAGCAATGTCAATTTCTGGGTTTAGTGTTATACTATAGTCAGAGAGATGTTGCTTTGGGGAAGCTGGGTGAAGGGAACAAGGGATCTCCTTATATTAGAAGATCCCTTAACTTTACATTTATTTTGAAATAAAAAGTTAGGAAAAAGATTAGGATGCAAAATTACTTTCTTTACTTTGACTGTACCCAGATGTATTCATAAATATAATCAGGAGAGCCCAAAGATTTTTATTTAAGGTTAAAAAATGTTAACCCTGAGGATGCTGTTTTCATTGTTTATTATTTTGTCAATCTGTAATAAAACACCATCAAATTAGAAAAAAATGGTTCCATTTGGTGCAAATGTATATGAAAGCATGTGTGTATTCACTTATTCATTCTATAAATACTGAGTACCTCTCCCCGCAAAAGACTTTGTCATCTTCAGTAATTTTCAGCAATTTCTGAGTCAGAGATCCAACAGCAACCCCCTAATTCTTAGAAAGCTCTCAGCACACAAGAGATCCCTAACCCTCCAGCCCTTCCAAAGATTCTGTATGCCCCCCACTCCCCATATTAAATCCTTTTCTGCTTGAGAGGAAAAGGAGTACTTTGCCCAAATAATCCTGACATAAGGTGTATGCACACAGCCTGCATCAGGGTGGGAAGCACTGGAAAGCACAAGTCTGTTGGTGCCACTCTCTTGGCACAGGACCATGAAGGCGCTTGCTTGCCCTGCATCCTTCGTCCAGGAGCTCAGGGACATCCTTCCCTGTCCAGCATCATATCCTGCCCCTCCAGAGCTGTTCCAGATTCTTTCCTCTCCCTGCCTTGCTTCTGCTTCTCCTTCTGCTCAGAATGTTGTTCCCTGTGCCCTTTCCAAGGTGAACCTATCTGTCTCTGATCGGATTCCAAAGAAGCAATTAAGTACATGAGGTGTATTAAGTGCTCCCAGGGAAGCACCATGAGGGTTTGATTACCAGGCAGAGGTGGGCTGCCTGTGACAGACCTGAACACATCCTGGAAGCTGCTTCTATCTACGTCCCACTTAGGACATTGCTAACTGTGAATAAAAGACAAGGTCACTGGGAGATGCCACCTCAATCTGAATGGCCCGCTAACCTTCTGTGTTCCCCCTAAGACTGTGAGCCCTTTGAAGATGGGGGCTTAGTCAGATTTCTCTGTACCACCAGAAACCAGCATTGAAGCAGGCAAAACAAGTAGGGGCCGGAGACATTTTCCCTTAAATGCATGAGTGAATGCTATCTCCAGGCTTTCACTATTTTCAGAGGAGCAAGATAAGGAGGCTTCTGTGGGCAGTTCCCACTTCCAAAGCCAGAAATTTGGCAGGTTCTCTACAAAGCCCGAGTGGATCCATGAAGTAGCCTGAGATCCCCCCCACACACACACACAGTGACGCTACAGCAATAGCTGTAGGCAGAGAAGCTGTGGAGGGAGGCCCTGTATTGCCCTGCCACAGTCCTTTCTTTCTGGAGTATTCCGTGGGCCCTTCCATGCTCCAGGTGCTAGGGACACAGCAGCAAACAAAATAGATAGTCCCCTTGTGGCCATGGGAGGATGCTGAGCTGCTCCCTCTGCCTCAGTGTCCTCAGCTGTAAAGAAGAGATTATAATTTCTCCTTGGTTGCTCCAAGGCTAACAGTCAAAATGCATCAAGTGCTTGAACAGTGCTTGGCATATAGAAGTGCTAAATAAAACTGCCTTGAGTTTTATTAATATTATTCATTAATACTTTTATTTTTATTTTATCAATAACTTATCCACTAGGGTCATCTTAGAGAGCGAGAAGGAGCAGAGGTGAGCGTCCACCAGCCTGCTGCAGGAGCCACTCACCTAGCCCCAGGATGGGTCTGTCGTCACCAGAACATGCTCAGTGCCAGGCCTCAGGCGGCGGAGCCCAAACCCACCAGATGGTGCGCCCAGCATCCACGCCAATCTTGTCCTCACACCTCATCCAGCAGAGGCCCACATGAGGGCCCTGGGGAGGGGGCCGGTGTGTGGGAGCAGCGAGTGTGCCAGCCCCAGGAGGAAGATGGGGGTGGAGGAAACAACCCAGAGCACTCTACAGTGATAAGGGACGAGCTAGTGGAGGCAGCCCTTTGGTGGGTTTGAGGTGCGCCAGGAACAAGGCTCTGCTCTGAGCTGAGTCTAGAGACCCTCCCCCTCTAAGCATAGCTCTTCCTTCACAGAGACACACCGTCTTTGTCTTTGAGACCACTGGCTGACTGGAGTCCCTCTGTTGCTAGGTGATGGGAACTATGGGGAGGGGCAGAGGGGAGCACACAGGGTCTGGTGGGCCCCATAGTGGGGGGCCCCAGATATCCAGACACTGGTGGAATGCACAAACCACCTACACATAGCCCCACAGGCCCTTGGGGACACACCCACCCCACGGCAGACAGGCTCAGATGATCGCAGACACACCCCCACAGATGCGCCCAGCAGCCCCCCTGCAGAATCACACCTACAACCATCAAACCGAACCAAAACAATCACATGCTCATACACAAATACACACCCCCCGCACAGATCCAGACAGATCCAGAGCTCACCGCGACAGACAGGTCTGAATCACATGAACACACGGGTACAGCTGCCCACCTTTGGACAGGTGTGAGCTGAGGGGAGGGAAGGGACCTCACCCTGTCACCCTGGCCAGGGCTGGACACACAAAAGGGACTACCCCCAGGGGAAGGAAAACTGGCACCCCCAGGAAAACCCGGTCCAGCACTGCCCTCACTGCCACACCCCCCAGGTATACTCCTTACCCGTCCCAGCCCACCCTGGGTCTCAGAGGCCATCCCCCCTGCAGGGGTCACCTTCAGCCCAAATCCAGGGCCTCGACTAGGGATTGCCAGCCAGCTCCTCACTACACCCCATCTGTGCAGTTATGTGTCTTACAGGAATCTTCACTTGGGGACACAGCTGTAAGGAAAGCAGTATGTCCTGCCCTGTGGCAGCCACAACTTAGTGGGAAATGAACAATCATGCTTATAACCAGAAGCTTTGACCTAGTTTGAGGGAACAGTGCCCTGAGGGGCTGACCTCTGAGCTGGGGTGCCCATGGCAGAGGTGGGGAAGTTCCAGGATTATGCAAAGATCCTGCAGACAAAGAGGATATAGGGGTGAAGATGAGCTAATGATGGGAGAGTGACAAGGCCAGGTTGAAACTGGGATCAGCAGGTGAGCCTCCTGCCTGCTCAGGATTTCGCTTTATTCTAAATGCAGTGGGAGCCATGGAAGAGTCCAAGCAGGCCAGTGATGTGAGCTCTGGGCGAAAGTCTAGAGGGGACACTGGGGCGGGGCAGAGGCTGCAGTAGGAATGGAGGGGGTCAGGTCTGGTGGCTCCATGGCTGGTGGGGGATCACGTGCCTGGGCATAGGTAGGGGGACAGGGGAGGAGAGCACGCACAGGGGCTCCAGGGTTCCAGCTCAGGCAGCAGGGGGTAGGGAGGGGGGGCAACCCAATCCCTGACTCCTCCCTGCCCGGCCTGCCACGCCTCTCCCCACCAGGACCACCACCTCTGTGTTTCCAACAAATCCAGACTCTTCCTCCATTCCTTCAGCACAAGCCCTGTGCCCTGCCTCATAAGCACAGGGACCGGGGCCTTGCCCTTACGGGCCTCCGATAGGCAACTTGAACCCCTGACCTGTATTCTAGTCAGTGCTTTGTCCCAAGGGAGGCTGGCGGCTGCAGGGCCAGGCTGGGAGGGGTGAGGGCCTGACATGCAGCCTGGGAAACCAGGCAAGCCTTCCTGGGGAGCAGGCACTTACCCAGGGGCTAGAGGACACTCTTACCTGGTAACGGTTGGGGTCAGGCATCCCCAAAATGGAATCCCACTGTCCGTGTGGGCCAAGCCATAGCAAATGCTATAGAAGTAAGCTAGAACCTCTGTGCATATCTGCAGGGTGTGAGAAGAGGATGTTAGAACTTCTATTTTGAACGTATGCTTCTTAAAAAAAAAAAAAAAATATATATATATATATATATATATATATATATATAATCTGCTTTTCACTACATCCTCTAAAGGTGATACGTCACCTTCACGTGGCCCTGCAAGGCCCAGGTGTTGTTTGGGAGGGGAGAGGCAGGAGGCACGGCCTGCGAGGCAGAGGGCCTGCACTCACAGCCTCGTTCTCCTTCAGCACACTGCCACGGCGAGTGGATTTGTGGGTTACAGTCTCTGGTTTTAATTAAACTAACCCTAAAAAAATGACCAAGTAGCTTAAGAAGTTCCCTGTGAAGGAACTGCAAACTGAATTTAATGCAAGCCTAAGCTCAGGACAAAAAAAAAAAAAGGTAAGGCCGGCACTTTCCTTCTCCCCTGGAAGGAATGCTGGTGAGCACATCGTCACCTAACCATCTCTGACGAGGAGCCAAACGCAAAAATCACCAACTCAACAGAGAAGTCTATTCATAGTGTGGGTTTACACCTGCGACAGCGAACGCCGGCCTGACCTGGAAGACATCCCCGGGAGGATAACAGGTGTCAGGACTTTAAGTCCCTTTAAGTACTTTAAGTCCCATTTATAATAAAATAATAATAGTTGTAGTAGTAGGAATGAGAATAATATATGTTAACATATGCACAAAGCCAGGAGGGATGGACACCAGCCCAGGCTCCCCCCCGCAGGGGAGGGTCGCTACTGTCAACACCATGCCTCTCTGCTGATTGGAATCATTACAGTGAGCACATACGACAATTTTAATAAGAAGCACAAGAAAGAATTGTTAAGCACCTGATTTTTTAATGCTTCATTTGCAAACAATTTTAGATTTACCCAAGAATCACAAAGATGAAATAGAGGTCCCGAACCTCCTCCCTGCAGCTCCTCCCACCATGAGTGAGGGCACCACTAACCACAGTGGATTTATCAGGACTACAACACGCACATCGGTCAATAGCACTAACTAAAGTTCAGACTTTCCCAGCTTCCCCACTAACATCCAGTCCAGACTCTATAACACACGTGGTCATCCTGTCTTCCAGTGTCCCTGGTCTGGGACAGCTCTTCTGGCCTGCTTTGTCTTTCACGACCTTGATCCTTCAGAAGCACACCGCCCAGTGACTCTGCAGGATGTCTGTGGCTTTCTCACGATCACTCCGGAGCTGTGGGTTTGGAGGGAGAAGACCACAGAGGTGGACACCCCTCTCATCACATCACATCAGGGGGTACCTGCTACCCATATGGCTGATGTTGCAGGTGATGTTGACCTTGAGCACTGGTGGAGGTGGTAACTGCCAGGATCCTCCACTGTCCAGCGGTAGCTGGTTCTCCAGCAGTGAGAAGTTTCACAGAGGGGGGAGGGATCCGGAGCGGGGAGAGCAATAGGGTGGGCAGGTCACCGGTGACCTTGACTGTGGGCTTGGACCTTCTCTCAGAGGGAAAAGGAGTCTGAGCTGTGCTGGGCAGAGATACAGCAGGGTCAGCTCTGACGGTGCCTGTGTGCAGAGCAGGCCTGGAGGCCAGGGGAGATGCAGGGGGCAGTGGGGGTGGCCAGAGAAGCGATGTGCAGGAGACAGGGGTGGCGCTAGGGAGAAGAGGAGAAAAGTGAAGAGCCAGGGAGGAGTAAGACGAGGAGCCTCAGGGAGTGGTGCTTCTCTTGCCGGAATGAGCAGAAAGTCTCAGAAGTTGCTCTCCTGGAGCCATCACCTGCCCTCCCCACCCACCCACTGCCTACAAGTGCCCGGTGGGCTCCCCCGTGTTGTGGGCCTGGCAATCCCCATGCGGGGATTCAGGGAAGTAAGGACCTGGCCCCAGTGATGCAGGCGGTCAGGGCGGGCCGGGCCTGGGGTCGTGGGGGAGCCTTCTCCTCCACCGCAGCCACCTGAGGTGGACAGGCTACCCTCCCCCTCACCCCAGGGCCTCAGGCCCTTGGGCGTCCCCGCCACTTCAAAACCAGCCCAGAGAAGTCTGCTGGCCCCAGTGTGGAGCGGATGCGGGCAGCACGTTCCGTCTGAGTTATCATTTGTTGTGTGAACAAACTGCTCCAAACTTAGTAGCATAAAGCAGTGATCATTTGATTCCACTCTCAGAGTCTAGGGGGTCAGGAAGTGTGCCAGAGCCCAGCGCGGGGGGCGGGGGGCTGCTTCTGCTACAGGAGTCAGAGACCACAGCTGGGAAGATTGAAGGCTAATGGTGACTCAAACCACTGGGGGCTGGAATCATCTGGAGTCTGCCTCAGCCTTGAGCCTGGCACCTGGGCTGAGGCGACTTGAAGGCTAGGCTGTGGACCAGGGGGCAGGCACCGGTGGCCCCCCACAGCGTGGTAGCAGGTTCCCAGGGGGAGCATCCTGAGGGGTAGCAGTCCAAGAATCCAGGTGGAATCTTCAGACTTGTCCTTCCACTCACCATGTTCTACAGATGGTAAGGGAGTCCTAAGGCCAGCCTGGACTCAAGGTCAAGGGCACGGGGACAGCAGCGGGGCCAAGAGCTTGTGGGATGGGGGGTTAGGGGGTGTTATGGGACTACCTTTGGAAAGGAGACCAGCCCCTACGTCTTTCAGCCCCCGTGTCTGCGTGAGCCTGGGCTCCCAGGGTCACCGTCCCCATCCCGCCACCACGGCACAGTGTCAGCCCAATCCATTCCACCCTCAGTTTCCACACTCAACACCCCCTTCCTCAAAGCAACTTGAAGGCCAGAGCTTGCTCCTGGCTGGGTTTCCGCGTTTGACTGGGGCCGCACAAAATCCCCCACCCTCAGCCGGTGAATTTGTGTCAGACAGCCCTGCATTCGGGTTTCACTCCCACCCCTGACCTGCCTCACCACCTTGACTAAATGGGTTCTTCTCTCCAGGTCTCAGACACTCTGGTCCCAGGCCCTGGGGCTGGGCAGTGGTCAGGGCCTCCTTGCACTTTGCACACCCACCCTAGTCTGGTTCACACAGTCTCCTCCGTCTGTGCACCTCCTTGAGCCTCCCTGTCCTGCAGCTGGAACCAGGGGGCTGCCGGGCAGACCCAGCACCGAGGGAAGTTTACAGCCTACCCCACCCCGGAGCCCAAGCCTGCCTGTGACTGGGGCCTGCCTCGATGGTGTGCCTGACATCCCAGCTTCCCCAAGCTGCCCAGAGGCAGGGTGTCCATCCTGACAAGAGTCTGGAGGCTGGCGTGGATACTGCTGGCTCCTCATCCACCCATCCTGAGGCAAATACTCCTGCAGCAGGTGTCAGGGATGCTGGGAGCCCACATCCCGGGGCAGAAGACTGACCACAGATACAAGCAAACCAGCACACAAATGCCAGGCAACAACGAGCACAAGACCCTGGCAGGCAGTGAAGACAGGCACCACCGCAGGTCAGCAGTGGGAAGAGGACCCTGAAATGGAAAAGAGCACGCAGGGGCTTAATTAGAGGGGGCTCCGGCAGATGAAGTCTTAGTGCCTCCCGTACAGCGACCATTTGTTTCTCACAGCTCAGAAGGCTGGAAGTCCAAGGTCAGGGTGTCAGCAGACTCAGTGTCTGGTTCCTGGAGGATCCTCCTCTGGCTGTGTCTCAGGGGGCTCCCTGGGGTCCTTTTACAGAGCCTGGAATCCCATTCCTGAGGCTCCACCCTCCATGACAAAATCACCTCCCAAAGGCCCCTCCCCCAAATACCATCACACTGCCTGTTGGGGTTAAATGCATGAATTTCCACACAGAAAGAAAGAGGGGGAGGAGGCAACACTGGGCAGGGGGAGGCAGGCTGTGAAATAGTGGCTCAGAAGCCCACCCAGCCCTGCGGGAGCCTCCGCAGCCAGACAGTCCTCTAGAGCTGCCCGCGTTGGCAGGAGCCCCCACATCAATCACTTACAGGGAGGACGGTGGCCTGGGGGGGCAGGTGTCTGCACCTGAGGGCAAAAGGCTCTCATGCCCAAAGCCGCAGGCTGAGGAGCCTGCCACAACATCCCTCATGGGTGCTGTTTTAACCAGGAAAGCCTCTGTGATGGCTAATTTCATGTGTCAACTGGACTAGCCCATGCTAGACAGTTTTTGGTCAAATATCAGTGCAGATGTTGCTGTGAAGGTGTTTATTAGATGGGATTAACACTGAGGCCAATACGCTTTGAGTATAGTAGATGCTCCTCCAGAATGGGGTGGGCCGCATCCAATCAGTCAAAGGTCTGAATTCTGTCGGCAGGCTGCCTTCGGACCAAGGCTTGCAACATCAACCCTTCCCGGACTCTCTGGCCTGCTGGCCGGCCCGAAAGATTCCAGACTTTGCCAACTCCCACAATCACATGAGCCAATTCTGTGAACTAAGGCTATCTCTAGCTCTCTCTTTGCACACACACATGCTCATGGTGGCAGGACAGCAAGAAGGGCCTGGATGGTGAGGAAAGTGTGAGCGATCACCAGGGCACAGCGGCACAGACCAGCTGCATTTGGGAGGGAAGGGATGCTTCCTCTGGCCACCTGGTGGAGGACAGACTGTGGGGGCCCAGGGCCAGGCAAGGGGGCCGGTGACGAGGTGGTCACTGCCATCCAGGGGGATAGCACTAGGGGGATAGTGGTGGAGCGAGTGGGCATGGCCACTCTAAATGAGTCTGGAGGCAGAATCGAAGGCCCCCCAAGTGGCCTGGCTCTGTGCTTGGAGGGGCTGAGAGGGCTCAAGAGGGAATGAGGATGTGGTCAGGGCCCCGTTCCAGACCCCATACATATCCAGGATGTTTGGTTTCAGCCTGTGTCTCACAGCAGGCTCCAGGAGGGCAGGGGATGGGGCATTTACCAATCCTGAGTATTACTGCGCCCATGGGGCTGGAGACATCTTTGTGAAGTGAGTGGATGAGCAGCCTCTGTCTCCACCTGCACACTAGTGCCAGCAGGGCTGGTGTCCGGGCGTGGCTCAGGGCTCGGTGTGGCCACCTGCCCAGCCCAGGCCTCGGGGAGCCCTGCCTGCTTGGAAGGCTGTGCCGGGCCCCAAGAGCACAGCTCTCCCTCACAGTGCTCACACGAGTTGAGGAGATAAGGCACAAAATAATTAGTGAGCAGAGTGTATAATTAAGTGCTAAATTGTGTGTTTCAGACGCTCTGAACTGTGGGAGTGCTAGGTGGAGGGAGTCGTGCCAGGCTGGAGTGGCTGGGGGAGGCGGCTTGTGGAAGAGGGGTGGCCACACAGGAGCAGGGCGATGTGCAGACAGGCCCTCACCCCTCCAAGAGCAGTGGGGACTGGGGCAACAGGGTCCCAGGGTTCTGCTGGGTGAGCCCATAAAATGGGCTGTCAGGATACCCAACAAGATAGTCTGTGTACAGATGCCAGCCCAGGGCTGGGGCACCGGGAATGTCCACAGACAAACAGTCAAGCTACCACACAGACAGTCGGATGGTCAGACAGTGAGACACACGGGCAGACAGATAAGCAAGACATATCCAAATAGACAAACAACTGAATTCAAGTCTCCCCACTCCTGGTCCGGAGCAGGTCCTACCCCCCTCATCCGGGCTTGAGAGGCAGGAAGTCTGGGGCTGCTGGTGGCACAGGGCCTGCCCGAGTGTCGAGGGACCCTGAGCGGCAGGATGCCCTTGCTGATGCCTTCAGAAGCCGTGAGCTCTGGACAGCAGCTCTCCAGGGCTGGCTGCACATCTTGGAGGGCCAGGGGCCAGGAGTCCAGAGTCTTTCAAAAGGGCCCAAGCAAACAATAGTCACAACTGGGGCAGAGACAGGCCCGGCCCAGAAGGAAGAGGGGGAGGCAGGGGCAGTGAGGGTCACCTCCGCGGGCCGTCAGGCCAGGCACAGGAATAGGGCAGCGTGTGCCTAGCATGGCCAGAGCCCTGCAGCAGCAGGAGGCTCCCTCTTGGCAGCACTGTGTTTGCAGCCTGGCTTAGCGTGCCACCACCTGTTAAACAAATATTGTGACGAGCCCGCTCCATGCACTCAGGGACAGTGGTGACACTTGGCTGTCACCAGGGGTGGCCTGTAATGAGGGCACTGGATGCCACAGCAGAGCCTCTCCTTCCAACACAGAGGCAAAGCGCTCTTCCTGAACAAACACTGGGCTTGGCCGCAGCCAAAATGAGATGCACCACACACCCTGGAAGAGGCGCGCACTCAGGGTCATGGCCACGCGCGGGCACCAGCCTTCACACACGTAGGCAGGAAGGAGGCAGAATCCACATATCCGTATCTATATATCCATCCGGCAGATATTTATGGAGCACCTATTGTGTGGATCCCTACTGGGATACAGTAGGAAACAAAGCAACCAAAAGCCCCATCTTCATGGAATTTATATCCTAATCAGGGATGGTGACAATAAACAAAAATATAAAACACCTAGGGGCAAAAATGATCTAAGAAGAAAAACCACAAGGTAAATTTGGGAATAGAGTGTGACAGTGAGTGGTCAGGAGAGGCACCTGTTAAGACTGGGGTGGAGACTCAACAGAAGTGATAGAGCCAAGTGGGAATCGCAGGGAATAGCATCCAAGCTTTAGGAGTAGCACATGCAAAGGCCCTGGGGCAAGGCTGTGCTTAGCAAGTTCTGGGACTGACCTGTAAGAAATGCGTATGACTGAAGCAGAGTGAGGGCTGAGGACAGGTAATTCCCGAGGCCCGAGAGGTACTGAGGCAGACTGTGTGGGTTTTCCCTCTGAGGAAGGTGGCAGCATGGATAGTGTGGATCTGGGTTCAGTCTTAACAAGATCTCCCTGGGTGCCACAGGGAGCCAGAGCAGAAGCAGGGAGGTGGTTTCGACAGTCCAGGAGGGAGGGAGTGGGGTGCTTCGGACCAGAGTGGTAGCAGGGGGCAGTGGGGACAGAGGTCAGGTTCTGTGAGTATTTGCAAGGCAGGGTGGCAGGATTTCCTCAGAGGCCAGATGCGGGCACGAGGGGAGCCCACTGCATCACAGGCTTCCCAAACAGTGCTGAACGGCCCCATTCAAACTGTTACTTTCCTCTTATTTTTGGCAGGGAGGGAGCAAGGGAGAGGACAAAGATGTTCACCGCAGCATTAATTATAGCAGGAAATTTGGTTATAAGATATTGGTCTTAATGATGGGATAAGAAATAAACTAGCTCAGCCCTACAACTGAGGACTGCGCAGCCCTGAAGTTCAGGTCTTTGGAGGGTTTCCAATCCACCCAGCCTGGCCATGGGGCCCTGAGGCCCTGAGACGAAACAGAAGCCCCCCCGGCGGTGACACGAGTCCCCTGGAGCACCCCCCATTATTTAGATGGCGGCAGGTGCCCGCCGAGTAGCACCACCTGCCCAGTCCTAAAGGGAAGGGTGCAGCATGGTGGGGGGGCAGAGGGGAGGAGTGGGTGCCTGGCCACCAGGCTGCAGCACCTGAGAGGCTTTGACCATCTCTCTAGCTGACCATGTGACTTGGTCCTGAGGCCTCTGGCAGCCACTAAAGGACAGAGACATCGCCCCCTGGCAGCCCCGTGCAAGGAGACTGGTGGGGAAGGGGGCCCTGGCCTGAGCCAGGGCAGGAGGAGACTGGTCTGTGGCACACTCCCCCAAGGGGACAGCGTTCCCTGTGCCTGGCCCCTCAGGCCCCCAGCAGAGCCCTATCCTGCCCTTTCCTGCTGAACCTGCCCCTGCCCCTCCCTTCACTCAGCCCTGTTCCCGGCCTCACTGTGTGCCCACAGGCGAGTCCCCTGCCCTCTCTGGGCCTCTGGGAAAGGCCGGGACCGCAGGGTCTATGAGCCCAAGGACGCACAACCTTGCGCCAGCCACTCCTTAATGCACACTTCTCGCAGAGCCCAGCGACACTGGGTCAGGACAGGCCTGTACCTTCGGGAAAGCCATGTCTTTGATGGCGGGGCAAGTGAGTGGCCAATTTCAGCATCTTTACCCAAAGCCGCCAGATGGACCTCAGTTGCTGGGGAAGGCTGGACAGGCTGCTAACCCGGCCAGCTGCCACACTGGCACTCGGGGGCTCTCCACTAACGGGCTCCCTGCGGAAGAACAGCCACCATCCGCAGCCAACCCGTCCATTCATCTCCATTCATTCATTCACTGAGAACCTACAATGTGGATTAGGGTGCTGAACTCCGTTCTGGGGACTCTGGGGTGCGCGAGATAAAGCACTGCACAGATGGTGCTCACACACCGCTGGGGGAGACGCACAATGGTGCACAGGAAGAGCTCCAGTGCAATGTGTGGCAGGAAGAGAGTTAAGCAGGTGCAAAACCATGTTGGATGGTGGGGGGGGGGTTGCCTCCCTGAGGAGGTGACATTTAAGCTGAGCCCTGAATGCCCAGATGGAGCCACAGTGTCAGGGGACAGGACTCTAGGCAGAGGGAACTCCAGGTGTCAAGGCCAAAGAACCCACTCCAAGCGAGGGGCTTTCCCAGGGCCAGCAAGGAGGCCGTGTAGCTGAACCGAGTGGGCGTGAAAAGGAGCAGGAGGAGAGGAGGTCACAGATGGCAGCAGGTCTGCAGCAGGTAGGAAGAATCTGGACTTTCTGCCGAATGCACTGGGAGTCATGGAGGGTAGATGAGGACAGAAACATCCCCAGTGTGGCTGTGAGTCGTTCCTCTGCTGTGGTGCCACCCACCCATGGACAGCCCTTGCCTCCAACCCCTTCCACGCCCACTGGCCCACACTGTTCCCTACAAGAAGGTATGGTCGTGCCCATTTAACAGATCAGGAAACTGAGGCTCAGGATGCTGGTTACTGAACCAAAGTGATAAGGATCAGAACTTGATATTAGCAGGGACTCAGAGTCCAGCCACTCCAGCTGAATCCAGCCCAGAGAGGTAACTGCGTTTTTCTTGCAGTTTTGTTTTATTTTGTTTTTTAAGATTTTATTTATTTAATCATGAGACACACAGAGAAGCAGAGACACAGGCAGCGGGAGAAGCAGGCTCGATCCCAGGACTCGATCCCAGGACCCTGGGATCACAACCTGAGCCAGAAGCAGACGCTCAACCACTGAGCCGACCCAGGAGCCCTCCCTGCAATTTTTAAAATTTGAATCACTTGCTAACATCGAAGAATTAGAAAATCTCACGTAAAATATATCTTGGCTTTCCAGTGTCTCTTGAGCAGTCAGTCTACAGCAGCACTGCCCCCAGCCTTGCATGAGGTTGACTGTGCCTGCCCCATCAGACGGGGGAGGGGAGACACTCCTGTGTGGCACAGACCCCCTTTCCCAGCTGTATCACACTTGGTCTCAATATGTCTCCCCAGCCCTGCAGCATCTCAAGTTGACACCCTAGTGGCCTCTGGTTGGGCCCACTGGCTCAGCTGATGAGGGGTGAACACACTGGAAATTCTCTAAGGGAATCACCACCACCACCAGCACCACCAGCTCCCCCTTCCCCTGCACTCCCTGATTCTAGGACTAGCACCTTATTTTCCTGCCCCAGGACCAGAGACACCCAACCCCAGCTTGCAAGAAATGGATTCAGAAGCCCTCACAGCCAGAGACCATGGATGGGACTATCCCTCAAAAGGAAACTGAGGCCCGGCAGGGCTGAGGGTCATTCGGTCAATCATTCTCAGTGGTCCATCTGGAAATACAGGGTAAAGAAGTGTATCCTTCAGAGAGTCCTTGGCTCGGAGGCCCAGCCCTGCCTCTGTTCAACTGTGAGACGTGGGCAGCAAGCCTCAGTCTCCCCATCTGTTCACTGAGGGCTTCGTTGTGATGCTCTCCGAGGCCTCCCCTATCTCATGCACCCATTACCTGAGGAGAGAAGCAGCTTGCCTCTCTGGAATCAAACTCGGCCACTTCTGCTTGTTTCCGTGACCTTGGGCAGGTGGCTTGACCTCTCTAAGGCTCAGTTTCTTCATCCATAAAATGGAGCTGTAATTTATGGAGTTATTGGGAGATCCCATCAGATGATTAACACACAATAAGTGCTCGGCAAATATGAGCTGCCCTGCGTGCCCCTCTGCAGGGCTTAGCCCAGGGTCATGGCCACCTGGCCAGAGTCCCAGACTGGCATGGAGGCCAGCTTCCAGAGAAGGCCAGGCCCCGCACTACCCCAGCAGATGTCCAGATGTCTGAGCAGAGGAGTCCCAGGCTGAGATCACCCTTCATTCCTCTGCACCCTCGTCAACACTGAAGAGGTCCAGTGGGGAACCAGACGCTCTTGGTCTTTGCAGGGGGCTGCTCCTGGTACTCGGCTTGAGGGGGGGAGAAGGATGAAACGGGGGCGGCACAGAAGCATCCAGGTGGGAGGCGGGGCTCCTCCGGAGCCGGTGGGCAGGAGAGAGCTTTGAGGAAGACGTGTTAGGATGAGGGGGCGGGCGGCAGCGGGGCAGGCATGGGGGGCGGGGGGCACCGCGAGCGCGAGCGCGGACCGGGCGGCAGGCAGTCCCCGCGCCCAGGTGCTCCGAGGGACCCGGCAGCCCCAAGCCCAGGCGAAGCCAAGCGTCGCGGCTCTATTTGACGGTGACAGGAGCCCCTAGAGTCGAGGCCCGCGGTGGTGCGCCTGCACAGTGAGGCCAGCGGCAGGCTCAGGTCCTACCCGCGGCTCCCGGCGAGGACGTGACGCCAGAGGGAGCCCCCAACCCGCGGGGCAGGGGGGGGGCGGGGCCCCGAGCGGGGTCCGGAGGAGGCGTGGGGCTCCCAGGCAGGCCGCAGGGCGCACCCTGGAGGGGCCTGCGCCGCAGCCCCGGCCCGCCCCGCCCCGCCCCGCCCCGCCCCGCCTGCCCCCGCCCCGCCCCGGCCCGGCCCGCCCCGGCCGGCCGCCCCCCGCCGCCCGCCGCCGCCCAGCGCCTCGTGCCCGGTGCCGCACCGCCCCCTGCTGCCCGCGCCGAGCACCGCGCCAAGGCTGCGCCGCTCCCGGCGGCGCGGGGCTGTGGGACCTGGGCTGCAGGACCCACCTGGGGGCGCGGGGAGGCAGCGCGGGAAGGAGGCTCACCTCAACGCCAGCCCGGCTGCCTTCCCTCGACCTTCGGAGCCGCGAGCCCTGGGTGTCCCTTCGCGGTGACACGCGGCCCAGGTCAGCGGGGCTGCAGGCAGCCCTGACCACGCAGGCCAGCCGGCTGCACAGCAATCCACCTCACTTTCCTCACCTGGAAAGCGATGCCCATCATTCCCCCACCTGGTTTAAAAGCTCACCTCTCAAACCGTTAAATCTCAGCAGTTTGAATCCAGCTAAATTCACCAACAACGTCTAGATCGTTTTAGCTTAAATCCGCCTTATTCATGCATCTCCTTTCAGCTCCGGGATGAAGCAGAAGTGACATTGAACCGTAGGGTCTCCTAACTAAAGAGGATGGTTTTCCCGAAGCAAGGCCCTCCAAAAGCTAAGTTTGTAGCTCCATTAAAGATGTACAAGGACCTTACCTTGGAAGTCAAAAGATAAGTGACACACCAGGAAAAATCTCCGCAATTCCTATCACGAGTCTAATACAGGAGTCAGCAAACGTTTTGTGTAGAAACTCTGTCGAAACTACTCGACTTTGAGGTTGCAGCATGCAAGCAACCATTGACAATGAGTGGGGCTGTGCTCCAGCAGAATTGCATTCACAAGAAATAAGACAGTGGGCCTGAGGTAGCCTATGGGCTGTAGTGCGGCCTAATTTAACCAATATACAAAAAGCTCCTAGAAATCAAGAAAAGACAACCCAATGAAAAGTGTGCAAAGAACATGAATAGACAGTTTAAAGAAAACTCGAAAGGCCTCTCAACATATGGCAAATGCCCAACTTCACACATATAAAAGAAATGGAAGTTTCATTTTTCATCCCTTACCCAAATGGCACTTCAACGGAAATGGTGCCAAGACAGACACCCTGTTGGTGATGCCATGAGAAACAGGTCCATTCGGTGTTGCTGATGAGAGTGCAAAGTGGACACCCCCTTGAGGGGAAGCTGTGTGTTCTCCCATCACGGTTACCCTCTGACCCAGCAGCCCCACTGCTGAGCACGACCCTGCAGGCAGACCCAGGTCCCCTACAATGCCATATTGCCAAGTTACACCCAGTGAGCCATTGCTGCTGTGTTTGGAAACAACACACTCAGGAGCCAGTTACAGAAAGCCTGCACTGGGTGCACAGAGGAATATCACACAGCTGTTAACGGCAGGGAGGAGGCTCCAAGCCTGATATGGAAAGATCTGCACGCTGGCAGACATCAAGGGGAAAAAAGCAAAGTGCAGAACTGTGTTTTAAAGTAAGGTTTTTGTGTAGGAACAGGGTATGGGACTAAGAGCCTATTTGTATGTGTTCGTATTTGTGTAAAGAAACACTGAAAGGGCCCCTAAGAAACCAGTACAAGTGCTCTGTCAGGGGAATGAGTGGTCAGGAGCAGGGAGGAGAGAGAGAATTCACGGTATAGATCATTGACGTTTTTAAACCCCATAAGAATACATTTTGTCGTCAGGAACTTAAAATTCTTAAATCAACGACTATGGCTTTGATGAGAAGTGAGGGAAAGAAGCCAGAAGAGTATATATAGATCGCTACAGTTTGTATAGGAAAATGCATGTTTCCTTATGTCTGAGTATCTGGAAGGACGACCCCTCCCCTCAAAAAGTGCTGGCAGAGATGGCCTCTGGGAGGAGGACAGGGCCAGGGGTGGAAGGGAGACTCACCTGTCATTGTTGATCCTTTTGGGTGGTTGTATTTTTTAACTTTTTTTTTCCACCATATACATGATTTGAAGTTTTCAAATCAAAAGAAAAAGAGATGAAAAAGAAGGCAGATGAGAGCCCATGGGCCGCTAAAATAATACAGCGGCTCCCCAGGCACCGTGTTTGCCATGAGCCACATTCCGTTCCTTTCACTCACCTAGCAAGTGCCCAGGAAACTGAGGCCCAGAGAGGGGAGCGCTGTGCCCTGCATCATGCACAGGTGGGCACATTGCCCATCGAGTCTCTGGAAGACCCATGGGCGCCTGAAGCTGGAAAACAGGGATGTGGTCCCTCAGTGCTCAACACTGAAACTCCCTCTGTAAAATCCTCTCAACTTGCTACCCAGCCTTTGCTTGAATACCTCCCCACACCGGAAGTTCACTACTTTAGAGACAGGGCATTCCATCCATGGCCAGGTGGTTCAGTTAAAAATGCCTTGCTCAGCAGGAGTGTCTCCTTGTCCCTCGCTCTGCCCTCTGAGCCACCTGATTCCTCTGCCAAGGAGTGCCACACGGGCACACAAAGATCAGGGCACCTGGGGCTGTTCTTCAGGCTGAGCAGTCCTGGCTCCCAAGGTTCCCCTTGTTGGGTAATGTAGGTCAGTCCCTTTCCCTCTGTGAAGCAATGTCCATAACACATCCCCTTCTACATGATTGCAGTGGCCTCCACAGGACCAGTGTCCACATGCAGAGAGCCCCCGGCCAGTGTCTCCTGACTCCTCTTTATTCTGTGCTTTAGCCATATTAACCTTTGATCTTGCCCAAATCAGCCAAGACTGGGCATACCTCAGGGCCTTTGCACTTACTGTTGGCTGTATCTGGAAAGCTCTTGTTATGTCTGCATCATCCCAACCTCAATTTCCGAGTAGGACTGTGACCTCCTTGGACAGGCCTTCATTGAGTAGTCTAGCTAACATAGCTCCTGTCCATTCTCTTTCCCATCTTCCTTTTTCACTCTGGAATCATCTTGCTTATTCATTGCTTTGTTTGTAATAGAACATGAGCCCAGTGGACAAGGCCCTTATCTACTGCATTCCCTGCTGGATCCCAGTGCCTAGAACAGTGCCTGGTATATAACAGATGTTTGACACATGAATGAAAGGATGAATGCTGAGGCCTCTCTAGCTCACAGGGACAAGCCAGGAGGGGTTGTGGGCCCACAGGGCTGGAGGTCTAAGTGCCCGTCTCTGGAGTCTGCCCTGAGCAGCCCCCACCCAGGCACCATCATCAGTCTCTGCCCTTTAGCCCCTCTGCTCTCTCATCCACGGCACAGGGCAGAGGGGAGGCCAAGAGGCCACCCTCCCAGAGAAATATCAGGGCTCTAAATTCAATTTAAAACAGTTTAATTGCCTAATTGCTCTGCTCTTCGGTGCAGTTTGTTAACAGAAGCGATTCTGCAGCAGCCAGGCCAGCCTAGCAGAAAATTGGCATTTCAGCCAGAGGGAATTAAAGAGGCAGAGCACTGAACTGCCACTGATCCCAGCCACCCCGAGGCCCCTGCACCACCATCCCCAGCCCTACATGAGGTGTCAGCCACATGCAGGGCTTGGACAAGGGACGGGAGCGCCAGAGCTGAGCCTCTGTACGTGCAGACACGCACGCAGGCCTGAGCAGTGTCTGTGTGTTAGGAAGAGCAGGTGCTCTTGCCAGCATGTTTGGATCTCTCTGCTGTGTGCTTACCTAAGCATGGCTGTGCTTTCTCTTTCTTTATGTTTAAGCCGTGCTTTTAAATAGGAAACACATGCAAATGGTGTTTTAATTCAAGGTGTAAGTGGGTTTGCAGCAACAAGAGCCTCCTTTCCCCCCACCTTGAGCCCAGACCACCAGTTCTTTTCCCAGGCTCAGACTGTTATGCTTCCTGTGGGTCCTTCTAGAGCTATTCTGTTTATATATGCATAAGACTGTTTTTATACAGATGATTACATACCGTAAACATGGCCCCGCTTTTCTCCCTCATTTGCTGTATTTTGGAGACTGTTTCTTATCAGAGCTTATCGAGAGCTTCCTCATATTTGTCATAGTGAATGACTGCCCTGGATGACTTTTGTAAATCCCCTATTGCTGGACATCAAGGTTGTTTCACCCCTATGCTTTATAAGCAACAGTGCTATCTCAGTGCATATACACACCTTGTTTTAGCACATAGGAGGGTACATGGGCTTAGAACTCATATTCCCTTTCCAAACCAGTTGGCTTTTCCCACCACAAAGCCACACTGTCACCCTACAAGAATTGGAAGAGTGTCCCAATCCTATGGACTCAGAAACAACCTCAGTTATGCCCAGACTCTGGTGCATATGGATTCTGACTTCTGGTTCACCCAAATGGGTTCAAAGCATTCAGACCATTCTGCAAGCTGCTTCTTTTTTTCTTCATTCAACAATCAATGACACTCATCTTCCTATGTAAGTAAACAGCTCTGCTTTTTGTTTTGAGGGCTGAATAGCATGCCATTGTGCTCTCCTACTACATCGGATTTAACCACTCCCTTATTGGAATCCAAATTGTTGCCAACTTTTTGTTATTACAAGCTGCACTGCAGGAAAATTCCTTGAAGCTAAGTCCTGGCACACATCCTTTATGCTATCCTTAGGGCAGCTTCCCAGAAATGGAATTTCTAGGTCAGAGGGTGTATACTTTGGGGTGGGGGTGGGGGGCGGACCATGCATTTTAAAACCATTTGAAATGTATTTGTGCGTGTGTGTCTCTGCTGTGTGTTAGTGGGCTCCTGCCGGTAGGTTCATGCAGGTACCCAAGCCAATCTGTTGTGTGGATTTGCATAAATGGGGGTCTAGGCCTACTCAGTGCTGCCCCCCTCTGCCTAATATTTGGGAAAGTATGGGAGTGACTGCTGCCTGTAGAGTGCCATTGGAGGGTCTGTAGACCTCACTCTGATTTCTGAGCTAAGCTAAGCCTCATCTTCTCTGGATCCTCCCAGTCACCAGGGTCAGAAGGCTAACCCAGGCCGGCTTTACATCATGGGTGAGAAGTCTGAATCACCAGGAAGCCCAGGTGGATGCAGGTGTTGAAAGAAGTTCATTCAGCATCAACATCTGTCTCTCTCTCTTTTTTTTAAGATTTTATTTATTCATGAGAGACAGAGAGAGGCAGAGACACAGGCAGAGGGAGAAGCAGGCTCCCACTGGGAAGCCTGATTCAGAATTCGATCCCAGGACCCTGGGATCACAACCAAAAGAAGACGCTCAACTGCTGAGCCATCCGGCGCCCCCACATGTGTCTTGATTCTGGTTTGCTCTATGCCAGCTGCATTCTTGGGTCAGCCTTCACACGCAGAGGCAGAGACAGCCTGCCACCAGCTCCAGGCTTCCAGCTTCTCGCCCATGACCCCAGTTCCTTCTTTTTTTTTCCCTACAGTTCCAGCCAATGGCTTGGATTTGCCTCTGATGGACCAGCTAAGATCACATATCCACCTGAACTTTCATGGCATCCGAGGGACCCTGGTGCCACAGGCCACCTCTGTATCCAAAGCTCGGAGCCAGTTCCCCACCCCAGCCCACCCAGCCCTGCTCCTGAATCCCTGCTCCTGTCTGCTCACCCAGCAGCCAACAACGAAGGGGGTCGGTGCCAAAGACTCTCGCCACTTGCCTCTCCTCTGAAAGAGCTGCCGTCTCAAGGAAGGACTCCAGAAATCCAAAAGGCTTCCAGCCACACAGGAGGAGAGGAGCTGGGGACCAGAAGCAGCTATTTCATGTAGCAGAAGTCACAGGAAACAAGGCTTGACTTGCTTTCCTTTGAAAAGCACTAAATGATTTAGCAGAAGGGGTTACTGGCAAACACTGGACTGTCGCCCTGGTCCGCACTGCTGTTCCTGTTTTCCTGTACTGGCCCCCCCAACCTGAAGGAAGGGCAGCGGTGTCAAGGTGAGACTGAACCATCACCATGGGTGATGCTTTCAACCCCAGGTCTAATCAGGCTGGACTATTTGCACTTCAGCAAACTCCCACTCATCCTGCAAAACCTATCCCAAAGTTACTTCCTCAGGGAAGCCTTCCCTCGCTCCCTCTGGCAAAGTTGGCCCAGAGTGATCTATCTGTGCCCTCTGAGTACCCATCACCTATCAGCGCCCAGGGCTCTGGGTCTGGTCTAGGGTTTCTGACTTCCCCCAGCCTCATATCCCACTGTTCCATGGAAGAGGAGCTTAGAATAAGTGGATATTTTGATCCGCTAGAGGAACAAAAATTGTTTTCATTCATTCATGCATTCATTCACTCAGCCAATATATACTGATCACCTACCAAAGACCAAGCCTGTGCTGGGTGCCCCGGCAGATATCACAATAACCAAATAATACCAAAAATAAATGCAGCATTCTAAGGGATGGTACATGAAGAAGAGATGGCGTAATTCAAGGGCTGAGAACACGGGCTTGGAGCCAGACTGCCTGGGTCTGAATCATGGCTCTATCCCTTACCAGCAGGGTGAGGTGGCCACATCATGAAACCTCTCCAAGCATCAGTTTTATGATCTATAAAATAGGGAGAACCACAGTGCCAGCCCTATTCATCCACTGGCAGGATTAAATAGGTTGCTGGAGAAAAAGTATCTGAGAGAGGTGCATGGTCCATCACAGGAGCTTAAACACATCTGGATGGCAAACTCCTGAGCATACGTAGCGGGGATGCCTACCCTCTTTGATAGGTCAGGGAAAGCCAGTGTTTGCGCAGAGGCTGGAGGATGGGCAGGAATTAACACAGAGGGAGAGTGTCCCGGGGTGGCCATCCCACCTCGCATACATCACAGGTCCCCTAGACAGAAGACATGGGGAGGGCAGCGAGGCAACCTCCAGAGGTGTGGTGGAAAATGGATGACCCTTTCTTTCTATCACAAAGCATGACAAGAGGAATAGGATACAAAGCACTGAAGGCAGATATTCAATATTGGATGTGCACTGAACTTCCAAATAAAGCGTTTCTAAATATGCAAATGATCTGGAGTTGGCTTCTACAGACATGCCTGTTTTCGCACCACTATCAGGTTCCATCCTTGAGGTGGCTATATACGGTGCCTCACCAAGAATTTGTTTCATTGACCAGCTCTTCCGTGGGTGAGAAACAGCAGGGGCAGGTGGCCGCAAGGGAGGGCTGGGGGCGGCGCGCTGCGAGGGCGCTGCAGCGCGCCCTCTGGTGGCAGGTGGGAGGCCCACGGGGGCCAAGTCCTGTGGTTTGCAGAGAGGCGCCAAAACAATGTCCCAATATAATTCCACACGAATTCAATTGAGTGGTCGTAAAAAAGTGATTTTATAACTATAAAAATTTACCAGTGTGAAAATCTACTACCCTCAGTAGCTTGCAGGTTAGCATTAGAAAGCTAAATTGGAGGAGTTTGGAGTGGGTGTTGTCCAGTGTAGACAGGGAGACGGGCTCCAGGTAAGACAGGTGAGGAGGGTGGGGCCTCTGCGGGGCTTTGCTGGGGAAGCCGGGGGAGGGCACACGACGCCACAGACTCAGAGCTGCATGTATGTCTCTGGCCTCTATCTGCAAAGGAAAGACAGCAGGGGCAGAATGGAAGTGGCAACGTTGTCTCAGAGGTGATGGGTGGCAGTGAAGACCAGACTGACACAGGAAAAAGACACAGTTAATTAAGGCTATATTTTGGAAGTAAAATGCACAGGACCTGGTAATGGATGTGGGGACTGGGAGGTGGGCAGACCTCCAAGCCCTGGCCTCCAGAGCTGGGTGGGCAGGGTTCCCCTTTGGAGGGACACAGCAGGGCTCTCCTCAGCGGGGGCCACCTGGAGCTGAGGATGGAGGATGTCATAGGTGAGCACATCTGCCAGTTCTGGGGGGGACAGTCCTGGTTTATACAGAGTGCCCCTGCGTTGTTGTTCATGGTGCCCCCTTTCACTCTCAAAAGGGTCTCTGTCTTCCTCTGAGTCAAAAATAAAAATAATGTAGTAAATATAAATAATAAATGAATGAGCAAGGAGAAGAGATGCTCTTGTTTAGTAAAGCAGAAACCAACCTGTGAATGTGGAAGGGAGTACACAGTACAATTGGAAGGAAAGTCACCATCTGGCAACCAGCTTGGGCACCACTGTTTCTGGCAAGAATCAAAAGATAGTAAGACTAGCAGGGAGAAGGTGGAGGGAGAAAGGGGCGTCTGCATAGGCTCAAAGTACCTCCCCACAGAGGCGCATGACCTACAAATGGGAACGGAGTAACTCTGCTGTGAGGAAGCCTGCCTGATGCCCCCACATCCAAGTGATGAGAGCTGATGCCAACAAAGAGGCACGGTGACGTCAGGAGCCCTGTGGCAGGGTGCAGTGAGAAGCACGCAGCATCACTTCTGTGACACCCCTCCTGAAAACACATCAGCTGGATCGAATCATTAGGAAGCAGTTATTCTACAAGACAGCCCAATATTCAAAGGCATCCAAGTCATGAAAGTCAGTGAAGGATTGTAGAATATTCCAGATTCCAGGAGACACAAGAGAGAGGAAACCTCAAGGTCCTGAGCATGCAGTCCTGACCTGGATCCTTTCACCATAAAGGACATTGGGAGAGTTGGCAAAATGTGAACGTGTGAACAGGGTCTGTGGGT
Organism: Canis aureus; assembly: GCF_053574225.1. Taxonomy (NCBI): domain Eukaryota; kingdom Metazoa; phylum Chordata; class Mammalia; order Carnivora; family Canidae; genus Canis; species Canis aureus. The sequence continues at coordinate 2,682,871 of NC_135629.1, forward strand.
CAGACGATGGTGTCCCATCAGTGTGGCTTTCTCGATTGGGGCTGTGCTGTGGTCGTGCGGGAGAATGGTCTGTCCGGGGAAAATATGCAAAACTGTCTTCTAGGTGGTGGCATCATGTTGCCCATTGCTCTCTGATTGTCCGGGAATAAGAGATCTTTGTACAGGCTTGTATGTCTCTTTTCTGCGCATCTGAAACTGAGACCAGAGAGTAAAACAATTCGCCCCATGTCACTGTTAGAGGCAGAGTCTGACTTAGGCCAAGCTCTCGGACCTTGTGCCTCCCTCTGCACTCTGAGGACCTTCCCAGCCTGGAAAAGGATTCTCTGCTCAGATGCACAGTTTGCCAGGCTAGGAATGGAATCAGAGAGGTCAGAGACCTATGACCCAGGTTTGGCCACCCCCGGTGGCCATCTGGCCAATTGCAGTTCTACCTACAGAGAAACCCAAGGTTGGCGATCCCTTGGCGTGAGCTGTCCTCTGATGGTCCAGCGGCCGGCGCCAGTCAGCACAACCAGAGTGTTCTCCATCTGCACCTCGTGAAATCACTTCGTCATCAGCATCCCAAAAAATAGACCTGGAAGGGAAGTGAGGGTATGGGAGGGCAGAGAAGTCACGCAGCTGTCACAGCCCTGAGGCAACTAAAGTATGAAGGGTCCCTCCCCTGATCCGACCCCGCAGGTCTGCCCTCAGGAATCTTAAACTTTAGGGTCCCAGGACCCCTTTACACTCTGAAAGATTAGTGAGGGCCCGAGAGAGCTTTTGTGGGTGGGAATTTTAGCTATCGACATTTACATTAAATACTCAAAATTTATTTTTTTAAAAGATTTTATTTATTTATTCATGAGAGACACAAAGACAGAGAAGCAGAGACACAGGCAGAGGGAGAAGCAGGCTCCATGCAGGGAGCCCAACGTGGGACTCGATCCTGGGACTCCAGGACCACGCCCTGAGCCAAAGGCAGATGCTCAACTACTGAGCCACTGAGACACCCCTCAAAACTTAATTTTAACCAAAATTCAAGCACACATTCCATTGGCTGTTAGAGCAATGGCATCATCACATGTCAGGCCTGGAGACTTCCACAGTGCGCTCATGTCAGAGCGAGAGTGAGCAAGGCCCATAATGCCTGATATTATGATGCAAACAGCCTTGACCTCACAAGTCCCCTCAAAGGGTCTCAGGAACCTGGAGGTGCACGGACCTCAGGGGGAGAAGCCCTGGTGTAGGCCACATCCCTGCCCCAGTGATCACTATGACCAGCTGGAAGAAGTGGAACATTCACCTGTGACCCCAGCAGTGCTGTTCCTCCAGAGAGACTCCCACACCCATGTGTGAACCAGAGAGTCAGACACAAGCATGTGCACGACGCTATCTTCCACCTTCACCATTTGGAGGCAACCTGAAGGACAGAACTGACAAGTGAACCATGTGCCGCTTATATAACAGAACACTACCCGATGGTGAGTGGTATCAACACACAGAGGCCCCCCAAACAAAACTGATTGAAAAACACAAGTTGAAGAAGGAAAGGATCAGTACGAGCCCACTCGATGAACTGAAAGCATACAGGACGATGCTGCACGTTGTCTCTGGGTGTACATGTCTTCTCTGCGTTGATAAACATGAAATTCAAGATTTCAAGATTTGAGGCCGTGGCTCCCTACTGTGGGGGGCAGGGGAGAGAACTGGGGAGGGAAGTGTACACAGGGGGGTTTCATTGTATCCATGATGTTTAATTCATAAAGTTATTTTTAAAGTACCTGAGTGACTGTGGGAAAATGTAAAACTAGGACAAGCTGGTGGTGTGTGCTACCATCAGTTCATTAACTGATTCTTCACAATTTTGAGTACGTGTAGCAGAGATTGCCAGCCGCCTACCTAATATCTGTTTTCCTTCTTCCTTACCGATTTATCAGGGCAGCATGTGCCCAGCTCAAAAAAAAGAGAGAGAGAGAGAGAGACGGAGACAGAGAAAGAAAAAGAAAACACTGCATATTCCAGCCTCCCTGCAGTGACATGGCCTTATCGGCAAATTGGAGGCAAAAAGGTGAAAGTGAGGTTATTCAATGCATCTCATGGGAAAGATCCTCAAATATGAGGGAAGACAACTGCCAGCACTGGTTTTCTTCACCCCTTTCTCCCTCTTTCTACCTAGAACTGGGTGGGAAAGACTGACGGAGCTGCAGCAGCCCTCTTGTGATCCTAAGGCCTCCTTGTGGATGGAAAACAACACTAAGATGGCACAGCATAAAGGTAGAGGGAGCCTGGGCACTGATGATACTGTGGAGCCCCGCACCAGCCCTCACATTTTGTCGGGGAAAAATGATCTCTCTTCGTTTAAGCCACTTGGGTCCAGGTTATGTCCACTCACAGCAAGGCGACCTCCCGCACCCATGGCTCCTCAAGCACGCTGGGAGCACGCTGCCTCTCACCACACATGCAAATGGCAGTTGTCCCAATTCCCTTACTTGCTAATCCCTTTCTGCTTTTTGCCTTTTCATAGTCTACATTCCCAGCTTGTTGAGCTGCCTTTTTTTTTTTTTTTTCCCTCCACTTGGTGCCAAATAATGAAATTTTAGTACTTAGCCTTGAAAACTCTAAGCTTTTCTTACTGCTGGTAAAAGAAATCTCAGCAAGATAAGAAGCAAAAAAATGTTCCCGCTTTCCCTACAGCTGCAAAAACACAGACGCTCCTCGGAATCATAAAGCTCGTTCCGATAAGTGGGGGATTGAAAACGGTCACTGAAGAAACCACGCATGTTCTCCTCTTCAGTGTGGAGACGGATGTGAAAATGTAAAGCCCTATTCTATTTTCTGCCAGTGTGAACGTGTCCTTAGAGGGGTAATTTGCACAAAGGAGCCTTGTAAGATGACTGGCCTTTGGGCCTGGCTGCCGTGTCCTGTGAAACATGACCTCAGCCCTCACAGGCTGCAAGGCCCAGGACTGGGGGGTGCCTTATGTGATCGTTTCTCACCCTGCTGATGATACTTAGGTTCTGGAATTCCTGGGTCAAAACTTAAGAGGATCATTGATGCTTGCATGAAGGAAAAAATTAATAAAAGCTGAGGTGTTGGTAGATTATTTGAACCAAGATTTTGAGACTGTCTTATCTCGTTTATGTTTTTAGAGGTTTATTTATTTATTGGAGAGAGAGAAAGATGGAGAGAGAGAGCAGAGGGAGAGGGAGAAGCAGATGCCCCGCGGAGCAGGGAGCTTGACGTGAGGCTCGATCTCAGGACCCTGAGATCACGACCTGAGCCGAAGTCAAGAGTCAGATGCTTAACCGACCAAGCCCCCCTGGCTTCCCACTTTTGTCTCATTTAAATCAACATGGACCTACCAGTCTTTGTTTCTGGGTCCCCTGTGCAGAATGTCCTCCTGCCCTGCTCTCCCTCCATTTCATTAACGTCAGCTCAGCCCCCAAGCTTACTCAGAGTGTCCCTCTTGGAAAGACCGTGCCGGCAGCAGAACTGGGCCTCTTCCACCCTCGTGGGACCCCGGCGTCTCCCAGAGTCACCTCCCACCTCGCTCACTTCAGCCAGGACCCTCCAGCTACCAGAGATAAGCATTCAATTCAAACTAGCTTGAGGGGCGCCTGGGCAGGCTCAGTTGGTTAAGTGTCTGCCTTCAGCTCAGGTCATGATCCCAGGGTCCTGGGATGGGGCCCCACATTGGGCTCCCTGCTCAGTGGGGAGCCTGCATCTCCATCTCTCTCTCCTTCTGTATTCTCTTTTGCCCTCACTCTCTTTCAAATAAATAAATAACATCTTTAAAAAAAAAAAAAAGAAAGAAAAGAAAAAAACTAGCTTGAACAAAGAAGGAACTGCATTCGCTCTGGTGCCTAGAAACCCTGACCAAGCTACATTCAGTCACAGCTGGATCCAGGCACTGGGATGATGATTTGTTCCTGTGCTTTGCTCCCTGTCTAGTCTCTGAAGTGGCCTGAGATGGCTTCATCCTCAAGGATATTCTAGCAAGGGGGTGACAGCAGCTCCAGGATCACATCCTACCAATTCAGCCAACCCGGCAGAAAGAGACACCTTGTTCTTGAGGGCCGGAAGCAGCGCTGTGATTCCAATTGACCCTCTCATGTCACACACATCTCTGAGCCAATCACTGCCGCTTCTCATGGGCTAGCTCTGCACCTGTGCCCACCATGGGCAGGGGAGGGAGCCTTGATCACAAGGGTGGGCCAATCCTAGGAAGGGCGAGGGGGTAGTTTTCATCAGTACACTGAGCTGGCTCAAAAGTCTACCACAACATGAGGTTCTAATTTGTTTTCGTGTGTGCCTTCTGTGTCCTGATGACCAAACGCAGGAGGCTGGCACATAGTAGTAGGTGCTCAGGAAATGCTTGCGGGATAACACGAATGGGAAGTACTAGGTGCAGCCTAGAGATGTCACCTCGACGCCACAGCTTCAGAGTTTCTTGGCTATTTCTAACTCCCATATGTAGAGGGGCCAGGCTGGAGACACAAATAATCGATGTATAGCAGGTGGACCTGTCATAACTGTGAGGGGGAGGGGATGCCCCAATCTGGGATTGTTGCGTCTTGTGAAATTTTTTTTCTTTAAGAAGCTAAAAATCTGGAAGTGTGTGTGATATCTAATATTTAAGTTCTGACAACTAATTAGAAAAAAATTTTTTAACAATCGTGCATGCCCATGGGCCACCTGTTTACAAGGATAATGAGAGTCAGTATTTGAAATGTGCAAGAGAGGGAAGAATAGGAACCTTCTGGAAGGCCACCTTCACAGGCTGCTTCCATGGCTGCCTGAGACTGCTGTCACCCCACGCGAGTCTGGGAGCCGGGGGTCTCTGTGACCAACCCCAGGGGAGCAGGCCCACAATGTGAGTGGGGGGCACCGGGCCAGCCCCACAGCCCCAGGACAGACCCTCGCCCTCTGGGAAGACTGCCTCCAATTTTCCACCTCAAATCAGAGTCATCTTCCCCAGAATGCCATTCGGCCCTGGCCAAGTGGAACTGATTTTGTGTCCCAGAGCCTCCAGGAGCTCCTAACGAGATCTTGACTGGAACCCGGCTTTAAACATTCCTCACAGCGGGTGATTGGGTCTTGATTTGCTGGATGCGTTTGGCTGAATCACCGTCCCCAAACAATATGAGAAATAAAACGCTGGCCACGCTCGGATGGCCAGGAGGCGCCTCCTGATCCGCGGGGCCAATTACACGGGCCACTCCCTGCAAGCGGGCCCCACGCCCCCCGAGGAAGGTGCTGCTTGGGAACAGAAGGTGGACAGGCCCCTCGAAAGAGACGCTGTGTGGTGCCAGGCCCTGCGCAGGAAGGAGGTGGGCCGGTCAGGGCCACGGTGCAAGTGGGAAAACTGAGGCGTGAAGAGCAAGGAGCCCTGCCAAGTTCACACGGAGGCCAAGGCAGACCTGGGGGCAGGAGCCGGGCTGTCTGCTTGATGCTCGAGCTGTGTGCGTGCTGGACCCGGCTCTGCCATAAGCATGCCAGGGGCCTCTCTCTGCCCTGCAGGGCAGCCCACACGGATTTCTCCACACCCCTAGCTTGTCGTGGAGTGGCTGCAGGTTCCTCACAGGGGTCCAAGGGCCCCAGGGCTGCTGCTCAGAGCCCTTTCTATGGGGTGGTGTTTCTGCGCGTCCTGGCAGTGGAGCGCAGTGGTTGGAGGCCTGTGGTCCCATCCTGCCCTGCCCTGTGCTCAGTCATGTGGCCTCTCTATCCCCCAGCAGCCCCATCTGTAAAGTGGGCATCTTCACAGCGCGGGCCTACCCACGTGGAGCGTTCAGAATGCATCTGCGCGTACGTAGTGTTAGGGACTGCCACTGTCACAGGCCCCTGGACAGCAGACAACTGTCGTCATCTCCCAGGACAGCCAGCCAACAGCACAGGGGCCCCCCGATGGCCCCAACTCTCTCCGACACGACACCTGTCAGTCAGCTCCCCTTCACACCTTTCACCCCTGCTACTGGGGTGCACTATGGCAACCCACTGTCCCTGGGCTCCCTGCAGCTCCACTTCCCCCCATCAGGGCCTGTCCCATCATCTGTGAGGTGGGGCTGACCCAAGAACGCCCGTCCTGAGGACTCACCAGGGCTTTAGCAGAGTCACTCCTGGTGGGCCCACCTGGGTGGCTCAGCGGTTGAACATCTCTCTTCTGCCCAGGGCGTGATCTAGGGTCCCAGGATCGAGTCCCACATTGGGCTCCCTGCATGGAGCCTGCTTCTCCCTCTGCCTGTGTCTCTGCCTCTCTCTCTGTGTGTGTCTCTCATGAATAAATAAATAAAATCTAAAAAAAAAAATTACTCCTTGTGGATGGCCCATGGCTGAAGAGGAAACCGGCTCTTGGAGGGACAGCCCCCAGCAAGATCCAGAAGAGCCTGTCTTTGCCCTACCCCCACTGAGTCTGGAGGAAACCCTGCACACACTCGTGTCTTAACGGGCACCTCCCCCTTACAGTGGCAGGATGGAGGGTGTCCTAGCAGCCACGTGATTCTACCCGGAAGCGACACGCGCCCTTCTACTCACATCTCACTAACCAAAGCAGGTCACACGGCATTACCCATTTCCCTAAAGGGGGCAGGGGTACAAGAATCCTCTGTGTGTGTCCAGAAGGAAAAGAAGCAGAAAGTGTGGGCAATTCTCAGGAGGACGGCACCCACCCACACAGGCGCCACGAATCCCAGTCCACAAATATACAAGTGACTGTCAAGAAGGCTCCTTCATCTCCTACTTGGTCCTGTTCTGCTGAGAAGGGGGGAGATTTCACCTTTGTCGTTCTTGGGGGCTTTGTGCCCAGTCAATGGTTCTTGTCAAGTTCCCGGAATCTGGCACAGGGATGGGATGTCTGGGGACAAAAGCTTCGGTGCTGTTTGTTACGGGCTGAACAGCATCCTCCCTGAGTCCATGTGGCAAAGCGCGGAAGGAGGTGGGCCGGTCAGGGCCACGGTGCAAGTGGGAAAACTGAGGCGTGAAGAGCAAGGAGCCCTGCCAAGTTCACATGGAGGGAAAGGCAGACCTGGGGGCAGGAGCCGGGCTGTCTGCTTGATACTCGAGCTGTGTGCGTGCTGGACCCGGCTCTGCCATAAGCATCCTGCCCTTCAGAACATGACTGTATTGGGAGTCAAGGCCTTTAAGAACTGATTAAGTCAAAATAAGGCCATTGGGGTGGGCCCTGATGCATCGGGGTAGCCTTAGAGGAAGAGGACATGCGGCCCCATAGAGAGACCCCAGGAACGCACATGTACCGGGGAAAGGCCACCTGAGGATGGATGGAGTGCACCATGGACAGAAAGGCCTCTGGAGAAATCAGCTCTGCTGGCACATCGATCTCACACTTCCAGCCTCTGGAGCTGAGAGAAATAAATGTCTGTTTGTTTTAACCACCCAGTCTGTGGTACTTTGTTATAGCAGCAACCCCGTGCTGATACACCAATGGCCACCGGTTCACACCTGTTGTTGCTGAGACCTCCCGTGCTCCTGCAGATCTCAGAGCTCTCTTACGTCCATGTCACACTTGGGCCACGAGACCCTTTGCAGCCACCAAGGACCCTGTCCCCAGGGTCTTCCTCCCTAAGCTCACAAGGGTGCCATCTTATCTGGATCCTGGCCTCACCTGTGCCTGGGCCCTCAACACTCAGGGATACATAGACCTCACTCCCAAGGGAACCCCCAACTGTTTCTCTACCAGCCCCTGCTGCCTTCTGTAACCCAAGGCATTTGGAACAAAGTCAGGAGGCCATCCACCAGCCGCAGGCTTTCTGGGGCATGGAAGAACAAGATCAAACTCCCACTGACGGGGATGGAGAAGAAGGTGAAGTTCAGGAAGGAAAAGACACAATTACCATCTCAAAATATTATCCTGTCTCCCACAAATGACCCCTTGCAGGGCACGTTTTGATCCTCACATGTTTTCATGAAGACCAAGTTTGCTGGGGTACCTGGGTGGCTCAGTTGGTTAAGCATCTGCTTAAGCATGGGCTCAGGTCATGGTCCTGGGGTCCTGAGATCGAGCCCCGCATCTGGCTCCCTGCGGGGAGCCTGCTTCTCCCTCTGCTTGTGTCTCTGCCTCTCTCTGTGCGTCTCATGAATAAATAAAAACTTAAATAAAAGAAGAAGGAGAAGAAGAAGCCGCCGCCGCCGCCGCCAGTTGGTTGAAGTCCAGTGCTGGTGCAGCAGCACCACTATCATTAGGGACAGGGCTTGTCATTTTGTGTATGTGAACATCCTCAATGAATAGCTTCCCAAAGTCACCTCATCATCCAAGATGGCTGCTGGAGTGTCCATCTGCATCCCAGGAAGAAGGAAGGACAAAGCCAGGAGGACCAAAGAGCAGAGCTCCTAGCTGAGTCGGCTCCCTTTAAGCAGTCTGTGCTAAAGAAAGTGTCTCTTACTTCTGCTAACAACCCACTGAGCAGAACTCAGTCACATACGTGACTGCAAAGGGCCAGGGAACCTTACCTTATACCAGGGTGCTTCACCAAACCACAAAACATCGGGGCGTGGTTACTAAGAGAGGGAAAATGGGTATTAGGTGGCAACCGGTCATCTGCTAGCCCGAGTCACTCTGAGGGACTTGAAGGTCAGAGAGAAGACATGACTGCCCAGGATCCAGAGCCCGGGAGCAGCAGCAGTCGGGAAGTTAGACTGGAGCTTGGGTCACATATGGTCAACTCCATCACTATACCCAAGCTTCCAGAACCCCCCACATTTGGCATAGTGCTTGTTACCATCCAGATACAGCACACAGAATGTGGGCCTAGCAGAACAGAAGTGAGCAGGGCTTTTCAGGAAAATTTAAAAATGTGAGGGCCCCCCGTCAGTGAGGCTGTACTGGTAGGAGTTAAAACCGGCACAGCTGCTTTGATGAGGGTGCTGGTTCAGATTAGGTTCCACTGCTAGAGAAAAACCCAAAGTGGTTTCAACAAAGTAGACATTTATTTCTCACTCGTCTTCAAAAAGTCATCCTGAGGTATTGAAAGTCCAAGGCTATCGTGGATGCACCAGGGTCAGGGTATGGGCTCCTTCAATCTTGTTGCACTTCCATGAGAGGCTTCCATGCCCAAGTCACTCTGATTCCAGATGGCTGCTCTGATGCCAGCCGGTGCAACCACATCCTGGGCAGCAGGAAGGACAGAGCCTGTCCATCCTCCATAAGGAAGTCACATGCATGCTTGCATCCCATTGGCCAGAACTTAGTCACACGGACACACCCACCTGCAGGGATCACTGGAAAATGTAGTCTTGTTCCAGGAAGCTGTGTACCCAGCTTTAAAAAAAATCAGGGATTCTATTACAATGGAAGAAAAGGAGGACACATTGGAGGACAGCTATTAGCCTCCGCCAGAACACTGTGAGACTAATTAAAACTAATTAAGACTGTATGCTCCAGTAATTCCACGTGCATGAGTTACCAAAAGCATATTTATAAGGATTTTTGTCACTGCATGGTCTGTTGTTGCAAAATGTATCAGGAACAAAAGTCCATCCCGAGGGGACTGGTTAACTAAATTGCCATATATCCATAATGTATGCAGCTGCCGGAGCGGAGCGCAGCAGCTCTGCTACCTGACACAGAATGATCCCAAGATCAAGTGTCAAGTGAAGAAAAAAAATCTACAGAACATCTACACTCCCAGAACAGGAGTAATATACGTACACGTGTGAACACACACAGGCACCTGTGGATGCTTCTGGGGCAGGGGGTGGAACAACTGAATGAATGTCAGGGCAGGGCAGATATCCACATCCCAACGTATACCTCCCCGCACGAACTTCTTTTTTTGCCATGTACATATTACTTATTAAAAAACAACTTTAAGATCAGAACAAAAAGTAGCAGGCTCCTAGCCTCTTTTCTCCTACTGGGGCCTCCCCATTGACACGGCTGTTTGCTCAGGCACTGAGCAAACCCAGGCTGTCACTCCAGCCTCTCGGGTGACACAAGTGTCCACGGCTGCTGGTACTGAGTGAAGCTCTGGACTGGCCTGTCCAGTCCTCCCCATCTGGCCAACGCTTGCCCTGCTGGGAATGCCCTGCGGGCCTCCTGCCCCCACCCACCAGGCTTCCAGGAATGCTCTGAGAAGGAAACTCTTGGTGGCCCCATGGTCCCAGTGGGCCCAGGAGGAGGGGGGCCCAGCAACCTGCCTGTGCCTTTGCACTTGGTCTTGCCTGTGCCCATTGACAGGCCTCTGGGCCCCGGATGCTGGGGAGCATGGCACACGGGCCCCACAGTCACGAGCCGCCTTGGAGCTGGTGCCCTTCACATTCTGCCGCAAAAGAGGGCTGGCATTGGAGGCGGGTGCCAGGCCTGACCCTCAGCAGCCTCGTGACCCTGAGACCTCTTCGTCTCTGGCGGTGGGAATGACATACCTGGCACCTCCCTTCTTCTCCAGCTACCCAAAGACTCAAGGCCGAGCTGAGCTACAGTGGCAGCAACATGGGGCACATGACACCTCCCTCCTCTTGTTTGCAGCTCGCTTTTTTCTGGCTTAGGCCCGTTTTTAGCTTATCCCAATTCTTACTATGTCAGTCCCTGTCATCCTACCTTCTGAGTGCCTATCACGTGGCAAGCTTGACTCTAGGGGCCAAACACAATAGTGTTATCACTACTGTCCCATTCGCATCTGCAGCAACTCCTGCTACTTCTAAAGTCTTTACACCAGCCCCCGCAAGACACGCCTTCTCGTCCCCATGTTACAGATGGCGAGCTGGAGCTGGGGTGGGGAAGCGGCCTGTCCAGGAGGGCAGAGCTGAAGGTGCAGAGAAAGGGTGGGACCTGCAGGGCTCACTCCAAACCCCAGGCTCCCCAACAGGGTGGGGAGACGGCAGCTCACAGAACCGTGGTTCACTTTACACATCCATCTTGTCTGCTCCAACGGGGCCCAGGAGATGGGAGCCCTGGAATCCAACTGCCCTCCACCGCCACTTCCCCAGCAGCCAGCCTGGGGCCTGTGCACGGGCCAGGGTTCCTCCACTGAGCAAACGAAGGAGCCCAGAGCCTCCCAGGGCTCAGGATGCAAAGGGACCTGTCCGGACCTCTGATCATTGCCTATTCTCGCCCCAGCGCTCAGGCTCCCAAGAGGAACTGGCCTGAGTATTCCTGCAGAACCTCCACAGCTGCACCTCCTGCTCCTTTTGTTTTTTATTTAAAAATAGGTCAAGAAAATATACACACTTCAGCCCACCTGCCAGAGTGGGCTTTGAGGAGGCCAAAGCGCCACGGGGAGGAGGCAGAAGGGTGAGAAGGGCCAGAGCAGTCCTGGGTGCCCAGGCTTTGGAGAAAGGAGGTGCCCTCAGCTGGCCTAGCCAGGCCTGGCCCTGGGAGATCAGTGTGTGGGCCACGTTGCTGAGCAGGGAGACAACAGGTGGAAGGAAGGTGGAAGGCAGAGGCAGCCCCCAGCTAGAGCAGAGGTGGCTAAAGACACCTGGGAGCACAGAGGGCAAGACAGGGCTGGCGTGGGCTCCTGCCCACAGAAGGTCCCATGACCTCGTCCTCCTCACCAGGGGCTTCACACTCAGCCTGCCCTCCACAAGCCCCCGCAGGCCTTCCAGCCATGGTGGCCACACTTAGGTATTGATAGCCTTCCAGCGCTCACTGTCTGTGCTATTGATGCTGCCAGTGTGGCAGGGCATGGAAGCAATGTCGTCCAGGTAGGCCACCCCACCAGCAGAGTCAAACTGGGTGCTGGCAGCTCCTGCTGTCTCCAGGCCCTCCCGCCGGGCCACAGCATAGGGCTGGGGCAGGTGCATGTCCGGTTCCTCAGTCTCGTCCACTTGGCATTTGTAGGAGAAGAGGATCTTGGGCTCCGAGCTGGTGGGGAGGAGAGAGGGAGAGGGGGGCCCCATGTGTGGTCAGGGAAGACTTCCTTCTCTGAACAATAAGGCTTGCTGCCTAACGGCCACCTAGAGCTCCCCAAAGCTTGGACTCTGGAGTCCAATGGGACTTGTTTTAAAACTCAGCCCTTGTGTGAGTGTGGGCAAGGACTTCTGTGCCTGCTCCTCACTGTAAAATGGGTGCAACTCTGACCTCAAGCCTCTTTGCAGAGGGCAGAACAGAGGCAAACTCTGGCCTCAGGTGCTCAGCAAACACCAGCTGCAACCTCCACCCTTGCAGCCTTTATGACCATAGGATAACTCTGACAGGGAAGCACTGCACCCAATTTTCAAAAGGAGCCTGAGGCCAGGGAGATGAACGCATGTGCAAGGTCCCACACAGATCAGGGCTGGGCTGAGAGCCAATCTAGCCCATCACCCCACCTCTGATGGCCTCTCTCGGCTTTACCCCCTCAGATTCCCCACCATCTCCTCAGACCCAGCACTCCTGTCACCTCAGAGGCCCAGGCTCCAACCCTCCATCCCACATATCCCTAACATCCTGTCTCCTTAACAAACCTCCAAACACACCAAAGTGCACTTCACCGGATGCTCCCCTACAACACCCACCCCCCACATCCCTGCCCCTCTCCCCAGCCACTCCCAGCTCAAGTCCGTGGGTGTGAATGTGGTGATCTGTGTCTTCTTTGTTCCCTGTCGTACCTGGCAGCTGCAGCAGTGCCCAACACCTAATAGGTGCCAGTGAATGAGCTAATGTATTCTAACACGGAAAGTAGCAAATGTAGAACAATTTGCATAGACACTCTCTTGTGGGGAAAGTGTGTCTATTTGTGTTGCATATGGAATGTGTATATGTATGTGTGTATGCGTAGACGTGTGCACGTGCATGAGTGCGTACGTACATGCATGTGCACATATGTGTATGTACATACGTATTTGCACGCGCATGAGTGCGTACATAGGTACGTGTGTGCACATGCTTGAGTGTGTATGTAGATACGTGCGTGTGCATGCATATGTAGATATGTGTGTGCACGCACACGAGTGCATAGATACGTGTGTGCACTTGCATGAGTATGTATGTACATGTGCATATAAGCGTACGTACATACGTGTGTGTATGTGCATGAGTGCATATGTAGATACATGTGTATGCACACACGAGTGTGTGTATATACGTGTGTGCACACACGTGTGCGTATGTATATACGTGTGTGCATGTGCAAGTACATAAATACGTGTGCGCACACGCATGTGTGCATGCATATATACGTGTGTGCATGTGCATCTGTGCAGAGATACGTGTGTGCACATATAGGAGTGCGTATATAGACACATGTGTGTGCACACATAAGTGTGTACGTAGATACGTGTGTGCACGAATACGTACATACGTGTGTGCATATATGCGTACGTACATACGAGTGTGCATGCACATGAGTACGTATGTAGATACGTGTGTGCATATGTAGATGTGTTTGTACACGCGTGTGTACGTAGATACATGTGTGCACACGTGCATGTATATGTAGATACATGTGTGTGCATGTGAGTGTGTATGTAGATACATGTGTGTGCACGTGCATGAGTATGTACATAGATACGTGTGTGCATGTGCCTGTGTGCGTATGTAGATATGTGTGTGCACTGCATGTATGTATATACGTGTGTGCACACGAGTGCGTGTGTAGATACGTGTGTGCACGCGCATGTGTGCATACGTATACGTGTGTGCACGTGTAGGTAGAGACACACTTCATGCGCTGAGTCCTGCCAGATACCTGACCCTGAACTGGGAATATAGGCTGAAGAAACTGAAGCCCTGGATGTGCAGACGCAGGAAGCTGGGTGCAGTCCTGCCTGCAGCCACACGGGGGCGCCCGCGGCCCTCAAACCACCAGGTGCCGGCGTTGAGCAGGGTGCTGGCTCCCACCCCTGTCCTGCGCCCCCTGCCTGCACGCCCCCCCCCCCCGCCCCCACTCCCGTTCCCGTGAGAAGACTCACCCAAAGAAGCCCCGGAGGAAGGCCACGTAGATGAGGGGCGCAAAGAAGCTGAAGTAGAGAAATGTGGTGGCATCTACACAGCTGCAGGGCAGGAGGAGCAGTCAGGGAGCAGCCCCTCTAGATGGGGCCCGGGCTTGGCCTCCCCCTGCCCCCGGCCCACCTACCAGAGCCCCTCGATGATGTCTGCGCAGAGCAGCGCGCTTCCCAGTCCCTGCAGCAGGTTGAGCAGTGCCAGGATAGCCGCATACACGTAGAAGCTCCTTCGCGCTGGGGGGCAGGGGGCCATGAGCTCCTGCCCTCACCTCCACCCTTCATCCCCAGCGTGTCACCTGAGACCCTTCTGGGGCCTCAGCAGGACACCCTCCCTCTCACCAAGGGCTCTGCAGCAGGGGAGTCACAGTGGTCCAAACAGACCCCTGCCCCACACCCAGCCCTATCCCAGAGCCACCCACCAGCTGCTTACACGGCAGGGAGATGCGCTCCTTCAGCGGGGTCTTGGGGAGCATGACCACCAGAGAGTAGACCTGCAGACACAAAGCAGGATTGAGGATGCTGGGGACCCCGGGCCCAGAGCAAGCCCAGTACCAGGACATCTAGGCCTCCGCCTTAGGCTCGGAGGCTCATCCAGCCACCCCAGGGTGCCGAGGCCTGGGAAGCAGGGAGGGCACCCTCAGCCTCACCAGGAAGAAGAAACAGGAGCTGACCAGCCAGAACTGGCGGCCCCCATGCCCGTAGATGTTGAAGTCCTCAGCAGACAGGTGGGCATCAGGGTACAGGATCTCCAGTGTCCCCTGTGGGAGCAGGTGGGGAGGGGTCTCAGTCTCCTGCCACCTGGGGGCCCCTGATACAAAGCACCCAGAGCTCTCCACCACCCCAAGCCCAGCTCCCCAGCCAGGCCTTCAGAGTTCCCTGCTCCCTGCCCGCCTAGCTCCTGGGGCTGGGACAGGGCTGGAACAGGGCTGGGCAAGACATAGTCCCTGTCACATCTAAGCAAGGAGTCTCCAGATGTATAGCTCTCAGTGGGGTCTGCACACCTGTATGTCCCCTACCTGGGCTGCCTGTCACTACAGCAGGTTCTAGGCATCCTCCCCTAACCAGCCTGGCCTATTGGATTGGACTTGGGGCTGCATGGGGGTGAAGGGGCAGACCCTGCCTTGTTAACAAGCACCCCAGGTGATTCCTTAGGCGCATTTAAAGTCTGATAGCACTGCACCTAATAAACATTCAAATCCGGGCCCAGAACCAGGGAGCAGTGGATGCATGGCCCTCAGTGACCCCTGGCCTCCTCCCGGGGCCCCCACAGCTGCAGCTGCCCCACCTCCCCTCTTACCTGGGTGACAGAGTAGGCCAGGGACAGCACCGTGGTGATGGCCAGCACCCGCTTGATGCTTGACTTGCTCTCCAGGTGACCTGGAAGAAACGTGCTGGTCAGTGAGCGGGAGCTAGCCGGTGACCATTGGGGTCGGTGCCCGCTAGGGAGGGACGGGGAGAGCGCTGGCCCCAGCAGCACACGCACCGAAGGCAAGGCCCAGGATGACCACACTCAGCTCGATGGCCAACAGGAAGAAGCGGGTAATCTCCCACAGGATCTGGACACAGAGTGGGCAGAGGGTCAGCCTGGGGGCCTGGCCACCCCGCTCCCCAGCGCCCCGCCCCCGCTCCCGCCCTTGTCGGCAGGCCCGGCCACACCTTATCAGCAACAGTCGCAGCATCCGAGGTGCTGACTGTCATGGACACCACGGCCCGGGCGATGCCCACCAGCGCCACCACGAACACCTGGTGGGCGAGAGTGAGGAGGCCATTATGGGGTCAGGGACAAGACCTCTGGGAATTGCAGGGCCTCTGCAGGAGTCTTGGATTCTTTGAGAATGGAAGAATTCCAAAATAAAAGAGTCAGGAGTGGGATGTGGAGAGGTGGGGAGATCCTCCACTGCTGGTGACCTCGGGCCTGGCCCTTCCCTCTCGGGCCTCAGTTTCCTGGCTCAGTGGCAGCCCTGGAATGGCTAGCAGGTATGCTGTGGACGGCTCAAATGCCAACCCTGCTGCTCCTGGCGTCTCTGACCTCAGCCGAGGACCCACACCTCCATGCCTGCCACTTCCTCACCTATGAAATGGGGCAAAACTAGCACCTACTGAATCTGATGGTTGGGAGGAGCGAATGGATAAGTACATGTAGCAGAAGCAGGCCTGGCACCTGGTAAGGGCTAGGCACATGCTTGCCTTTAGTGTCATATTAGCGCTCTTATTTCCAAGACAAGGGGGGAGGAGGCTGCAGGGAAGAAGTCTTCAGGGACTCGGAAAGGCTGCTGCCCCAGCACGTCTAGCAGAAGTGCCTGTGCTCAGCTTCGGTGGATCTTGTCGCCCCAGGATCCACTCCCTTCCTCTGGCAATAGCCTCCTTCCTCTCCCTACTGCTCACATGACTCAGGGGGCTGACACCCCCTCCTGGCTTCAGAGACTGGCCTGAAACCCAGGGCTGACCCTTTGGCACATGCCATTCCCTGATTTGCAGAGGGGGGTGGGACCCAAGGGAGTCTAGTAATAGGCACAGCCAGGACACCAGGTGCAGCCACTGGAAAAGGAAGCTGGCTGGGGGGGGGGGGGGGGTAGGGGGTAGGGGCCCAAGCCCAGAGCTGCTGGGGCTGCCCAGCTCCACCAGCATGAGACTGCTAGAGACATGGCCATCAGAGAGACTCCAGCTGAGCGGGAGACAAAGACTGTGCCCCCATAGCCTCCCAGAGCCCCTGAATCCAGCCATGCCTGAAGCCCTGGGACTTGTCAGATTCTCTATCAGTACGTTCCCTACAGCTTCTGTGAATTTAACTTTGGTTTTCTGACACATACAAACAGAAGAGTCCAAATCCATACATGGTCTGTGCTTTGTGCCACAAAAACCATGTCGAGGCCTTGGGGAGGCTGACGCCACTCAACAGGGCAGGTTGTAGGAGCAACAAACTGCCATGTGCCTCCTGTATGCCAAGCTGCCACCGAGCTAGAGCTACGCACGATGTATTCTGTGGTGCTAGTGGGAGTGCCCCAAGCTAACGCAGGCCCAGCACACATGACACAGGAAGGCCAAGCCCCGGGTCCAAGGTCACTCAGCACAGCTGAGGTTCGGGGCAGTCGGCATGAGTCTGTGCTCAGCACTGTCTCCTGAGCTCTCTAGAAAGAAGTCTCCCGAAATAGGAGGGCAGAGGCAGTGCTGGCCCTCTCTCATGTTCCTGGGCATTGGCCCTGGGCCCCTTCTCCGAACTCCACGCTCTGCCAGAAAGGGCATCTGCCTGTCTGCTGTATCTGTTACATAAATATAGTCACGAGTCAGAGAAGTGGGGGAGAGAAGAAAGAAGGCCTCAATGCCCACCCAGGGGGGGGGTCCAGGTGGCCCCCAGTCCCTGGGGCCTCCACCGGCAGCCTCCAAGGGGTCCCTGCAGCCTCACCTGCTCGCCCACTGGCAACTCCTCTGAGAAGTGCTGAGCCAGGCCATGAAGAGGGGGCCCAGAGAGCCAGAGCTGAGGCAGAGGGGAGGACTCCAGAGCCAGACAGCTGGTACCCGCACCTGGAGCCCACTCCTGGGGTGGCCTTCTCAACCACAGCCCTGCCACCTCCACCTTGGGCAGCCCACATTGGGGCCGCTGAATGATGAGAACTTGGGTCCTCCCAACAGGCAAGAAGTCTGCTCCAAGGAGGTCTCACAGAATGTGGGGATGGATGGCTGGATGGACAGATGGAAGTGGCAGTGGGCATCCTTCCAGCAGCCAGCATCTCCTCCCCCGCCCTCTATGAAGGACTCCCCAGTTTTCCTCCAGGGACCACCCCCCCCCAGTCCACATGGTCTGGCTCAACCGACCCCACCCTCCCTGCAGGGCGCAGTGACTGGCTCAGGGAGCAACCCAAGGTGGGCCAGTGAGAGGGAACCTTCTAGGTCTCCACCAGCAGCACCAGGACAGAGGTCCTCTTCCGCTGGCGCTGGCAGGGAGGCGGGATGTTAGCTCACAGCTGCTCTTGGCTATGTTGGACAGCAGGCAGGAAGAGCAGAGATGCAGAGAAACAGAGCCCTGATGGTGTCCATCAACCCCCAGATCCAGCCACGTCTGAGGCTGGTTTTCAAGATAGAAGCAGTTACTGATTCCCTTTTTTTACCTAAGCCAGTTGGAGTTGGGTTTCTTTCACCAGTTGGAGTGAACTCACCAGGATATAGAAGGTGATAAAAATGGGGCTGGAGGTGACACGGATCTTGGCCCGAGCGAATGGAAGCTTCCAGAGCAGGAAGATGAAGAAGAGCACATTGGGGATGAGCAGCAAGAGGTCCCAGTACCGGACCCTAGCAGATGGGCACAGAAGCCAGCTGACCGGTAAGGTCACCCCGACTACCACCCACCACACTTGCACACATGCAGGCATGCACACGCGCACACCCACACGCATGGGGGAAGCCCACTTACACGCAGCCAGCCTGCCCTGCAGGGCCGTGGCCACCTCACCTGGAGGTGCCGATATCCTCGTAGAGCAGCAGCAGACAGCGATGCGGCACACTGATGTTGGGTGCCATGGGTGGGGGCAGGGCTGTGCTCCCATTGGCCCAGACCACCTCTTCCGGGGTGTCCATCCCACAAGCAGCCAGCCCTGGGGGAGTGACAGCCCCCACGTGAGGAGTGCCAGGGCTGTGTGGCCGTGGGGTCTCTGGTCCCAGGTTCCTAGTGGAACCTGAGAGCCACGACCTACATTGGGCTGGTGGGCCACACCCCCCACAGCAGGCAGAGGGTGAGCTGTGGCTCCCACACATGCCATAGCACAGTCCCCAGACAGGGGCTCAGTCCTCTACCTTGGCCTATCTCATGACCCCCAAACAGTAAACGCCACCCCCCAGTAACGGAGCCTTCCCCTCTGACAGGCACAGCAAAGCAAGCTACTCAGCGTGACCCCAGTTCATCCCTCTGATCCTGGGGACTCAGGGGACAGGGAGCAGAGGGGTGAGGAGCCCCTGGAATGGGGCTAACAGCAGTGTCCACCCTGGAGGCTGTAGTGGGCACTGATGTGACATCTAGCACCTCCTACAGCCCACCCATGCCAGTCCTGAGTCCAGACCATACAGCCAATATAGGGCCCAGAGATAATGGTGTGCATCACACAGCCACCCAGCGCCAGAGGGGGCGTCACACACACCTCCGGTGGACCACCGCCCTGTCATCCTCTGCTCCACCCTGGAAAGGGAGATACAAATAGGGGACCAGGGGGCATGCACTGTGCCAAGGAGATACACAGGAAGTCTGTAAGCAGAGGAGAGGGAACGAGAGGCACTACAGAGGGGACCACCATAGAGGGGGCCACTGCAGAGAGAGCTGTGTCTGCAAAGGCAGGGATAGGGGCTGCGAGGAGAAATGGGAGTCAGCAGGGAGGCCAAGGGCCTCAAAATGAGAGGTTAAGAGTCCAGCCTAGGGGCACCTGGGTGGCTCAGCAGTTGAGCCTCTGCCTTCGGCTCAGGGTGTGACCCCGGGGTCCTGGGATCAAGTTCCACATTGGGCTCCCTGCAGAGAGCCTGCTTCTCCCTCTGCCTGTGTCTCTGCCTCCCTC
The DNA here is from genome assembly GCF_053574225.1 of Canis aureus. Taxonomy (NCBI): domain Eukaryota; kingdom Metazoa; phylum Chordata; class Mammalia; order Carnivora; family Canidae; genus Canis; species Canis aureus. Next base: position 2,702,262 of record NC_135629.1, read on the forward strand.
TCTGAAGGCTCTCATGAATAAATAAATAAATAATCTTAAAAAAAAATAAAAATAGAGTCCAGCCTAGAAGATAGGAGAGCCAGTGGCCTGGGGCACTGGGAGCCACCTTGGACAAGGTGGGCTCCAGGCTGCTGGGCTCTCAGGGATAGGAGAAGGAGCTGGGCCCATACTGACAGCAGCAGGGACCTCCTCAGGGAGCTGAGCGGGTGCAGGGCAGGTAAGCTAGGCATGGCACCAGGACAGAATAGATGCTAGCATTAAAGTGATGACTTGTGGGCAGCCCCGGTGGCCCAGTGGTTTAGCGCCACCTTCGGCCCGGAGTGTGATCCTGGAGACCCGGGATCGAGTCCCACATCGGGCTCCCTGCATGGAGCCTGCCTCTCTCTCTCTCTCTCTCATGAATAAATAAATAAGATCTTTAAAAAAATTAATTAAAAAAATAATAAAGTGATGACTTGAACAGATTAGGCCTTATGACTTGGCATCTCCACTCCTGGGTACATTTGTAACAGCCCCAGGCTAGCAAGAGCCCAGATGCTCATATCAGTGTACACACACATACATGGCGGTGCTTGGGTACACAGTGGGATGGAGAAGAAAGGACAGGCTACTGCTGTGGGCAGCACCATGGAAGGGCCTCCCGGATATGGTGCTGAGCAGGGCCAGCTACAGGTACACACATGTGGTCTGCCCCACGCAAAGATTCAGGTGAGGGTCACCTTTGTGGAGGAGGGAGGGCATGGGGGGAGCGGAGGGGACCACAGCTGCTGGTGCTTGATCGGGGCGGGGGGAGGTGTACATAGGCGTGCTCACCGTGGCAAAATCCACTGAGTCATCCACCTATGATCTGTGCACCTTTCTGTATGGGTTACTTGTCAGTAAGTTTTAAAAAAATTAGAAAGATGTGTTCTGTTTATACTTCAAGAGCACATGTCTCCCGTTTGGCAAGGAGCAGCCAGGCTGCTCAGGCCCTGTTGACAAGGACCCCCAGCCAGCCCCGAACAGCCACAGGTCCAGGGCAAGGGCTGCGGGGGACACAGCAACATCCTTGCTGCCGTTCCAAGCCATGAAACGTGAGCACTGCCTCTGGCCAAAAGGGAGCGGGGACTGAGGCAGGTGGGCAGAGACCTGGGATTCAGATCCCTTTGTCCTTCTCTGCAGGCCACTTGATGGCTCTGGGATCACACCCTCATCTGTGACCGGAGGGAAACGCGCCTAACACATAGTACGTCCAGAGAAAAAAAGGCATTCCTCACAAGTTCCCCCACCCGCAGCAGCCTCCTAGGAGCAGGGGATGAGGCTAGGAGCTGGCACACAGCTGCCCTGGGAGGCTGTCATTCCAGGAGGGGAGGCAGCCAGCCAGCAGGAAAACCAAGTTAACAGAAGAGTGCATGGAACAAACACTAACACAATACAGACAGCAATACTAACACAATACAGGGTTCCCATAATCCACCTTCCCCTTTAGTGCTGGAGCCCATGGATTTTAGCTCACACACGGCTTCCCAGAATAATGGCTACTTTCCAAGCTTCCCTTGCTACTGGCTATGGCCACATGACTGAATTTTATCCAATGGGAAATGAGTGGTTAATTTAACAAGTTGGTCAATTTCAGGCCAAGCAAGTCTCCTTTCCTGTTGCCTGGAATAGGGATGTGGTGGCAAGAGCAACAGCAGCCATCTTAGACCACAAGACTGAAACCATGTACTGAGGATAACACAGCAAAGAGTGTCCGGGTCCCAGACCCAATGGGCCTCCAGGAATATCCTGGATCGCCTGCACACAGACTGTCATGCGATACGTAGGAATAATCTACCTTGTTATCTTGACCTTTGTTTCAACAGCTAAGCCAAAACCTCAATGAATATAAAGAGGTGCTGCTTTGGACTGGATTATTGGACAAGCTGACATGTGCACTAGATCTAAATAATTGAGAAAGAACCAGACTTTGGGGATGCCTGGGTGGCTCAGCCAGTTGGGTGTCTGCCTCCAGCTCGGGTCATGATCCTGGGGTCCTGGGACCGAGCCCTACATCTGGCTCCCTGCTCAGCGGGAAATCTGCTTCCTCTCTCTCCCTCTGCCCCTCCCCTAACTTGAGCATGCTCAGTGTCTATCAAATAAATAAAATCTTTTTAAAAATAAAAATAAATAAAAAAATAAAAAGAATCAGACTTGGAAAAATCTGGACAAAGAGCACACCTGGGGAGAGAAGAACAAATGCCAATGCCATGAGGTACATACAAACAGGCATGGCCTGTCCAAAGGGCAAAAAGCAGGCCAGTGTGGCTGGAGGTGAGATCAGAAGGGTTGGCAGGGCCAGGTTACACACACAGCAATATGACCACATGCGATGTGATTCCATCCTAAATGCAATGAGAAGGGTGTCATGGGGCAGCCCGGGTGGCTCAGTGGTTTAGCGCCTGCCTGCAGCCCAGGGTGTGATCCTGGAGACCCAGGGTCGAGTCCCAAGTCGGGCTCCCTACATGGAGCCTGCTTCTCCCTCTGCCTGTGTCTCTGCCTCTCTCTTTCTCTGTGTCTTGTGAACAAATAAATAAATAATCTTTTGTAAAAAACGTAAAAATTAAAAAAAGAGAGAGAAGGGTGTCAAGAAGGCAGGTGACAGGGTCCCATTTCCATGCAGAGAATCACTCAGGCTCCTGTGGAACATGGAGCAGAGCAGCGGCAGAGTGGGGGCAGGGAGATGGGCAGCCACTGTACCAGGGCAGCGGGAGGACATGG